>NW_022170511.1:10047941-10123024 GCF_008802855.1 Photinus pyralis
TTCGAAATTCTCGTCTCGTCTCGTTACCTCGAGACGAGACCAAGTCTGAGTCTCGTCTCGTCCTGGTTCAGTCTCGTCTCGTCTCGTCTCGTCTCGTCTAGTCTCGTTTGGTCTCGCCTGGTCTCGAGACACTATCCAAATATAGTGTATGTAGGGAGAGCTGTCACTTTTAATAAGATTTAAATCTTTTTTATGATTTAAATACTTTTTTCGATTTAAATCATTTGATCTTAAATCTTTTTACGGAAAATGATTTTTGATTTAAGATTTAAATCTTCATGAAAACTATCTTTGATTTTGAACTTAAAAAATGATTTAAATCTTTTAAAAAGATTTAAATACTTTCGAAAAGATTTAAATCGTTTCCGAGTGATTTAAATCTTTTAGAGACGATTTAATTAATACATACTAACAAATTCTCTTGATTTATTTCAACCTGACTAAGCTAATTAACCCGGGTTTTATTTCGGTAGACGTTTATATGTATTTATTACAAAATCGAGTATACCTACTGAGATTGACGATGTCTTGGTTTTTTAAAAGTTCTTTCGCAAAAAAATAGGTACATATTTTAATTTAATAAATAATAACAATAAAATACGGTAGAAATGGTAAGTATATTGATGAATGATGTTGAGGGTTTCGAGCAAGATCATCAGACCAATCAGTTTTATTGAATGTAAATCCTTTACAAACCTTTTGTCATAAAACGTTTAAATCATCGGAAAAGATTTAAATCATTACATCATTACATGATTTAAATCTTTATACGTGATTTAAATTAACAAAATTAGATTTAAACCTTTTTGAATGAATTAAATACATTGAAAGTATCTTAAATACTTTCTAAAAAGATTTAAATCACAAAAAATATTTAAATCTCAAAATGATTTATTATCTAAATACTTTCTTATTGACAAAAGTATCTTTGATTTAAATCATTTTTTAAAATGAAATGCATCTTTGATCTTTGATTTAAATCGTTTTTTAAACGATTTGTGACAGCTCTGTATGTAGGTAGAGCAATGAGCATATAGCATATAAAAGACCACGAACTACGAAGGCATGACAAGTAAATAATAGGAGTAATATAGTAGGTACGAGAGCCGGACGCATGGAACCAGTAGTGATAAGCTAACAAGATGAAATCTTTGTTACTGGATTCCTTGCAACTTGAATAACACAAAATGAGTTTTCTGCCAGCCTTTTTCTGGCCGGAATGTTATTAAAAATAGGCACTTCCGGTGAATTTTTTTCCGCAAATTAAACCAAAAACCAAACCACCTGAAATTGATAACCGTAGGTTGAGGGCGATGGGTTTTAAGGAAAAATTCTTTTCTACCGAGTTTTGTCCAGCCGGAAATAGCGGCAGAAGCGGATTAATTGAACTGTTTTTTTGTGAATTGCTATACTCATAACACAACAACTGGAGGCCTCAAGATGGCCTCCGTGTCCGTGGGCACAATTAAACAAGATATGTACGAAGAATCGCATACGATTTTCAGGGAATTTTTTGACAGCTCGTAATCGGAAACACGACTTCTAATCCGCAGTGATCCTTGAACTCGTAGAAATCGATTCGCAAAAGTTTATCTTTTTTTGTTCTCGATTTAGACTATTCCGCTAAAACAGTACAAATAAATACAAACAAATTCGAGACCAAACGAGAGTCTCGGCGAGACTCTCGACGAGACTCATGCTTAGTCTCGTCTCGTCGAGACGAGACGAGACGAGACTGAACCTCGGTCTCGTCTCGAAAATTCGAGACGAGACGAGACTGAGTCTCGTCTCGGCGGCATCACTATAACGAATGAACCGATTACGTTGAAATTTTGCTATATTTTTTCTATATTTGTTTATACGTTTATTTATTATTTATTTTAAAACGGTCAGATGTATAAAATTCTCTAGTATACAACATGCAGTACATGTATCATGGGCAACTTTTTCTTTCTGCGATTTTGCGTTTTAGCGCATTTTTGAAAATTTATTTGTAAAAAGGTAGCTTTTAAGCTCACTTTGGCCGGCTGGCTGGCAGCGAATACGGGTCCGTAGAAGAATGCTTGTAGAAAGAGGAGGAGTCTAGGGAGGAGTGTACATGTACATACCGGGGTCGTGTAATTAACAACTTTATCTTTATCTTATCTTGTTCTACAGTTTTTCTCCGATTGTTTTCAAATAGGTGTCGTCGGAAAGATCTTGTCAACGCGCACAACTCCTGCTTGGCGGAATTTTGTTTTAGCATTGGAAATGCTTATGTTTTGTATGGGTATGACCTTATGAAGTTACTGTTTATTCGAGCAGAAAAGAAGACAATTGGTGTCGCATCAAGTGATGATTGTCCCGTACCTACTCGACTGCAGTCGGTAGATTCAGGAAAAGTCACGGGTACTGTCGATACGGTACTTGCTTAGTGCGCAAGGGTTTTGATACCGTATGAATAAAAGGTTATTTGTGTTTTAGATATGGCGGCGATGTACGGTTATTATTTCCAATGCCTTCGATGGTTGCAAGGATTGTGAAATCTGTGAATTTTTTTTCTTAGGTGCGAAATGAAATCTACCAAAATGCGAATTGCGAGTGACCGGAACGTGGGAACTGTGTACCGACAAAGAGAATGTGGTAGCCCCCGATAAGATCCTAGTGATGGTGGAGTCAAAACTTCAAACGCGAATTCCGGGTGAATGGGACGTCGGAAGTGGGCACCAACAAAGGGAATATGGTTGCTCCCGACAAGATTTTACTGATGGTGGAGTCAAAACTTTAAACGCAAATTGCCCATCAAAATTGAAGTCGATACGTTACCTGAATTATACCTTTAAACCAAAAATTACTATCAAATGCCGATGTCATAAAACAATCGTCTGCTTTATTTATGATGCAAACGTTATAGGTTACGATTTAATAAAATAAACAATTCAATGCAAGTTTCGAATCCTAACTGGATCCTAAACGGATATACTAGTGAAAAATTTTATTAAAATATAATTTACCCCAAAGTCTTACGCCCAAACGATATAAACGATTGTTCAGAGAAGCGTTAAATCAATTCAGTTTATTTGATATAGGTAGAATGTATAAACAATTCATACTTCTGAAATACTTTTGTAAAGTTTTCCACCGCATCTCTACATAAACATGCCAAGTCGAAAGGAAAAATAGGACGACGAAAGCAGGATTATGACGACGAAGGCCAATCTTGCATGCTTTTCATAGCAATCTTTGTTTTCATAAAATACGTCGTGTTAAGTGGAAAATAGGTAAGTCAACGCAATTAGCTCTTATATTTGTCGTACTATTGTTGATGTGTACGGAAAAAACGCTTGTGGAACAATATTTAGCAATATTTCCACTACATATATTAATAACTTCGATGACACATGTAAATATGCCAAGCTTGTGTTGTGTACGCTTACGGGTCTTTCTCGGATGCGCGTACTTGTTCTCGATTACCCACCGAAAAACGGGCCTAACTCGTTTAAATTTAAATTAACAAATGAAAAATTACCTATTCACTGTAATGTAATTTTTATATACATGATAATTCAAAAATATACAGTGCTATTTATTAAGAAGTAGACATAGGGATTTATGTGTATTATTTACCCTATGTCTACTTTTAAATAACAAAATTTCTTCTGTAGGGCGCTTAATTTTATGCAACCACAATAATTTCTTAAAACAATAAAGATCTGGCTGTCACATTAATTAATTTGAATATTGTTACTTTGGCTTCCGTATTGTTATTTTCGTTCGTGCGCGATATATTCAACTGAAGAAAAAGTTCATATTAAAGCAGATTTATTTTCTGTCAAAGCAACAATATTCAAACTAATTAATATGACAGCCAGATGTTTATTTGTTCTAAAAAGTTGTTTTGGACGCATAAAATTAGGCGCTCTTCAGAAGATATTTTGTCTGTTGAAAGTAGACATAGAGAAAAACAATATTCATAAATCCCTATGTCTGCTTTTAAATAAATATCACTGTATATTCAGCTACTATCTCAAAACCCAAGTCAATTTGACAATTTCTCGCTTTAACTTAACGAATTTGGAATTAACATTGGTGCTTTGGTTGATCCAATTAATTTTTTTTTCTCTAGTAGCTTTTCTATATTATGCATTGCCGAGTTTTACCATCAAGTGCCAAAGGTGAAATATAGTGGCGCCTTCAGCAGATGTAATTTACCGAGCCTTGGCATTTTATACTTGTGCCACCACCGTTTTGCATGTCACACATTAAATACAAGTGTTTATTCAGTGAGTAAACTTAGTTTTCAACCCATGGAATAACAACAGGCGCAATCAAAATCCGACGACGGCATCCAAAACGTCCTCGTTTATTCCAAACTATAATTCTCTAACTAAGGGTTCTTTACAACTGCATTGTGCAGAAAATAGCATTTTTCGTGTAACGGATTTGTAAAATTCTACAATATCACAGATTAATTACCTACGGCTACCCTACACCAGGGCATTGAATACATTTTTTAGGGTAATCTTTGCTTTCTTGCAGATCAGTATAATAGGTTGCCTACCCAACGGCATGCGTTATTCAATTTCTCCTGTTTGGCACTCAAATAAAAATGGCAGTATGTACGTGCAAAGGCATCTAAAGAATTTGTTATAATCAATTCTAATATGTAATTTTATGCGGAATTTTTATACCTTAGATCTCCATTTTAAGCGTAGAGATAAAATCCAATATTTGTAATAAATATCATTTATTAAGTGTTTAACTGCTTCTGCCTAAAAATGTTTGTAGGAGTAACTGGTTAAATTATCTTAAATCTTGAATTACATAAATAAGGGGTATTAAAACACAGATTATAAAAAGAACATAATAAATAAATAAATATTATAACAAAGTTCACACACGTCGCATACTGCCACTGCTATCACGTAGAAGTTATTAAATTTATCCCTTCGTTTCGTACCTGCATGTAATTAAATAAACTAAATGCACGTAGGATGACATTTGCGTGTAATTTCTGCAAGACCAGAGGCTGTTTAAAGTAAAAAGAAATAAGAGTGCAACGGCTTAAATAAACTGTATACTCATAATATTAATAATGATTATAAAACCCATAATAAAGTGTAAAGTGATATTTTCCAGGTATTTATGACAACTATACGATTACCGTAGTCATCTTAAATTCATTAATAGTCATTTGGATTCACGCAGAGACAGATATACATATCTCATATTTCTTACTATAAGTTCTCTAGTCGAATAAGCGGAACATGTCACATTAATACGAGACTTTGTTGAAAAGTGCAGGACTGCGGCTACTAAAAATAATAAACATTACAAGACGCCAATAAAATATGTCCACGACTGTTAGACATAAAACCACGCAAATATTTGGAAAAGGGGCGATATTTTCTATGTGCTCACAAATTATTGCTAATAATGATAAAGTGCGGGTGGTCTCGTTTACATAATATATTGCAATTGAGTTCGTGCCATTTGTGTGACCCCGATGGACTATTCAGACAAGGAATATGGTGCAAAGGACCGACAGATCTACTATACCTTTATAAGATGACACCAGAGAATTATATCACAGTAGCAAATACCACTTCTAATCTTATGACGCACAAAAAATGTAGTAGTGTACTCCCCTGCAGTTAGGCAATAAATGGGATATTGCTCTATGGTAGTACACCTTGGTTTTTTAAGATGGTTAGTTGTATCTTGTATGTACCTATATGCCTTTGAATAGAAGTGGCGGTTAGGTTCTGTAAGTGATCCTGAAGCGGTCGCCATTTCACACACTGTGAGGCCGAGGCTTACCTACTTCTTTATATTTAGGTTTCAACCCTGGTTTCAACGAAGTAATAATATATGGCAGAATACTCGCTATTTCACAAAGATAGGGCGTGAGAGGCACTACCCAAATCCGAATTGCTTTGGCATTTGCTACACAAAATTCATCCGGAAGTTTAGTACAGAAATTTGTTAAAGAATCCATTTTTAGCGAGATGTTAGCTTTCCTTCCTTCAGTGACAGAGGCCTTTAGGTTTTCTGTCTAATGGTTTATGAACAAATTCAGTTCGTCTGCACAAAAGCAACACTGGAATTTACACCGAAGTGTCCAGTGGCTATCTGCATTTGGATGGTATAGCCATAAAACGTGTACTCTTCAAAGCTTCGACAGATTGATTTATATTTCTTACATAGGATGTACTATTGGCCGAAGATCGAAGGTAAAAGTAATTGATATATTGTGTCTTTTGTCATTTATAAGACGAGGAGAATTAACACTTTAGAATTTCCAATCCCGTTACGTAATTATTAGATGATTGTCGTTTCCTATGTTAATTTAAAACGAGCATTCAAACTGCAAGGCCGGTATCAGTTTTATATAAGAGAACTTTTGCTGACCTAAGAAATTCCAAGAGACAATGAGTGTTAATTGAACTATCGACTTTAGAAATTTCAATCCGGGCAATTTTTAGGTCGCAGCCGGCCGCACAATTAATTAAAGAAGTTTTAATTTAGCGGCTGTCTGAGCTCAGAAGGACGCGTTCTTCCTAACCTGTAACAGATAACGGCACAAACAAACAAATAAAAGGGGTAGCGAATAGCGCAGCAAATAAAATATTGCGTAGGCAATGCTAACGTCTGACACGGAGGCAATCGGATATAAAAACTGTAATTAGTACTCAGTAAGAATCAATCATTTGAATGACTTTACTCTAGCAAAAGCAAAATTTTATCCTTATCCTTACGATCGTCGGGGTATAAAAGCATCAACTTGACGTTAAATTCCAAAAAAAAGGTACTTTACGATGCACGAATAGATAAATTTCTATTCATTTAATAAATTCCAAGCATAAACAAGTTCATATGAGAAAATACTTCGGACTAAAACAAATAACCTAATAACGTAACTAATGAATTGTAGATACCGGCTTTGGACAAAATTTCGCTAACTTCAAAAACTTAAAGCAACGATAGCTAATTTATACCAATTAATGTAAAGAATATGAAACGTAGTTAAACTAATACAAATGAATGTCAGGAGTCACACAAGTAATAGGTAGGTAATGTAACTCAAATCGGGTCTCGATAAGTATATTATTCAGCAACGACACTAGTAGTGTAAGTAAAATCGCAGATATCGAAGCAATTTACAAGAGTAATGTTCTCCAAACGGTTCGTTAATACTTGCGATTACAATTAAGCAACAATTAGGTCACTGGTAATAGTTAGTAGAATTGAACCAAAACCAATCCTTAATAAGAGGGTGGGTCCATTTAAAAATGCATTCGCGTGCTGCGTAAGTAATGAGAAATTTAAGAGAAACTATAAACAAAGTTAGAGAAAAGTTAAACAAACCGTGAGGGAAGTTCAAGGCCAAAAAAATGTATTAAAACAATATGCTGCGTAGTCATGTAACATACCTCGTTTTGTTTTTATGCAAATACAAATCCGTAATAACGATTCAATGAAGCCACCATAATATGGTAAATCCAAAACCATAGATCCCTTACGGTATAGACACGAGAAAAGTAATAGAATACCAAAAGAACCTTTGCATGCAAACAATGCGAAAGCAGACACTTCATTAAGGGAAAAGAAATACAACTGTGCGAGCAAGATACTTAAAACAGATATAGCCAAAAATACCACAAAAAACATCTACACGATCTCCGTCGGCGAGACAAAGAACTATTGTAATAAGAAATCTATACAAATTTACTACAGAAGTTAACTTACATCTCAAACTAGTGGATTATAAAGAAGATACCTAGATGGCGCGAGAATACTAAATTTGAATAACGAGCGAAAAGAACGTAACACATTAACACCGTGTAATTTTTACTTTCACATTAAGTTTATCGCACCGTATCTTCAGCTTTTGCTTTTTCTTGCACAGTAATTTCGACGGCTCCGTTTTATTGCCAGGTAAGCCTCTGCTACTTCCTGGTCAATTAATTATGAGATGGGAGGGGGGATATTGTTTCGCCTTGCTACATTTGCTTTCCCGTAGACACCGCTAATTAATTTGTGTGGTATCGCGTTCATTCCCGGTAGGGAGTTTGCCGTAATTTTGTTTTAATCTTTCCGAAGTGACCGCCGCCATTTGCTGAACTCACCCGATTCCTGGACTTGTCTTTTACCCTGATTGAGTGTACCCGAGGCTTCCGAGACCTTGGTGGCGCTCGAGTCCGTCCGTCCGTTCCGACTACAGCACATCCAGTTTGTTGCAGACTGCCGTTACTTTCGTCCGCTCACATGATATAAACTATAATTTTTTTGTAAATTAAATTGTAATCATTCCTCTAATGCTTATTTGTTTTCGTGCCATTTGTGCGCCAAAAAATTATTTGTATCACTTATGGTCCTTCAGTCCACTGAATAAGAAAAAAATAACTCAAAAACATACACTCTGTATATGCAATAAACTCATTCGGTTTGTACAACCTTATTAGCGCCAAAGCAACGCCACCTGAATATAAATTAGTATTCAAGACTTATTACAGTTGTAGATTTGGGAAGAAATCTTCGTCGTACTCCATTCGTGTGGATAAGGCAGGATTGTACCAAATTGATTCCACCTCAGTCCAGAATTTAGAAATTCCAAACGTGATAACCTATTAACAATCATCTTAAAATATCGGTCGGTAAAGTTTGAATGTAATAAAATTATGCTTGCATATTTAATTAAAGTACAAGTAATAAACATTTTTTAACAAGATGTTCAAATAATTTAAGCATTTAACGTATTAATTTTTATTGATCTCATACTCTAGTCTTCTATGAGATTTATTGGATAGAAAAATGAGCGCCTTAAATCATACCAACTTGACCATAATTAATTCCACCATTACTGGTAGTTGTTCGAGAGATATCTACTTTGTCATCTTGGATAATATTTATGTTTATTAGTTATTACTTATAGACCACACGCAACAGGTGCTTGTTCGATGAATGCTTGTTAAGGCAAATTTTATATTCATGTTAAATTTGGAGATATTAATAATTCATTTAGTTTTTATGTCAACTTGTTTTTAGCGACCATTAAGCACATTTTAATTAATTACTATTTAGGTAATGTGACAAATAATAGCTTCGTTCACATCGGTAGTAATTCGAGTTACCAGAAGCAATCCGAAAGGGTATTTCGTATTTAACTTATATCGAAGTGGCAATTCCATTGGTGAATTATGGTTAGGTTAGTAATTGTTGCAAGGTTATGCCAAATACATGACTTTTTCGAACTCTAACCGATTAAAATATGAGTTTTCTGTTTTCGAGAAAATTTCCGGTTGAAACATTTTAAAAATAAAAAACTTTAATCAAAGTACTGTGGCAACTTAACAAAGTCATCCTGGAATGTTCACTCTTTCAATTGATAATGATGTAGCGCGGGTATCCCAGACCAGCAGGCGACATCGAGTCGATAATAGATTAGTCACCGGCGATAAGGAATGACAGCAGATGCTACGCGTTCTGATGCGATGTAAAAAGTTGACTTCAATGAGGTGCTTCAAATGCCAAAAATTCGGACATGCAGCTTATGAGTGCAAAGAAAAAATTGCGACAAATTCTAAGTGCCTAAACCGCGTCTAGGAAAAGAATGTCAAACAGTGCTACATACAGTGCGTACATTTTAACTATGCTTTCATACTGAAGTCATATATCGTAGGCGATACGCGATACGCATGAAGAGATTTTTTAAATTCAAAGAGAGGCGATATTGCCTGTCGATTTTTTGTAGTGGCTGTTACACACCATAGAGTAGAATTATCTAAATGCGGCATTTCTGTGTGCATATTTTAGTATGGAGTGCTTCCCATTTGGGGAATTCCTGCCTGGATGGATAAATTCTGCTCTTGATTTCGGCATCGTGGTTCAGCTGGTCATTACTTGAAGCAGTGTACTTGATCCAATTTTTCGTTTTTTAATTTGATCGTGATTTCGGTTGGAGTCCTGCTGACTTTCATTAACTTTGCTTTCTTTTTGTTGAGTAGTAACCCCCTTGCTTGGTTTTCTGTATCCACGTCACTCCAGATTGTGAATAAATCATATTAAAATGTACTTCGAATCCCACAACTTGCCAGTTTTTAGTGGTACAGAACATGTCCTGATTACCATGCTTCGGAGAGCATGTAAAGCTGATGGTTCCGATAGTCGTACGTATATGCGACCTGAAAATGTCTGTCCCTAGGGAGTGCCACCCTCACGATTCGATTAGTGTAGTGTCCGTTAACTTTTATGCCGATATTTTTGTTGGATAGTGTTCGGTCGAAGATCATTTTCGAATAAATATTGAAAAGTATGGGAGATAATAATGAGCAACCTTGGCGAATGCCTTGTTGTACTGGGATTGGATTGTCAGGCCGTTATCGTAGCGGAGCCGGGCTGTGGTTCCAGTGGAGGGTTGTGATAAAGTTGATATCGTTGTTTTCGAGCCTACGTTTTTTAAGTTGGTCAATTAGGTGGTCGTTGTCTACTGACTCGAAGGCTTTATCGTAGTCAACAAAACACAAGTACACTTCTTTTTGCTGTTCATAGCACCATCAGGTCCACCCATCTTGTCTGGCTTTGTTATTTGGAAGGCATATTCCACTTCAGATATTAGTATATGGAGATCGTTCCTGCGCTAGTTATGGCATTTGCGCCAAAAAGATCGTTATAATGTATACATAGTTTTTCCAGGTGTCGAGTGGGTACTATTTGTTTTTGGCTTGCAGTCACTGTAATTTATTGTTTGGGATTCATTGGCATACTTAAATGCTAACTGTCATTGCGTTTACTAGCGTCATCTGTCGGTAGGAATTTTGCGCAAGCCTCATTCTTTTTGCATTTAAGCATTTAAAGAAACTAGGTGGTGCCCATTTCTTCGAATGTAAACATATAAGCCCATTTTATTTTACAACCCCGAGCTAGTTGACCGTTGAAGTGGCGGGTTTGAGTTAAAGCAGCGCCAGCCTAACTGGCCGTTATAAGGTTGATTGTTGTCCGTATTGGGAGCCTGTTTGTAGATACAGCTTCCTTGAGCTTCTTGTGCAGGTTAAAGGTATAATTTTTCTTGATTAGGTCTTCTGCACAATGATCTTTGTTCGCCTTTCGGATTTATTCCTTGATATTTTGTTATATTTCTTGGTAATTTTCAGGGTTGTTGTTGTTTCTCAATGGTCTCCGTTCGTCCATCTGGATCTAGACTGTGCTGAGTTAGCCAGCGTTGTTTCTTTTACGGCGCCTGATGTCCTAGCAGGGTTTCTACTATTTCATTGGTTCACGGTGCGATTGAACCCCCGAACGCTTGCACGTCTGGTGTTGCTGCTTCGATCGATCGGATTGCGGTGTTGAGATGAAGCTGTAGTTGTCGCCCGTTAGCGTTCTTCTTGAGCTTCTCCGGGTCCATTCTTCTTGCGTTTGTGCGTTTTATTGATCGGAGAGCGTAGCCGTAGTGCTGAGGTTACTGGGTTTTGGTTTGGTGGCTATTCTTTGGCAACTTTGGCATTAAATTCAACACGGATAACCGTAATATTGTGCTTCTTTAACAAGTATTACTTAGCTGGTCGTAGAACGAGTCTCTTTCTTAATCGTCTTTGTTCGCTGTTGGTGCGTAGAGCTGGAGGACGTTCAGGGTGATTTTGTTGCGTCCTCAGTAGTAGTGCGAGTCGTTCCGACACCGTAGATCTACTTAGAGTTCTCTTATCCTCCGGACCCATAAGACGTGGTGGTTATTGGGTAATAATTTGATCTAAACTCTTTGGTTCCAGACCATTCGACTTCACTTAGACCGAGAATGTTGATGTTCACGCGTTCTATTTCTTGTACACCGTTTTCCTGGTTGTAGTAGATTTCTGACGTTCTAAGAAGTTATTTTCACAGAATACTTCGGCGTACGCTCTGAGATTCTTAGCGCACCCCTGTCCCATTTAAAGGATGCCGAAATTTGAGACCGTGGTTTAGGTATTTTGCTTGCTATCATTGAAGTTTTCAAGGAAAAGATAATCCGAGTAGCTTTCTTGAATCGATATTTTCATGTACAAAGAGGATACCCAGATACCAAGTTATGTCGAAATGGGAATACTCTTCATTTATTTATTTATTTATTATCCCTCTCTTGTTCTGGGCCCTCAAGAGGCTTGCACCTCTGCAGAAGGCCTTAAGCTGTTCTATACTACTCCGGTATTTACCTTACGAATTAGGAAAACTGCAGGAAAACCTAATTCGGAGTAGCCGGCGGAATGCTCGAAACTGGTCCAAGGTAATTTCCATCTCTGCCACAGATGAAAAATTCACCTCAACCAAGGTTCGAACATCCGACCTCCGGATTTATAGCCCACCGCTCTACCACTGAGCCATAAAGCCGGTACTCCCGTTTAAGGGCGCTTCTTGGAGAGAAAGACCTAAAAACCCATACAAATCCCTTAATCCCATTCTCCTATATGTTATGCTTTATAAGAAAAAATAAACAAAATCACAACATTTCTCTAACGAATTGAGAAGTTTCTTTTGATACTACCATTTGTAAATGCAAGCAAGAGATTTTACATCTTAGGCTATTTGTGAAAAATGGCCATCAAGAAAGAAATTGTAACGAATTATCAAGCGAATTCTCCGAAATGTAGCTTACCAAGCCAGTTGCAACTAATAGATTCTTCTTATTGAGGAATATTACCACAGTAGGACGCTTGAGGATATTCCCACGACGGAACTGTAGATAATTAATGTCACCACATAATCAATTACATGGTACCTAATTAATTTATAGGCTTAAAACAAAAACAATAACTATAAATAAAATTTTAAGGATTAGCAAACAAGTACCTTTTCATCGTAGTTTGAGATGTGTTAAAGGTGCTCGAAAGTACCCGTGCTGAGCGACCCCCAGTTCGAACATAAATAACACTATTAAAGGTGAGGTTTAACAGCGGGCGTCTTTCTGACCCCCGCGGTGAGAATTACTGCCCGAATGAATAACTATATACTTTATTACATACTAATAACGTGTTTACATTACTCGGTGACTTTTTCTTCAAACGCTGACACTAAAAAGCTCACAGTCTGAGCGGCGCTGCTTCTCTGGATATGTGTAAATTTTCAATCACCTTATTGGGTTCTACGTTTATTTCTATATGGTTTATTATTGCTATTATAAGAGTATATTTTGAAAACGGAAATCAATGGCCATTTTTTTAATAAATTGATATTGACACCCCTAAAGTGTTGCATCTCTTCAAAACGAATTCTCCGCCTACGTTCTGACATTTCAGGCAACGACGAATATAAAATGTGATTCATTTTTACTTACATTGTGTTGTGTTTATTGGCTATCATTTTCAAGCTCAGAAAGTATTAATCGGCGAAATACCACCATCGAATTGCGAAAGAAAGGTGATTCTTTTTTATACTTATAATGTTAGTTACTCATACAACACACGATTACAAAGTATACAGAGTGATTTATTATTATGGGTTACGGTTTGGCAGCTTACAACTACAAATTACCCAAGAATAATAATATTCACCCACCTCACCAGTACCATTGAATAAAAACACTATACACGAATTTTTAGACCCAATATTAACCGAAATACAGCTGATCAAAGTTAGGCAACGTTTCTCGAAATGTAAAAAAAACTTCTGCGGCACTTCTGAATGGTGGTGGTCTGGCAAGTTGATACTTCGGTTTTACCACGGCTGTGGAAAAAATGCGGTAGCTCAGGATTTCGAGGTTTTCAAGTTCGATGGTCCCTCCATACAGTTTAACAAGAAATTTCTTTCTAACTTCAAAGCTTTGAGATGGAGTTACCTACAGATCTTTAAAAACCGTCAACATCCATGAAAGGCTATAGGAAAGGAAATATGGAATCATATATCTGACGGAATGAAGCTGTCCTTTCAGCTCTGATGAAGTTTCTTCATTAACGTGCACATACAGAAATATTGGATGCAAAGTACCGCAGTTGGCCCTCGGTCCTCATGGTTCTTCAGAAGACTGGAGAGTTTTCCGTCATAGCATTGAATAAAAACACTATAAGAAGCCTAACGCTTATGGAAGAAAGCGCGACAAATCTCACAAATCCCCTTGCACCCGCATTGGTTGTGACCCCGAACTCTCTTTGCGGTAAATAGGAGGAAAGCAAATTCTCATTCTTCTCAGTTCAAGAATCGACTCTATTGACAGTGTTCCCATTATATTCTCAGTTCAAACTCTGTCGCGCTTTATTTCCACGGGGTTAGGCTTCTTATAGTGTTTTTATTCAATGGTCATAGTGAAGAGTTGTACCAATCAACGCGCTGTTCCTTTTGTTGCTTCAAGTTATGGAGAACTGAACGGCAACAAATTTTCCTCATTCATATTAATTGTAGTAACGCCAAACGATACGTGTCATACGCATCATTTGTCGAACAGAACCAATAGCAACTCGTTTAAGGGTAGATACGTTCACATCACACGTTTATTTACCATAGTACCGTTCTTGGCATGTTATTATGCATGCTATTACTACCTTTGGACGCCACGTTAATTTTATTGCGTAACACTCTTTATAAGTTAACTTGATAAACGATTAGGTTTTTATTTTCAAACTATTTCCTATAATAACTTAATGGGGATTGGAATAATAAATTCCTCTTAAGTGTGCGCAAAAATAAACATAATTTATAAATAGACACCCATATACGCTGACAATAACATTTAAATTACCCCTATTGTAGTTTATTTTCCTTCAATAAAACATATGGCAACTTTGTGGGTCTGAAACGCCCATCGCATTCCAAAATGTATTGTGCTACTTGGTGTTAGATCTAATATTTATATTGGATTATTTATGTAGAAGTTTTTGGGAAATCCTTTGTAAATGCTCGAATTCTGTAGCGATAAATTGATCAACAACAGCACTCTTCGGATGACGTGCTGCATTGAAACAGTAATTAAAGTTCTTATTATTAACATCTACTTTAAATAACAATAACTTTCCAACTGTACTACTGCCTACTGCGTATTTCATTCAACGCAGAGCAATAGTTGGGTTTAGATACACCAGTTGATTATAAATAGGTAATTGAGAAGGATAACATTTGCAATTTCCTCTTCCACTACACATATTAATATAAATACGTGATGTACCGTAAAAAGATTGAATACTATCGTCAAAGAGTACACTCTTTGCTATCGTAGAAAAAACTGAGAATATAAACAAAACCATTTTCTTTGAAAATTACTTCCGCAGAGTTTCAACATTTGACGAGACATTTGAGCTCCTTGTATATAATGTACAGGTAGTTTTTATTAAGAATTTATTTATGTATTCACAGAAAGGGGATTATCTAGTGTAATGTTTCCCTGTATGATGCTACTATTATCCGTTTATATCGTGGAGAAATCACCTAATACGGTTTTGATTTTTCGCTGTATCTATTCTTTTTAGCGTATTATCCTCAAAGTGAAAAATCGCTATTGGCTCCACTTTGTCGTCCGTACGTCTGTCCGTCCGTCACAAGTACTCCTTCTGCACCACTGATCCCATTTGGGCGATATAGGACTCATTTGAAAAGGCTTGGTCCGTGCATATTTTTTGGTTTTGCGCATGCGCAGTGTCAAACATTTGGATTAACGCATTTGCAATGCTAACTTTTTTATTTATGATGATATTTAAATGAAACTTTATATGTAAACACCACGAATATAAGTAGAATTAACGACGTTTTCAAAATGTTGTTTTGCGCATGCGCAATGCCATCTTTCTTATTTATGAAAGCAGTTAAATGGAATATCACATGTAGGTGTCGCAGGCTTATTGCAAAATCAATCATTATAATACACCTAGGCTTTTTCAATACGACCAGGCGAATTGTGAAACGACACGAAAAATTGGGAATCTCACAATTTGACTGATAATTTTTAGGCGTATTATGATTCGCCTGCAGCTTGTTAGTCTTACTGTTAAAAGAGAACCTGTTTTACAATACGACTACTTGAAATCCGCCGTATTAGAATACGGCTGGCGGTACGTCAGGCACATTAAAAACAATCCACAGTGCTAATAATTAGGTGTTTTGTTTTGTGCACCTACAGAATTTTGAGTGCTTACCGGTATTTTTTTCCTGATCCTAGCATTAATATTGTTAGGAGGAAAATACGCTCTCATCATTTATGTTTTTGAAAAACCTCTTTCTTTTTTTTGAACATTGTGTAATAAAAGCTCCGTATTTTCTTATATTTCTTTAAGAACCTCAGAAGAATCTCCGGAGAACTTTTATTAATGGTCTTTGAAGATCCTTTGACACGGATGCGTTAACATACCGATGAAGTGTAGCTAAGAAATATATAGAAACAAAAACAGTTGAAAAATATGTCCAGAATTTTTGAAAATTTTGCGTAATAAGGAATTATTATTATTTATTAACCCTCTCTTGTTCTGGGCCCTCAACAGGCTTGCGCCCAATTACAGAGTGACCCGCATAATGCTTTTAGCAGCAGGCCATTTGTTTCTGTCTTTTGTCTTAGAAACTCAGAGACATTGGTGCATTGATGCTGTTGATTTTGTTGATATGTTAGGCAAAAAATTGAAAGCTATTAGTGGTAAACCCTAATTCAACTCCACAGCGCGACATTATACGGAACACTTCCATCTACTATTCCTTTGCATTTTTTTTTCTAAATATTATTATTTATATTTAATGTATAGGTACATTTAAACTTAATTTTAAATCGGGTTCTTTAAATGAAGAAACAAAGAATAACCGAAGAATTCTTAGGGAGTGTATTTTTATTCTAAAGTGAGCGGGAAGGTCTCCAGTAAACCAAGCTGCATTCTTCTAAGAAGATACCTGTACCATCCTTCACGAATCTCTAAAGGCTGACAGAGATCACCCTCAAAGAATTGTAAACGTGTATATCCGTAAAAAAAAGTGGGGGGTAATTTTTTGCTCCAATACAACTACTAACGTGCAGGTGTTAAAAATCGTAAGAAAGAATATATCAAAAAAGAACCTTTAGAAACCTCTGACGGGTTTTTGGAATTTTTATGAAGAATTTCGGAACTTCTTAACTGTCAAGAACTTTCAAGTGCATCAGAATAATTTTTTACGTTTTTTTAAGATTCCTAATAATCAAAGAAAGAATATCATTTTTAAAATATCAAAGGTTGAAGAACATTTAGTTGGTCAGTTGTTAGAAATGTTGTGGAGTAGCTACTCTATACAAATATGAAAAACTGATGAATTTTTGAACAATATGCTTAAATAGCGTCCGTGCAGAATCACTAAAGCGTCCCATGCCCGAACACGGATGCAATCATGGAACTGAACACAGATTGGAACATTGATCGTAACGGAGTGTCAAACTCTCAATCCTTACGAAATGTATGTGTGAAGCAGTGCCGTTTTTAAGTTTTTCGGGGCCTTGGGCCATTCGTTCGTGGAGGCCCCCCTTACCCCCAATAAAAATATTTTTAAACAAAAACAGATTTTGCACTAAAACTTTTTCATTCACACAAACTTTTGGGGGCCCCTCAAGACTTCGGAGCCCTGGGCCCGGGCCCAGGTGACACATGCCTAAAAACGGCACTGGTGTGAAGTAGGAATTGGAAAAAATTAATTTTCACCAGAATGATGTGCATCTTTACGCCGCTTGTTACCCGTGAAACTGGAGTTCGATTATAAAACTAATAACTATAAACCCATAAAATTTTTGTCCTACAAATTCCACAAAATGGGCACAAAAATGAGATCTAAAATATTTCGAATTTTACAAAGTCAAGTATATGTAAATATAAGTTGCCGTTTCATTCTAAAAATTTTAATAACTCGTGAACCATAAGGGCGCCAAGTATTTATGATACGTCAAAAAATATCCAAAATGACATCTGAAAATATATACTTGGGGGGGGGGGGGCTGCTGTGAAAGTAAATCTTGAAGATATTAAAATAATGTCAAAAATAATTTGCACAAGAACGACAAAACCGTAGTGGATACCTTACATTTTTATAGGAAAATTGTGGTTGATTACTGCTTCTAGCTAGTCAAATTTCTCCTCGCATTTCAGCTATTACAAGATATGTCTGCAGGAGATTTTATGTAAATGAACCAATTAACGCTTTGACATTTACGCTATTTCTATAAACAAGTTTTTGTTTTTGGGAGAGACATCTGTATATTAGTACAGCTAGTGCCCAAACATGTGTTCCTCAATCTAAACAAAATTATCTACTTAACAAAAGTACTTTTCTAAGTTTGCGTTGGTTTTATTTTAAGCAGCCCTCATAAAACGATGTCTTCATACTTAACTGCTCATAAAAGCTCATCCCTGTAAAATTTTAATGGAAGATAAATGTAATTTCAAACCATTCATTTGCACGTAATGACTACGACATAAACCAAAACCATCAGCGTGTAAATAGTTACAGGCCGAGCTGTTGATTATTTTATGTAAAACGTTGTTTATAATTTAGCCTGAAATACTATGCTAGGTATACAGTGGCGTAGCAATCAGTACCTAATTCATGTTGCAGACATGCTTTTTGTAACCGCGTTAGATACCCGGGAAGAGTTGAATGAAACTCGGAATCCGTGTAAATTACGCTTCCTTTCCTCGCTCGTTAATCGATCAACGTTAAATTAAATCTGTTTGGAAATGCCCGTTTTTTTGTCAAAATATTTATGCACTGTTATAAAATGGTTGCAAAGTTTTTATTTTGGGAATAATAAAACTTATTTAACAACGGTATTTAGTAGCGGTCATATAATATACCTATCATTGTTAATGCAAAATAATGATCTTTTTAAATCCTATATAAATTCAAATACGGCTACCACATATGTAAAAATTGATTTATTTAATGCTGCTGGAATGGTAACGGGGTGGGCGTTGGCTTTGCATAATATGCAAGAAAATGTTCTGAATTCTAAATGAATTCATATCCTTTACTAAATTACATTAAAGTAAAATCTATCATATTTTCAGATTTAGGAATTAAAACGAATGCAAAAACACAGCACATTACGGTATTGCTATACGTTTCATATACTTGGTGATTGGAAATTATTGCGGACAGTTTGACTTGCAAAACATTTTGAAATTTGGTAAATCCCATATATCATATTTATAGGTGATTACTGATTATAGGTACCTCTGCCGAGTGCCGCTTAATAATGTGAATCAAGGGCGTAGTTTTTTGTAATTTTTCATCTCGATGCGAAAGTGGAAATTGAAGCCAAATGAAAATTTCGAATAATCGCATATGATTTGCACTTTACTGGTCACATTCTGTATATAAGCGCACTTTTAATTTATTCAAATCAAGAACTAAAGCATTTCTTATTGATAAAGCGTTTTACTCGTATGAGGAATTTTTCAGTGCAGAATTCTTTTCGTGACAATTAAGTATTGTTGTTATAATTTTGTTTGTTCTTACATTTGTAATATTTTTATTTTGCTTTTGTATTGACTTATGTATGTATAGGCTGTTCGACAAAACATTAAATAAGCTTTATTATTATTATTATGAACTGTTCGCCGCAATTAATTTGATTTATTCAATGCGATGTATTGCGCTAAATAAACAAACAAGAAGGTTCTCTGGTATTGTTTACATTTTTAGCGCATTTTTTATTCTCAAAAATGAGCACGAACAACGAACAATTCGCTCCCAGAAATGCGCTCCCGGAAAATTCGCTCCCAGAGCATATAGCACCCGGAAGGAATGCATGTTGAGATCAAATCGTTTATGAATTATACTGATGAATTAGGTAAATTAGATAGATGTTTTTCACAAAATCATGAGAAGTCGGAAACAGTTAATTTCAGTTCGAGTAACCGATTTTCTAGAGAATTAACTTCGAAGAAGAGTCACCAACTCATATTTTGTTGGAGAGTATCCGGTAGTGAGGCTGATAGGTTATCTCATCAACGATGAAACCAACTAACGCTCTATTAAAGAATTCTCCGAAAGCGAATTTTCCGGGAGTGAATTGTCTTGGGACCGAAAATTCTGGGAGCAAATTACACGGGCGCGAATTGTCCGAGAGCGAATTATCGGGGGATGAATTGTCCTGATGGCGAATTGTCCAGGAGCGAATTATCAGGGCGCGAATTGTCCGCACACCATCTCAAATTCTAACCAATCAGATGATTTGTTAAGTGATTAAACGCTAGTTAGCTTATTATCAGCGATAAACATAAGTACGTGAAATTTAATTGTCCTTGATTTTAAATCAGAATAGGTAGGTAACTTTTGTTTTTAATTCGCGCCCAAGTTTGTCTCCTGGAGAAAACTCTCAATTAAAGCATAAGATAAACCGCTCTAGCGAAAGTCGTGATTTTATTACGCTTTTGATCTCGAGTTTTTTCCGTTGCAACAAAACTGTCGTGTAAGAATAAAAATATAGCCGATTAAAATTCATGCTCTTGTTTATTTACCTCCGAATAATAACCATACATTACTATGGAACGCAGTTTTAACATTTAATGTGCAACAATACCTACTATAATCTTAAAGTAAAGTTTTCCCTATAAAATAGCATATTTCCATCTCGCTATGACTTCAAAGGTGGGCATTTAAAATTATCTAAGGTAATCGTAAATGGCGGAAGAACCAAATTTACCTTGATTGATTGAAATTTTATCAAGATAATAAAAATGAATATTTTTTTATCTTGTAGATAATTTTAATTCTTCTATTTATACTTATCTACAAGATAAATTTAAATAGTTTGTTTAAACTTTATCATTGTCAAATGTGAAATTGTCATAATGATAATTTTAAATCATTTTTTTTATCTTGTTGATAGTTTTAAATAGCAAAATTTAAATTATCAACAAGATAAATTTAATTCTTCGCCATTTACGATTATCTTAGATAATTTTAAATGGCGACCTTTGCAAGTCATTGAGATGGAACTACGCTGTTTTATAGGGAATAAGAGAGAAAAGCAGCGAACGGCACCATTTAATTTTATCTCAGATAATATTAAATGGCTGAAATAGCCATTTACAATTATCTCAGGTAATTTTAAATTTCGGAATGGAATTAAAATTATCAACAAGACAAAAAAAATTATGTGAAATTATCATTAAGATAAAAAGAATGATTTAAAATTATCATTAAGATAAAATTAATTTTTTTTTATTTTATCATTAAGATAATAAAAATTCGGGCAAAACTTTACTTTAAAATTATACTATTGTTGCACATTAAATGTTAAAACGGCGTTCCATATATTACTGTATGCAGTATTATTTTATACTCGACCTTAGTCAACATAATTGAATTGAAAGAATTTATTGTCTATAATTTCAATTTTTATTACTAACGTTGTGCTAATAATGTTTACCTATTACTTCCAATTTAACCGGAAATTGCACCAATTATTTTTAGGACGTCCTGTATATTATTTATTTTTGAATACAATAAAAGGCCGCTATAAAATATAATAATTATAAAGTTTCTGCTTTTATATCAAATAGAAAAATACTCAGTAAGACAAAAATGGCGACCACGAGAATACAACAAGGTCATTTGATTTTCCAAGGTTAACTTGTTTTCCAATGCAAGAGGGGTTTCTAGTTCCAAATAGTTTGCGGCTGTTCTTCAGCGCGCGGTAAGTAAAGGATATAGGTTCAAACTAAAAGATCTTCTGTGACAGGAATGTTTAAAATAAGTGTCTCTCAGTTTTCTCATAGCTACTCTCCGGGGGTTCCCATATTTCCCATCAAGTTCCTCTTATACGCTTCTAGGGTCTCATAATTTTCAATAAATTCCTCTGAAAGTTTCATATAGATTTTCTGAAATCTATCGTTTCCCGTTTTGAATTTCCGTCGACTTCTTTCTTGTGTATCCTTCAATTTCTCACTAACTAAGTAATAAGTTCCTTTTAGCTTCTCATCAAGTTGCTGTTTCTTTGCTAGTTTTCCAATTCATTTCAGTAATTCGAGAAAATTTATAATTGGAAAAACAACTCATTGGACTTTTCCTGGCACATAATATGGCACTAACCGAGGTACTAACTAAACGATTTGTAAGACACAACAAATCACTTTCAATTCCGGTACCCCTATCGGACGTAGGTATGTATGTAGGTATAGGTATCTAAAATTTTGGAATTTAACCCATGGCACTTCAACCGCCAACCCTTAGGCTATTGTCTTATTAATTATCCACAACTGCTGAGGCAAATTAGCACACATGCTTCTCGTCTTTTTCGCAAAAATTATTGCATACGGGAATTTATTCCCGAAATTCCCGTAATTAAATTTGCTTGTTGCATGAAGAACACCTACTTTTCTCCTTTGGCATCACGCATACCAAAGTGATCATAAAAAGGTGGGAGGGTACCTACTACATCATACAAGTTTATAAAATCTAATTATGATGAAGTGTTTACGCCACTGACAGATAAAACGATCATACTTAGGCAATTGTAATTTAAACGCCTCGTTTCAAAAGGCATGAAGAAGCCAATGAGACCAACAAGAAAGATTGCTCCTCCCTGCTTGTCGAACGGAGGTTGGAGCTTTTAAAGTTCCATTAGTAAACGATTTGCCACCGATTAACATCGCGTTAATCCAACAATTTCGGTGCTTTTGCCGCGTGCGATTTACATCTCCCAGTATTACATTAGTGATAATTCGTAGTCATGGAAGTCCAAATGAACGATACGGCGATCAGTTTGAAAACCGATAAACCGCCGCCCTTAAAGTTTGGTATCGATCGATTATTAGGCTCGGATCAAGACAGTGCACCAAAAAGTATTTCGTCAAATTTACACCACCTACCGAAACCTTTACCAACAGTGGCGGTACCGTGTTCCGATTGTGTAACGTCGTTGTTCAGGTGTTGTAGATTAAGCCCAAATGGTGGTTCCGTATTAAATCATTCCGACGTGTTCGCTCGTCAAAATTTTGGTACAAATTCCTCAAATATTTATACGGTACAACCGATTCGACCGTTTGCGACCCGGCCAGGTAAGACCGCTTTATGTTTGTTTTTGCAAATTTATGGCCTTTGGAAATGCGTTTAACATTTTATTGCACTACCTAATGGGCAATTTTGATCATCGAACGGCTGCTATGTGTATTATGACGAAATTCTTAAATTTACTTCCATTTTCCTCAATAAAGTAGGTAATTAGCACATCATAAAACTCTTAATTACTTTGATTATACACCCATTAATTAGCGTAAAAGATGCGATTTACATATAGTAGTGGCGCTACCACATTTTCACAAGTTTCATCGGCATGTGCAATATAAAATTTAATAAGAAGCATTCAAATTAATTTGTTTGCAGGTTCTGTTTTGGATTCAGATTAAAGTAGGTAATGAAGTTATATGTGAGAGTCAGGGTGAGAGTACAGGGTGAAAATTTTGCCTGGAACCTGGAACACTTTAAAACAACGAGAAAGAAACTTTTTAAGGAATCCAGTCAGTGGTGGGGTCAGGGGTGGCGTACTTCTGCATGAGAAAGGGGACATATTTTTTTTAAATCAACTACTAATTTTTATTTCATGTTCTTAAACAGTACCATTTTTTGGATATAGCATAAACCATAAAAACCTATATTATTACATAATCACATTTAAGAGAAAAACTCAAATGAAAGAAAATAGTTGTGTTAATTAATTTAATAAGTTTACTGGTTTGATCAGGTTTTTTTTGCTGTCATATTTAAACAAGTTAAAAAGTAATCGTAAACTATTTACAAAAAGCGCATTTCCTATTACATTCATTTGCCATTTGTAAGATGCAACTTCTGTTATCGTAAAAATCCGGCCACAAATATGAAAGATTCAGTTTATAAGAAGAATTTCATTCCAATGCTTTTCTAAATAAGAAAGTTGGAACTGCGCATGCGCAAACTTAAATTTGGAAACTAACGTTATATTTTCCTTTGTTCCAAGCGCCTATGTATCAAATTTCAAAATAAAAAAGTTGGCACTGCGCATGCGCAAAATAAAATTTTGAAACTGGCGTTAGACACAATGAAAAGTTATTTTCTGAAATGGTCATAATAAATTATGTTTTTTACTATGTATATGAAGTAGTATCTTTGGTTCAGTATTGTAAAGGAAAATGGTACCTATATTGTTTCCAATGTCAACTTCAGCGATTATATTCGTGATTAAATATGCGCCACCAGTAATCGAACTACTAAATATCAAGGAATGTACCTACCTATAGTGGCGTAGATCTAACTTAAAAAATGTCTACAATCCACTGAGTTAAAGATTTCTATAGGTTAATTGGAGACAACACATAGGAGAATGGATCACATTAAATTTTAAATTGTGATCCTAGAGTAGAAATCAATAATGTACCTACATTAAAAACGCTCGTATTCGGGCCGAAGAAGAGATGTCTGTAGGATTGAAGTTCTCCAGGGGAGGCCCTGCTAACAAACACTCTTCGGTTTTGAATCTATGTGCGATATATGAGTTGCGATTCACTAATTTCCACATATTTTGTAGTTTGTAATTTTCCCTGTTGCTGTTAACAGGATTTTATTACACCAAAAATGAGTCACATCATGTACACTTCACCATTTTTAAGTACTTTTTTAAGTAACATATTATACCCTTAACTTTGGCTATTTCGCTGTTCTAAACTTCTTCCACAAAATTGAACCGTTTTTCGAATATTTATGAGGTACCTAAACTAAATTGCGGCTAAATTTAGAATTGAGGCACAAAGGTTTTGTCTTCCGCTGTCAGACAATTTTTTAGGTACTTTATCCAAAAAACACCAAATGTCATTTTTTTTTAAATTTCAAGTAAAGTATAGCTCTGGCTACCCGAAACTACAACACGGCACGACAGTAGTTAATACCGCCCTGAATACCTCATTCTTTATGTAGCCCCAGAGGAAGAAATCAAGGTGAGTGAAGTCTGGTTATCTTAACCGGCGACCTCCATGAATACGGAAACCTTTCATCAAGTTATTTCCGAACGGAATGGGTGTAATGTGCAGGAACTCCATCTGTCATCCAGCAACTACAGGGACATTTTCCAAGAGTTCCACCAAGTCACCACGAAGGGACCTTTAATAACGGTTGCTGTTGAAGGGCCCCTCTAAGAAGTAACGACCCAGTTTTCCACCCCAAACATTCAGTGACCATCTTTGCTGCTGGCATGCGGGTTTTTATGGTGGAAATTGTCGTGATTAACTGTTAACCAAAAGTGTTCTTTGTTCGATAAAGTGCCTCAAAAAATTATGTGACAGCTTATGCTTCAATTCAAAACTTGGTCGCCGCCGCGGCCGGCGCGATTTGTTAGAAAAAACATGGAAGAGCTCTTTAGTCTGCGCCTCAAGTCATAACATAGCCGCCGGCGCGATTTAGTTTTTCAAAAAAATTTCAAAAACGTGTTCCAGTTAAAAGTAGGTAGATGAGTTTGAGACGCCACTAGAAAACAACACGCCACTCGTGTTCAGAACTATTTTAGAAACATGACGACGTTAATTGTGTACAATTTTGCTACAAGCTCGTTTTGGTATCTTTTATAGTAAATGAATTAAGATCCGAGGAGTCTTAGATGCGGCAATCCAGTCTTACATTTTTTGTAATGAAAAAGTGCGAAACTATGCGGATGGGATGACATATTATAAAAATCGTATTTACACGGCCCCATTCCCAATAATATC
This sequence comes from Photinus pyralis, assembly GCF_008802855.1. Classification (NCBI taxonomy): domain Eukaryota; kingdom Metazoa; phylum Arthropoda; class Insecta; order Coleoptera; family Lampyridae; genus Photinus; species Photinus pyralis. The sequence goes on from NW_022170511.1 coordinate 10,073,555, forward strand.
TGCATCAGTAGTGCCACCATCTTCGACACATTGAGTAGACTAAGGCCGATTCAACAAAACACATTTGCTATACCAATAATGTTGTGAGTATTGTGTGCCATTTATTGCTGCCGATAAAAAAAATGTGTGCAATTGATCGAGATATTAAAAAAATTAAATGATACGGCGAACCTAAACGATGGCCATGAAAAATTTCAGAATAAATTGCAGCAAATAATTTAATGCTAATTTTGTGCTATGTATTGACGAGGATTACAAATGTTGCGCTATTAGAGATAAAGAACCAAAAGGCCAAGTGAATACAACCAGCATTACGCTGCCGTACTCAGCGATCTGATCAATCGCTCAAAGAAGTACGGTAAAATGTATGTTGTAGGGGTAACTGATATGCTATCATGCGTTGTGTTTATTGTTCACTATATTGGACCAATGCTGTGGTATTTCTTTTTAATGTTAGCAACGTCGGAAACCCAACGTAGTCCGCAATTTTTGGGTCGATTTCGAGTTGCAGAATTTGTTCCATAGTAATACAAGCGATGGTATTATTATCATCATCAGGGCGTTGCTGAGATTTCGGATTTTGGTACGCCCAGATTTGATCGACATGTCTCTTGAAACGCTTGTCGAAGAAATCAATTTTGTAGTGGAGGTCGCCCAGGCGCGAAATGATTGTGCCAGGAACCCACTTGTATTCGCAGGTTAGCCTAGAGAAAATAAACGACTTGTGCTGGCTAAAACTATAGTTACAAACAACCGAATTTACGATTCAAAATTTGCTCGTTGTATGTGATTTTGGTGTACAGATCTTCAGGCTTGAGTAGGTCAAGGCGACCTCGTGGTGATCGTCTCAGAAAGAGTTGTACAGGAGGATATCCAGTGGTAGAGTGCAGGGCTGTCCGTATTGACAAAGAAATTCATTCAGGTTACGTCTTATGGACCATTTTTTTAAGGTAACCCTTGACGATTTGGCCATTTCTTTCGGCTTGATCGTTGGTTGAAGGATAATAAGGAGCAGTAAAATGGTACTTAACACCTCTGTGTTTTAAAAATTCTCTGAACTCAATGGAAACGAACTGAGTGCTATTATCTGAGACGACGATCTGGGGAACTCCATAGGTTGCAAAAAGTTCACTGAGAATTGTGATTGTCGCAGACGCCGTAGTAGCACCTATTTAACATTTTTCCAGCAACGGGACCTGGGTAATCGGCATCCCAAGGTCCGTGGGGACATTCCCATAGTGATGTTCCCGGCGCATGTGCATACTTGGCGCAGTTATCGCAAGATTTTGCAGACGTTTGATGTCTGCACCTGGTCATTACACGATGGAGCGCGCCACGCCTTTCATCAAATCGTTAAGAACGGCTTGTCTAAGTTTAGGCAGAACAATATTATGTTCAAAAACCAAGCATTTACCAATGAGTTCGTATTTCCCTAGATATTTCCTGTCAGGTGCGTAGGATATAAGAACCTGGGGCGAAATCAAACTATTTTTATGTCTTCAAATGCGTTCTCCTCCTTCGGTGTCCATTCAAAACGTTGTAGTGAGTAACCTCTTGACTAAGAACAATTGCAAATCTTCTGGTGACGATGGTTTTGGTGCATCACGAATAGCTTGAATATGTTTTTGTGACTTGTGAAGACCTTCCTCATCGATTTTGTCGCCAAGAAACTCTATTGAAACTCATTTCTCCTTATTAAATTGAAGACCATAAGATTTCATTTGTTTCAAGGCTAAATCGACGATTTTCATGTCTTTTGATACTTTCTGCATGAAAAAATTTCCTTACATTAGGGAGTCCTTGAAGCACGGTTCCATACGTCACTGCCATATTTCAGGAATGTTTGCCGCACCGTAGACTTTGCGCGTGGGCTAAATCAATCCATGGGTTGGGGTAGTGAGTGTCAGGGCTTCAGCAAACTCTTCGTAAACTGGGAGGTGCGTATGGACCCCTGTGTTGTCCAAATGGCTGAAAAAAATGTGTTCAGGTTTGGGGAATAGATGTTCGTCGATAATCGGGTGAGGATTAAGAGTGGGTTTCTAAGTTTTCCATTTTTCTTGGTGATCACATATGTAGTTGACGCCCATTTGGAATACACCACCTTTTTTCAATCATCACGTGTATAGGGAGGCGGTCAAGGCAATTGATTCTAAGCCGTGTATTTATAAATAGAAAGTATTGTTATCTCACTGCTTATGGCACATGGTGCACCAGTGTCGGGATGCACCTTCAATTTGTGCCCGTCGATGAGCACTTCCATTAATGCACGACCCGCTGGATTCCTATCTCCTGACGTTTACCTTTCCAAACAAATCCATATAATCTACATTTTCTTGGTCAATACTTGCAGCTCCAAGAATGTAACTTGTGAGGTTGTAATGTTCCTAGGGGTCTATCAAGACGACACTTTAAACGTTGACTTACCCTATACTTATCTACCTACCTTTCAAGTCGAAACGATGGACGTTTCGCGGCACTTTGGAATTTGGATCGTAGTCGGCTCGATATGGGTGGCACGAATGGACTCCTACGTTGTATAATCGGTTCTTTACGTGTTGGGACGTGAGACATAATCGGGAAGAGAATTAAATAAAAGACAGAACTTTTATGCGTACGAAATGACAAGAACAAATAAATATATTACGCACACAAGACCGTGCCAGAGAAACCTTCTACGGGACAAAAACCCCGGCATAGGCCACACTAAGACATGAAATAAATCACCTACAGCAATAAAATGCAAGAGAAAATACACATAAATAAAACATCTCAAATGGTATGATAAAAATCAGATAATCAAATCAAATGCATAAAATCAAAATACACAAGACATCATAAGTGCAGTGGAAAACATGATAAATCAATTCAGTACAAAAACACATCAAAATACCTGTACGATCAATTGAGATGTACATGTACATAGGAAACATGTAAATGGTGTGACTCTACTCCAGACTTTTTTTTTTTTAATTGCCTTTATTTTATAGTGGGCAGAGTGTTAGCAATTTGCTACTCTTCCCACTCAACCCACTATACAATCACAAACAGCCATGCCTTACCTGGGATTCGAACCCAGGACCCTTGTAGCCAAAGTTAGAGCTTCTAACGTAAGCTCTTCTTCGGTTAACATAAATTAATTTAACACGAAAAGTACATGAGAATGCCAATAGCAAGTATTCATGTGAAAATCGATTATTGCGCAAGCAGAACATATTTTAAATTGAGGAAATGTTAATGAAAGGGCCCCTACTCGCATTGCTAAAATGCTAAGAACTGCAATCCGCAACAGATACAGCGAAAGATCGAACTGTATTAGGTACCTACTCCACGGAGACAGAATGACCCACTCGCACACACAAACATCGAAACATCAAATAAGGGAGCCCCCCTTCGTATAGCTAACGCACAATAAAATAAAATTGTGGCAAGAAATTCAATTATTAATAGTTAGTACAAGAAAGAATAAAATGGTTACTACCTGTAAATACACCTTCAAAACACCACCACCAAAATAATCAAGAATAAAAACCGGGAACCTGTGATGCCTTCCGTCGACCCCGTCGCCATCTTCTTTCTCATTCTCCCCTAGCTTCGTTACCAAAATCCCCTAGTATTCGGCATCTGCGCAAAACGGTCGATTGGTTATATACAGAGCGTATTATATTTTTGTTTCAGATGTAAAAGTGTGTTGCCTAACCATATAAGGGTGGATTATCACAAGGTTGTGCGTTGTGACTGCTATCTACAACCTCGACCGATATGACCTTTTTTCCACAAGTTTTACAATGTTTGTCGAGAAAAAACATACCGACTGCGCGCCCGGCTGAGCTTCTTGCATGTCTTGAGTATCTTGAAATAGTGTTGACCGACCTCCAGATGATGCTTTAAAAGTGTAGTTTCTGCTCACGTTTGATCTGGGGTGTTGTTTATCCTAATTTATTTCCTGGTTCTGGTGCAGGTGTAGTAGTCGCCGAATATTTGATCCCCCCGTAGTGTTTTGTGTCGGTTCAAATTCATGCACAATTTTGTAGGCATCTGTCAAGTTTCCTGGGTTTTTAGTAATAACGTCGCCACGCATTTGGCGTGACCGGAATGTCCAAATCGAAATACAAAAAGAACAAAAAAGCATTGGCCCCAGTCGCACTCCGCCTTGAATTTTTTACATAAATTGCAATCGAATCAATTTAAACATCTTCCTAATTTGAAATTATGTTGCCATAAAACACAAATATCCAACAAACTCCGAGATATGGCAAATTATAACACGTTTTTCTGTAATCTTCAGTCCCCTATCAATCGTATCCTAAACAAAATTGATATTATCAGAACTCAAAGTTTTGAATTCTTAAAATGCGAAGGACTTTCGGGGTAGGACCGTGTCATTTGAAAAAGGGAAGACTAAACCTGGCTATTTAAACCTATTCCGTCAGGAGAAATAAGAAAAATTTTCTATTGAAGATATGATCAATCAATAACATATCAGTAAAATATGTTAAAAAAACATGCACGTACGAACAAAAATCCAACACTTGCAGAAAATCTGATTTTAATTGCACAAAAATTCTAAAAGTAGGCAGAAAGCTAAAAAGTAGAAGATAATAATATTGAACGCTAATAATAATAATAATAACATCTCAAAATTGCGCCAACGAAATCGAAAAACAAAGTTTCTCAATGACTTCCATACCTCATTTTTCAAAATGTGATTCAAAGCATACGCAGAGATGTGAATCTGATATCTCATGTAGAGATGTGCCCGATGGGCGTTATCCGATAATTTTGGTGGCGAGTGTTCCTAAGTAACACGTCTCTTCTGTACAGCACTTGACCATGTTTTCTGTATTTCCATACGACGAAGGATAATAAATAGTCATAGATATTACTATACCTACTAATAACAAATAAGGAGCTTAACTTCTGCTGTTGTCCACGTTATTAATTAAAGAAAGCTGAGCATCGGCTAGTAGATATTCTAAATGATATAATAAACATATTAATACTACATCTTTAAGTTATCACGTTGTGCAATAAAATAATAATTTTAGCTTCTTTAAATTCTTTTATTTAATATAACAGTTTTACAACGCCACACTAAATTATACTACCTGTTCGTCTTTATTTATGATCGATCATAGATCTTAAAATTGTTGTATATTAGAAATGTAAATGAAGGAGATACTCACCAGGTAAAAATCCTTAAAATATATTATCTTTCAATTTAAAAATTAATCTAACGAATACGTTCGTAAACGAGTATCACTATATAAATACTTGTCGTTCCTCTAATACGATCTTAAAAATACTCATTGAGAATCTTTTCTAATGCCATAAAGCATAATCAATTTTTCTTCTAGGAAGCTACTAAATTATAATAATAAAACAACATTCTAAAGGATGGTTTTGGTTGATACGATATTAGTAACCATATAAATAAAATTACCACCTAATTTAGTAGACGTTCTTATTACTTTTACATCAATAAAACTAGTTATGGCTATATTCAATTGCAGAGTCCGTGTAGATAGAACGTATCATTTAAAAATTTTATAGTTTTGTGACGGTATCGAGGTAATAGAAGTTTAGTATAGGTATAACGAGCCTTATATATTGTAGTTGCGATATTTAATTAGGCTATAAAAATAGTTTTTCTTCGACAAAAATTTTATTCCCCTATAAAATTGAAGAATCTATTAGCAAAATTCATAGGTTAAAGCATTGGTAATTTTATTACACGAAATTACGTTCATGAAACCGGCATTGGTATTTGGAGAAGGTTCTAATGGCCTATTTTTATTAGCGTAGGCATGCCGTGTTAAACGCTGATTAAATCAGTAGCAGATTTCTGTCCGATTTCAGAAAAGATGATTATAAGGTTAAAGAATAAGTAAAAATATTGGAATGTTATCCACCAAGCTATTTACCATTTTACTGTGTTTAACCGTCGTTTGTGAAGCCATTAATGCCAGACTTCAGGGAATGCGCATAAAAATGAAATCACACTTAATAATTGTTACTATCTAACGTTGATGAGTTTAACGTACTTTTTTGCAATACAACGTGACGATTTTGACTTTACAATCTAAAAGAGCATCGTTATATTATTTATTATTATTATTCTACACAGTGGGGATTGTTTAAAAATCCCTTACTGAAACGTAAGGTCGAGTTCAATGAGTTTGTAATTATTACTTTAATGCGAAGTACGTTAGTAGTTTTACAGACTCAAGAGATTATTTTACTCTAATTAAGAGTGTGGTTAATTTTAATTGAATTCAAATCTGACTGATTTTTTACTCGGTAACTTAGAACAGTATAACAATTCCGCGAAAAAGATAATGACTCTTGGTCCTTTATTGGGAATGTGCATACCAGAAGGTAAGATCTGAATTGCAATACTGTATGGCCATCTGGAGTATTGAATTCTTTAGTTTACACTTTTTTGAGTTTCTTTTTTAAATGTTCTAACCTTGAAGCTTTAAATCCCGATTTCTCGGTAACTAATCGGTAGGTTTTCAAAAAAATGGTTGTTTAAATAGTAAACCCCTTCCAAATTAAGGGTCATTTGACTTCTCGTGGCATTTCAAAATTTGTGGAGGGTTCCACACCCTTGTGCAGGGTTACTATTGCAATAAGTCAATTGAAGATATATTTACGGTATATAATATCAGATATAGGTATAACACTGTTATATTGTGTTACATAACAGGTTGTTGAGAATTGGTAACGTTCATGTTAAATGTTACATGAGTGTTCTATGGAAACGGCGTAGTGTAGTTACATTACAGTATAATGAAGTTAAGTATGTAACGTAAACTTAATAATAAATGTTTAATGGGCTGCTACAACCACTGTGCCGTTTCGAACGCATGTATGGTGCTAATACAATTGGGCAGATGTTATGCAATCAACCAACGTCATATCTCAGTAGTGTTTGAAGCTCAAACCCTTACAAAGCAAATGGAATTTTTTCTTAATTATTCACTGTCCACAGATGAATATTAGAATGAATATTTACGACCACAATAAATTTTTATTACGTAGCTGTTGTGTACATAATTAGTAAAACATATTTTAATAATAGTTCGGTAGATAAATAAATCTCACAATAAAACGTATGGGTTGTTAGTGAACGTTATTCGTCTAGTAGAAGCTTTAAATCTGTAATCGATGTTCTAAATTATCAGTACCCGGATGTAATCATATGTCAGGATACTTTAACACCAATAAACACTCAGGACTTTGTCTGGTAAATCTCACTCGCGAACAGTATGCATATACAAACATTGTGATCTAATGCTACCACACGCACGCATACTTAATCTTCGTATGCAATCTTCAACATTGTTCATGGGATTGCAATGTTTTTCAATACAAACGTTAATAACCCAAACGGCTCAGTTGTCTAATAATAAAAGCGAATCTCTATGGCCGGGTTGTTAATAATACAAGCTTTTATTGTGCTTAAAACTAAACGTTTATAACCGATGATGAGCCCCAAATTTTATGTGATTTCTAATCTAAACAGCTTGGGGTTTAATGTTATCGTAAACACACGCCCGACACTTTAGTTTACAGTAGTTTTCTTTAATATTTCTGTTTGTTTATTCAGGATTGTTAAGTGTTTATATGATACTAATAGACATGTATCTATATTAAGCCCATTTGTACGAATTCTTTCTTCATTCCACGCAAGATGTGAGCGCTTTGTATAACAAACGCAGAAATAAGGCAGGCGCCGCTAATTCGTCTCTCTTAAAATGAGGTAAAGAGTTGTTGCGAGACGCGTAACGTCATCACAAAATTTTCATTTCATTTAACGCCAAACGATTGATGGGTTTATTCTCTACCTAAATAATTAATATAATTAGGGGTCGGGATTTTAACTGTAGGTATCATATTGGAAAAGCCCAAGAAGGGTTTTCTTCTTGAATAGCTTCGGAACAAGTTTAGACTTGCATGTTTGTTGCCTTTGTTTTGTACTGCGAAGTAAACTGTCATGTTTATTTATTTCTGTATTTTCGAAATGGCTCGTTAGGGTTGGTTGCATTAATTTTAATTTTTCTAAACAATGCAAAAAAAATGTGTTTATACATCCATTTGAATGAGAATTCTGCTGTTGTGTATCGCACAATTACCATCTGCGAGATAAGACGGCCCTATTATCGACAAAAAATAGTGAAACCATGAGTGAAACCCAATTTGATTTGCATACATCGAAAATTCGAGTGTTCTCGAAAAGCCTACAACAAAACACACCATATTTCTCGGAAACATTGGGTCACACCCGCCTAGTTTCTTTATCGCCAATGACTAATCTTTCATGGTGCCCCGACGTCTATCAGGATTACTGGAATATTCGCTACAATAATAATAATAATAATAAAACCAATGTTAATTTTTTCCAGTACTAACGTTGCACGATAAAATTTCAGTGGTCAGTTTTCTGTTTTAACTAACTTACCACTCCCTTAACTATTTTTTTTATTATACCTGCAATATAATTTAAAAATAAGGGAAATAAAATGAAGTCATATTGACGTTATATTCAAATAGTTGGCTTATTGCAGCAGCAGAAGAAAAGTTGGTACCTGTAAAATCCTAATGCAAAAGCCTAATATATAGAATATGAAAAGTAGTTGGCGTGGATTAAATAAGAAGCAGCTTTCAACCAAAGTCTTAAATGCTTCGTTCATGCTGCCATATATGAAGGAAATGTCAAAAGTGGGTATTTAATCTTCTACCGTTTGGTGCATTCATTCAAAACGTCAATCAATACTGCGATTAAAAAGTGGAACAGATTTGGCAGCATACCTACTCTAAATCACATACATTTAGGATACGAGCCAAAGCGCTAAATTATAGTTGCATATGCCATATTAGAAATAACGTTAGTTAGCAACTTTTAAAACTCGCCGTGCTTTAATCGCATTTTAGGTATGTTTTGCAATTGACGGCTACCTGCGACTGTTTTTATACTGGACGATCTATAGCAAGGGAACTTTTTTGGAAATAGGATGCAAAATGTCAGAATTCTCTTTTTTAAACATCGATTCTGATCCAGGTCAATTAAAAAATTAGTTAATTAGGAACAATAATGGCGATATCACTTGGGTCGTACTCGAAGAATGGTCCATTTTGGTGATCCTAATTGGTTGAAAGGACGATCGACGCAAAATTCTGGGTCCCCTAAATGAATGCTGCTGCTGTTATTTTGGAATTCAAACAAACATCATTCACAAATTAATTGATACGGCGCCGGCGGTAAGCGTCAAAATAACATAAAAGTGGATTCTGTGGTGCAGTTTACTTTTAGTCCATTTTTCTAGTTTTCAAGGTTATTGTATTTTACTACGTGTTTTAAAACTAGCTAGCCATATTCACCACCAATTCCTTATCTCGCAAATAAAAATTTTGGACACTCGGTAATTTTTTTTTGGCGATTCACTTATCTGCTCGCGACTTGACGCAAACACTCTCACGACTGTTAACGCGAATTTCACCGCGACTTCATCTGAATTTTTCTCTCTCGCGCTTTCACGCGAGCTCTTTTGAAGTTTAGTCTGAAGCGCATCACGATTCTCTTCCAACAACCAAATTCCAACTACTATATTTTTGTCTGCCAATCAAAGTTATTTTATTCGTTCAAGCAGATTCCTTGACAGCCATAAGTCGACAACCCGTGGGTAATTTCCCTAAAAGTCATCATGAATACGCTACGTCGCAACCTCGATAATCCCGACTGTAAAATAAAGAAAATCCCTGTAATCCTACAACTAACTAGCGCCTTAAGCTTTCAAAGCTTTCAAAAGATGTTCAGGGTCGTAACCCAGGACAGCTCGTCCACATACAAAATACAAAAAGTATAGAAACACCTGCCAAATAACGAGATCACTCTTTACATCTTGTGTCGCCCAATTTATGAAATCGTACCCCAAACAAACTCCAGACCGTAAACTGGGAGAAACTTTAGCTACCAAACCAATAAAAATACTCGCCCATGCCCAGGTGTCATTTTTTACAAAGCAGCCCCTGCCTAATTGAAAATGGGAAAATGGCAAACAACGTGTTGGGAAGAACCCAACTCTGACGCTGTACCGAGGGACGATACTTACCTAGATACCCAGACCACCCTAATGTTGCTCTGCTTTCCGAGAAGCAACGCGGTTTGAAGAACCTACAGAGGTAACCACGTAATAATAACATTCAATCGTCTATCCTGAAGAATCGCTTACGTTGCCAGGACCTTCAGCATTACTGATACACTACTACACAAGAACCCGCCCCTGCCCTGGTACTACCATGTGTAAGATTACTATTGCCTAAAATCGTCTTAATCAACTAATCAAGAAATGAGTTATATTCGGTAAAATAGAAATCACATAATCCACCAACACCTCTAAAACTTCTGCGCTAGGCTTGGGGTTGACTTACTGGTGTTTAGTCGTTAAGGAATAGAATTGACGAACAGTTTTTTAAAATCACTTTTCAAACAAAAGGTATAATACACATTTGAAGATTAGGGCTTCGGGTCGCAAAGTGTCCCCCGTCTACTAGTGAGTGATCTCATTTTGCATGTAGTTAATTGAAAAAGTCGAAAATAACAAAAAAAAGTAACGATTTAACGAAAGCCCAATCTTGAAATGAGTATAACTTGTTTGAAAAGTAATCTTAAAAAACCGTCAATTTTGTTGTTCCTTAATTTATTAAGTATGTACACAACGAATTTCGTGGAATTCTCTCCATTTTCGTTGTCCGGCAAGAAAATGCAGTGGAATTTTTTTTCGAAGTTTCAAAAACTAAATTCAGTTTCGTGATTTTCATGTTCAAAAACTGCCCAGATACCAAATTTCGTCGAAATCAGCTCATATTTAGGGGTGCGCCCTTTCGTGGTAAGAATTTTGAAATTTGTTTTGCAAAATCGGAAAGGGCATACCCGAAAACCAGTCTTTCTAACTCATAGCTTCTGAGAAAGAAATTAAAGAAGAAATGCGCCAATTTTTTGGGGGTGGCTCCCAAACGAACCACTTGGACCCTCGGTTTATATGGAAAAAAAATGCTTGTTTTGATCCCCTCTACCCCCACTCTCCATCTACCCAAATTTTATACTTATATGTAACACCTGTAGTGTGTAATTAAGGTGCGCATATTACTGTTTTTGCAAAGTGATCATTGATCAAATTACCGGACCTTTTTTAATCAAAAAATCGTACAAAAAGGGTCACTATACGCAAAAAATTGTGTATATTTATCACTTATTTGCTTGATTAATTCGAGTTTCGCCCTTGTGGCCTTGTTAATCAAACTGCAAATTTATATATGAAAAAAAGTATCACTTTCAAAACTGGTACAAACAACTATTATCACATTCTTTATAGATCGTTATATATTGAATTGATGCAATCTTCGTTACCTACTAAAACGGAAATCTATGTTTAACATTTTTTAAGCAATCAATGAAGGGAAAGCCATCTAATTTTACTGTTCCTCTGTGTGCGCAATTAAACTATAGACCGTATATTATGCACTTTGCGTTTCTACATTATAATAGCAATCTAGTTACATAAAAAAATAAATTTTGCTCAGGTAAGGTGTATCGGCCGCGCCACTTGTATAGCTTCCGTAAGCTTTGTTAATATTTGACCATTTATTTGTAAGATTCTTCATAGTTTTCTTAGATAAAAGACAATTAATAATTAAAAATGTAACTACTGCATAATTTTCGTTTTCCTCCACTTTCTACAAAAACTATTAGATAAAGTAATTGGGAACTGTCCCTATTTTTCAATGTTGAATGTAACAGTAAAAATTTTTTGAACATTTATGCAAATCTTAAAAATAATGAGTTTGTCTCGTTTGATTTATGTAAAATGCAATTTAGCACCTAACATCTTTCCAAAAATGTCGAAGAAACAAATAAATTAAGAACCGTTTAGATACGTCCTATCGTCAAAATCCCATTTAAAATAATGATGTATGAGTCAACCTCTATCAGATAGACCTAGAAAGGTGGATGTAAAATACAAAATGTTCATCGAATACTATAATCGACATCGAATACATCATAAATTGGGACAATTTTTAAAAATCAACAAAAGAAATAAATTGTTTCCTATTATTGTGTTCTTTTGTCCGTCCGTCCGGACCCACTTCAGTGGTTTTGAACTACTTTTTGAGTAATGAAATGTTATGCAATAGGTATTTTCGTTGAAATTGTTTTGGTAAACACTAGTTCTACCCTACATGCAGTGGTGTAGTGCCAAATTTAGCAGTGCCGGAGCTCTTAAAATGTAGGCAACCAAGGGTATCGAATACACCCCCCCCCAAGCAAAATTGGGGTCCAGAAAATTTTTTAAAAATTTGCAGTAAAATAAATGGGTTTTGAAACAATTTCAGTTCGTAGATTTTTGAATAAATTATTGCTCTAAAGGTGTAAGGCTTATCTAAGTCGCAAATATCATTAGTTATCATCACTTATCTTATCTCCGTCTCCTATCCTGTGCCGGAGCGCCGCTTCCCTCTCACAAGCAGTGCCGGAGCAGCGCTCCGCTGCGCCCCGGCTCCACTACACCACTGCCTACATGGTATTCTAATGAAAGATCTCGACGAACTGGCACCCTCCGCCCCGACCGCTATCACTTTGGCTATAATTTTTTTCTTTTTTCAATTTAATAGAGCTATTCAAGGTATTGTAATGAAACTTTTCAATAAAAGGAATTAGTTTTAGTAGGTATGAATACAATGTTAAAAACCCAAGTGAGTTACCAGGGCTGTTAAAGTTTGGCCGCCCATCGAATATTGTTTATTGGGGTCCACTAAACAAATTTGGAAGGGAGGCCGGTGGATCCACCTGTAACTTCCAGTTTGATGACGTCATAAAGTTCGCAATTTCCCTAATTCGGAAAAATGTTTCTATCTCAGTAACCACTTGTCCGATTTTCATGATCCTGGGCGCATTCGAAAGATATTAAAATAAGACAGAACTTTTATGAGAAGTGCAAATCGCGTTCCGCGAACGGTTTTCGCAAAATTTGATAAAATTTGAAAAATTTACGAATTATTTTTTTCACAGGTAAAACGTTATTAATATTTGTAATTTACGCAAAACATTATTATAATCTGCTCCTTTCTCTTTTAAACCAATTCCCATTCACTTTCGGGATTTAAAAATATTACCAACATCCCTTCTTTCTCAATTTATTGCTGGAAAGTTTGTCGTAAACAGATCAAGAAGCCAATTTTCAATCATTGCTATCGATCAGAGTCACGAACAAATAAACAAGATAATTAAGGGAAGTGGAGACCTAATTGGTTTGACCCAAGATCCAATATCAATGATGAACTGGTCATTGTACAGTCCCGATGTGTGTAAAAGAGTCGCAGACTTCAAAACAGCCTCAAACGCGCAAGAAGATGTGGACTACGACCTCTTTCACCACGATGAAGGTCTGAAGAATCAGAACGACTTTCTTACTGATGTAAAGTCTATGACTGATGCTATGTTACTGCGCATGGAAATCCATTCACCGAGTTTGGAAGCGAACTCAGCAATCTCCAAGGTGCAATAAGTGAAGATAGGCAATCCGTGGCAAGAAAGTGGGATGATTCAATACAAAACTTACGTAAAGAAGATCATCATCGATAGGACTAAAACAATTGATGTTTCTATAAAGAAAAATATCTTCCATCTGTTCCAAGCACCAAAGAGGAAGAGAACACAGCCACAAAAAATTGGAATGTTAAGAGAAACTGCGTCTGTTCCAGGCAAGATGTACGTAGCCACACAGTCAAAGAAAGGATGCATCGATGAGTTTTTCGCACATGAAGTGCAAGAATTTACCCCTTCCCTAGTTCTTCTGGAAAAATGTACCGCTAAAGAAGTCAGATATTCTAGATTGCCCACATAAAGAGGTTATTGCTATACAGCCTCCCGATGATGTGACAGATCTTCCTTCTGTGTACGATGCAGTTATTGTAGATGGAGGCGCTCTCATTCACTCTGCTTCCCCGGGGTGCTTCAACTTTTGAGGAATACGGTAACAGATGTTTTTTAAAATACATTGACAATGAGCTGAGGAAAGCAAGCAGACTACACATACTTAGTGTGGGACTCATACTAGGAAGGAGAGACAAGAAACGACCATGGCAGCGGTTTTCGACTGAAGATTGGCCCAAATGTTCGAATTTCGAAGTGTTGGTCTACATTTCTCTGCCTTCAAAATTGAGTTGTTTCAGTATTTAAACGAAATAGCGATTTCAAGCTTTCAGCTTCCGAATTGTGGTCTATACATCACACATGGCGAATTTGTCAAGTAGGTCGGACCTGAGAAAGAGATGCTGGCTATGATTGACCACGAGGAGGCTGATACGAAAATCGTCTTTCATGTGATAGGTACATGCATTGACCGAGGGAAAAAAACAGTACACGTACGAACGTGTGATGCCAATGTCGTAGTTATTTTGGTTCATCATTTTTTACCCTTCGACGGTATATCTGAAAAATCTTCATTGATATTGGATCAGGAAATAACCGAAAATTTATGGAAGTCGAAAAAATGGCGATGTCCTCGGCCCAAATCATTGCATTGCTCTACCTCTCTTTGTCACTATAACAGGATGTGACTACATCATCTTTCAGAGGTAGATAAAAAAATCCAAAAAGTACCTACTTTTTGGACAGTTACCATGGTGATACCGACGACTCCCGAAATCGCCCATTTTTTGCACCAAAAAGTGTGACAAAATAGCGTCTTATTCAGGTGGTGGAGAAAAAATATTTCACTGGTGTGATACAATAGGGTTAGAGAATAAGGGACCTGTGAGATACAATTTACTATTTGTACAGAACTTATTGTTGCAAAATTTCTAATCTACATTAATATTTCCCGAGATATTTCCTTATTACTGTATTTTCTTGCATATTATTTTATTAGAAGTCCATTTTTTAAACATTTATATACGCAAAATATGGGTGGCTGATGTATTAGAATAACGGATTACATCTCGGTAAGTATAATGGAAGCAATTTTTATTGGCCGGGATTATTAGGTTTAAAAGAGAAAGAAACAAATTCCAAAAATGTTTTTTTGTGATTTACAAGTATCCAAATAAAAAAGGAATTTTTTTCAAATTTTGCGAAAAACCGTAGGTGAAACAGGTTATAAAAATGTTTATTCGTAAGTTACAAATTTTAATAACGTTTTACCCGTGTCACAAAGAAAAAAAATAATTCGCGAATTTTTTTAATTTTACCAAATTTCGCGAAAACCGTTCGCGAAACGCAATTTGCATTTCTCATAAAAGTTCTGTCTTATTTTAAAATCTTTCCGATGAGCCCAAGATCATGAAAATGAGACAAGTGGTTACTGAGATAGAAGCATTTTTCTGAATTAGCGAAATTGCGCACTTTATGACGTCATGAAACCGGAAGTTACCGGTGGATCCACCGGCCTCCCTTCCAAATTTGATTAGAGGGTTCCAATAAACAATATTCGATGGGCGGCCAAACTTTAACAGCCATGGTAACTCACTAGTGTATATTCATACCTACTATTTATATTAACTACCGCTTTCTTCCCCATTCCCAGTCAAGATCGATTATAATTTCTCATATCACAAGAACGGAGTGAGAGCACTCACAAAGACAAAAAAGATCGCCCGTCTATCTGTTGTTGCATGCTATAGCTCAGTCTCTAGACCTCATATCGGCTTCGAGTTTTCTCTATATGAAAGCTTATGGGGTCCAGGTATCAAAAAGTTACTTTCTCATTTATAGCGTTGTTGCTCTAAATCGGTCAAATCGCTAATTGGGGACCAATTTTCTTGAGAAAGCTTATGGGTTCCAAATGTGCAACTATCGAAAATTAATTTTGGCATCAATCACCTTATTGCCTTAAATCGATCTAAATCCTCATTTATACGCCAATTTTCTTGGGAAAAAGAACAAACTCGATTACTAGATGTCCGTCTGTCTATGTTAATCAGTTGCGCTGGCAATACCCATGTAGTAGAGCTTTTGGTTTACTTGTTCTTACAAAGTACAGTTCGCATAATTTGGTATCTGGGAAACACAACCACGGAAACACACAATAAACCTAACTTATTTAATAATAGAAAACTCGTCTTTTCTTTTTATTAAAATTTTAAAGAAATATTCGATCATTTATCAGCATGCTGCATTGCGTCATATGAAGCAGGTTTTCAAGAGCGGGCAAAGTGGGTCCCAGTGGGGCCCGCTCTTGCCTCCCTCTGACTACGGCTCTGGGGTGGCGTGCGTACACCTCCCCATGACGTGGGATATTATTTTTCGATAGGATCGAAACGATCATGCTTTTAAGGTAATATGTAATATGTGAGTAAAGTTCATATAACAAATTTGTTTTCTCGTCTGAAATTTTTTATTCTGCTAACCTGTAACGGCTTTAATTTTACTTCTCCCGTTTACATTAGGAAACTTACATATGCGCCACCCTGAATTTAAAAAAAACTTCTTTACTAAAATCAAAATAACTTTGTCGGCAGCTACTGGCTTAAAACTCCCACCTAGTCATTAGCTTTAATTTTGTTGTATCAGACAAAGCCCTCGTTTTGTAGTAAACTTGTTGTTTGTTCATCAGAGTTTCTAAAGACAGTGTGCTGTTTCTGCCGAAAAATTGGTACATCAATAATTAAAGAATTCTTATCAATACATATCGACATGAGTTTTATATGTTGTTTGTTCATCACGTAAAACCGTAACACAGTTTTGCTAAACCTAAATTACCTATTCTTCCGTTTGCAGCAATAAGGATACCCCCACTACCTCAATCCACAACAGCCACAACGAACGTTAATTCGACAACCTGCACAGCGCCCATCGGAAAACGGAAGAGATCATGGTCGAGAGCGGTGTTTAGTAACTTGCAAAGGAAAGGTTTAGAAAGACGGTTTCAACTGCAAAAGTACATCACAAAACCGGATCGTCGTCAGTTAGCCGCGACGCTTGGACTGACGGATGCCCAGGTTAAGGTGTGGTTTCAAAACAGGCGAATGAAATGGAGACACTCGAAGGAAGCAAATAAGACGGGCGAAAATGCGGCAGACTCGCCACAGGAACATGATGTCCATATTGATGTGGATTCAATAACAGATGTTGACTGATTCAATGTGCTATTTTTAAATTGTGTACCTATATATAGTAGAAATATAATTTTATGTTATTTAGATACTTCAATCTTTATTTTGTTGTGACTGAGTCCACTTTAAACACTGCAGATGCAACGTTTACAACGTATCAATGCCACCAATGCCCAAATCCTCACTGAGGAGTATACCTACTGGGAACTGGGACTTACTGGGATGAATCTGCAACAACTGGAATACCGGCATTTTTCAATTGCAACAACTCTTCAAATTTCACCCCGCCAATTAAATACCTACTAGGCACAAAAAATCATTAGAATGATAGTATGCTTGCCCCCTATAACATTAAATCCGTCACTGAACTTCTTATACCATTGACTGTACCACAATTGCATGAGAACAATTCTGGTACCAATACATATACCTATAGTAGTGATCCTTGAACATTTACAGAAAAGAGTTACTTGAGGTTATACTGGAATTATTTTTTGATTTTACCTTCTGTCGAGCTTTACCAATACTTACCAAAAATGGACAAAAGAAGAAACTGTCAGCTAATACCTAATGATATGTTATTTCATGGAAAATAAAATGTCGGATGTGGTATTCCTATGAGTAAATTCCTATTGCACTTCCTGTACGGATAAACAAACATTTAGTAACTAATACTTGGCTCATCTGCAAACAATGTAAGTAGACCGTTCGATTTCGTTTTTGTAACATTTTTGCTTCCAGGTACGTTCAGAATTTAAATAAATATTTGTTGACACATCCGAGCTTGTTGATCTTAACAATCACCTACACCGCCATTTTCGCTGTCTTACTATACAAGTGGAGAAAACGACAGAAGAATCAGAGGAGAGCCTCCGAAAGACTGTACGACGAAATTGAATTAATCGAACGGACCGTTTCCACCCTTAGGGAGAACGAATATGAAAATATAGAAGTTATAAACAATCGGCGAAATCTCGACAGGGCATCTGCGGTCACCGATGATTTTCAATATTTCGATAGTGTTAGCAATAATCCTGCAGGGGAAATTGTTTTACAACCCCGAAACTTGATTTATGAAAACATATAGGTACAATGAATAGCGATGTGTGAATCATTTGGTTAATGTATAGCGGAAATTAAACGCGTTTCCATCGTAGGGAATTTGGTTAATCTGTCAATATCGATGAATGTGCGGTATGTAATTTTTATCTCTGAGATAAGGGCACGTATAAGTAGGTAACCTAACGTAATCGTGAGGATGAGTGTGCTGTGCAAAGTAAAGAGTGTGTGATTTCCGTTTTCCAACAGAGTTCTGGTTGACGATGAGGCAATTTGAAATTAACGACTACACGCAGGTGGTAGTGTTTTGCTTTCTGATTCTGATCGGCGTGATTATGCTAACCAGCTGTGTTTGGTGTTGCCTGTATTTATGCAAATTGGGAAAGCGAGTCCTAATAACTAAAAAGTGGAAGAGATCTTCGTCGTTTGTTTACGAGAGTCCTTCTGGAAGAGAAAATGCTATTATTTGAAAACGCTTGCATTAATAGCGCCTACAATCAAGCAAACAATCATACACTGCGCTGTGTGTCAGTGCTCTCAAGTCGTTCACACGTGAATTTCCACGTGACTATCGTTTTCTGCTAAATATTACTGTAATTCCTACAAAATTTTTGGTTACGCGAGAGCATCATGAACTCTGTTCATAAGAAATTGATGATATTTTTTGTTGTATCCCAAGTAATAATTCGAAATGGTTGTTACGTTATGTTATACACGGATCCCACTACCAATGTTTATATAATTCCAATGTTATTGTTTGCCGACATATCTGCTTTGGGAGTGATGGCTGTTTACATACTATCCAATGGTTCCAAGGAAAGTCAGCTAGAGAAACAAAACATTTTAAGAATTTAGTTTCTGGTGAGTAGCTATGAACTTGAATTTAATAATAAATTATACTTTTATTGCAGTTCGCCAAAATCAAGGAAGGGGCCAGCTGAATGAGAAGCTATTTTACATATAAGTGAGAAACTTTATACATTGTGATTTTATTTACTTTATAGTTAATTCTTTATCTATTCCAAGATTAAGTAGAATGGTAGATGAATTTGTAAGCTGCTAAGTGTTATTTTTATAATAAATTTAATGCAGTGCCTAGTAGTAACAGAAAGGTGTGTCAGCTCTCCACTTCTCCTCTTTCATTGTATCTACTACAGCCTCGACTACAGCACCTCGTCAGGGTGAATTGCTCCCATTCCTACCCGTATAAATTGGGGATAATTATCATTCTACAGAAATACTCGATACGCAAAAGAAAAACCATTTGGTACGTGAGATAAGACCAAATAAAGATAAGTCTAGGGATAGATATGATGATAAACCTAATTGCACAGTAAAATACGGCTCGGACCACCAAATAAAAAACCTAAGGCTTGCCCACAAGTGAGAACAGTCTAGCAGGCCCGAACCCCCACCTCCACATCGCAAGCGCCACCACCATCCAATACACTTTCGACGGGCAGGTAGAGCGAGACCCTGGTCGCTTCAAACTTCGTACTTTGAACGGGGCTGCACCCACGGGAGAACGACCCAACGTTACACGATATATTGGCCCAGGAAAAGTAAGACTCCTATAGAGATCAGCCCACTATCACTAGAAGGACGTCCAACATGATGATTGCCGACGAAGTCGAAGTAATGTTGGGGACCGGAATAATCGAGTCTAGCACGTCAAAGTACTGTTCGCCAGTTGCGGCTGTCAAAAGACACAGGAAACCAGGTTTTTGCGTGGACTACGAGCGACTAAACAAAATCACAAAGGACGAGGAGAACCTATGTCACATCCAGAGGATGCACCGCGACATCGGCACACCAAAAATCTTCTCTGTTATTGGCCTAAAGTCAGGCTACTGGGAAGTACGTCTCGACTCATACTCGCAACCAATACCACCTTCGCCACCCCCGACGGGACGGCACCAGTTATCACTTTAAAGTTATGCCTTTTGCACTTGAAAACGCGCCAGTCACATTCCAAGAATTGATGACGTAGGTCCTGGCAGGATACCTCCGGAAATGCACAGTGGTCTACGTCGATGACATCATTTTCTCCAACGTGGGAAGACCACATCCGCCATTTATATCTAACCAATGAGCGACTACGACAGCACCGACTCCAGGCAGCGATCGAAAAATGTCGTTTTGGAGCACATACCCTTAGAATACCTCGGGAACCCGAACCAAGCAACGTCGACGAACCTCCAAGCATCGCTCAGATCGAGATCGCAGACCTCGCCTAGCCGCTCAAGGAAAGCCAATAGGGCAACCAACACGCGGGCAACCTGCTGGACCCATGGGAGGGAATCCAAGCACGAACACGGAGGTAATAATTTCACAGCACGACTGACAGTGATTTTTAGTAAAATCCTAATTTATAATTTCCTCAACTTCTCGGATTTTTCACAACAAAAAATTACAAATGGGAACATAAATAAACGCAGAATTTTACAATGATTTACAACTTTGTTGCAAAATAATTACTTAAGGAAGAAAATATTCCAATTTCCATTGAAATACATATGGTGCGTAACCAAATTCTACACCCTGTATACCTCATTTAGAGCAAAGGCAATTGCGAATTAATCAATCGCATTAACACTGAGTACTTGCGGCAAACTTTCGGAGTCATAGATAATCCCAATGCCACTGATTCGTATCCGATCACATTGACAGCATTGGGATTATACAAGTCCCGAGTACGAAAGTTTGTCGCCAGTATTCAATCCTAATGCGATTGATTAATTAGCAATTACTTTTGCTCTAAACATTGAATAAAACTTAATTTTTTATTCAGTATGTAAGTAGGTATATAAATAATCTGCCGGATCGCGCTCTGCCGAAACATCCGCCCGCCGAAACGTCCCTTCTCCAATAAATACGGCCGCCGAAAAGTCCCTCCGCCGAAAAGCCTCGGCCGTACACGTCGGCACGTACACCGAAACGGGAATAGGGGAATAGGGGGAAAATAGATTTGTCCAAGTGGTGGTTATGGGCTTTTATAGCATGTGGGTGGAAGCATTCCCACGCCGCTACACCACCACCGACGCCGTGGTCAATACACTCGAAAGAGAGATGTACGGAAGATATAGATTTTCGAGAGACGTTGTTTCCGACAACGGACCACAGTGTTCACGTAGATCACCTGCGCGCTACCTTACGAGCCACCATCTTTCATCCACAAGCTCACCTCGTCGAGAGACGAAACCAAGAAATAAAGAAGGGCCTTCGAATACACCTCGAACAATAAGACTCCAACACATGCCCATCATTCTATCAGTCTCGCCCTCCTCCAATTCAAAAACGACGACATGGTGATGGAACGATCCAGGTACTTGGTCGTACAATATTAATGGAGTGGATTAATCGCTATTAAAAATTTGATATACCGATATAGCCCAACGTAACACTACTCATAGGAGGAATGATTTCCTTCAACCATTTTTATTAACCCTGATTAAATACATAGAACAAGTTTCAGTTTAACGATACATTTAAAGTTGAGGTTCTCGTTATCAATTCAAATGATACGATACGATATCGGCTGTACAAAGTAATCATGTCAATTAGTTTACCTAATCGTTACAATTCATAATGCTCTAGAATGGCTACAACTACAATACTTTTACTGACGTTCTTTTCAAGTTTTTCCTTAGTCTTTTCATGTGTTCTGCTAGTGTCACTGATTGTTGTGTATCACTTCTACACTCCAATAGGCCAAAAAGTGGCGAGGAGGAGGAAAATACGCAGTAACTATATATCTGCTATCTTTGACGATACATATCATTATACTCAATTAACGGTAAGGTGAATAAACCCATATAACTAAACAAAAACTCTTTTCAGCCGCCCTATGACAAGCAACAGTAGATGAAGTGAGATCTAGGGCCATCTAGTTAAAATACTATTTTTTATCTATGATGACGGAGAACCCAAATGCTCGGCAAAGTGTAACCAGGAAAAGAAAAAGATTATCGTGGTCGCTTCCGAATCAAGGACTACACTCCAGTTTATTTTCTGCTGTCGAGTCGGTCAAGGAGAAACCAATGCAAGGTGTCCAACGGAAATTTGAACCTCCCTAAAACTCGGCAACAAAAATCCAAAACGCAATACGCATTCCATTTATAACAAAGAGAGTCAATATATTTCTATACAACAATATTTTTTGCAACTTTAATACTGTGTTAGGGGTTACAACCCTCACATCATTTTAAAATGATACCCGTGATGAGATCTCCCATAATTTGGAAGGTGCTTTATTTACTTACACAAGCTTTTTTAATTTTTTAAAAGAAAGTTTAAAAATTAATAAAAGCGGCGGCAATTCTTTGTCATAGTCGAGGTCGTAGTGCTACCAATTTTCCTTGGGACACCTTGTATAATGTTTCCAGTGACTCTTTGTGGATCGAGTGATTACAAGTTCCCATTTGCAAGCTGATAAATGTTATACAGTAATTGTACACTAATAAAAACGTAACGTTCAAGTTGTAGAGGCTATGGAAGTAATTAGTGATATATTAGGTAATGTGAAAGACCATAAATTGATGGGTGGGCGGTATAATGTGCTAATAGGACCACTTACTACGTTGTGTTTTTAAAAGTCGCTACAAGATATGTGTTGCCTGTCGGAGTGAGGATCAAGTAAGGAATAGAAATAAAACAAGTACATATGCTTTAAAAACGGAGATTTAATCCAAATACTTCGCATTGCAAGATTAAATTTGGAAAATGGTAGTTCACCGAGTACAAATATAACAATAGGCTGGGAAAAAAAGAACTGACCAAGAAAAAACCCAGCCAACAAATTAATATTGAACTTTATAGCAAAATTAGATGTCTGTAATGGCATAAATGCATGTTGTCAAGTACATCAATACAATGTCGAATCACCGGCTCCACTAGAATTCCTAAAGAATCAATATTTCACACACATAACAAAAAACCATCATTAAAACATTACAATAAATTCATATAATAGGTTTGGATATTGGATGGCCAGTCCAAACCCCACACCGAGTAGTCTTTAGTTGCTCTGGTCATGTCATGTCAGCATTGTATGAAATCGCTAGGAGTTGGCCTCTCAGAAGAGCCTTTCACATAGGAAGGATACCCCAAATTGATAACAAACACAAAAGGTCACAACGAGAAAACGCCGCACGCTTTTACCGAATCCCTGCGCAAGTGAAGCCGAGCCTAGCCAGCGCCCTCATGTACGACTAAGCGGGACCCCAACTCTTTCATGCGCACATCTCTAGGGCCAGTCCGCAACCCACCAATTATAAAGTGCCGGGTTATAAATTACCGAACTCCAGGCTCTCTATCATGAGTACTGACCAGAGATATCTATATCTCTGGTACTGACAGTAACCGATCACAAGACAAATCATGACATAACAAAAATATCAGAGCAACCATCGGCAAACTCGCACGCATACATAATTATAAACAAAATATACAGAATTTATGCAGACGTTGACAGTTGACATATTTGCACTGGCATAACAAAGACTGACACAAAACCAATATTCGGTTACTACATGTCAGGGATCGACTAATCGGATTGATTAGCAATATCGGCAAGATGGCTCTTTCCAAGGCACAAAAAAACAAAAAAACATAAAGATATATCTCTGCGTATGTCAGTTCTGAACTTTAGCCAGCCTCTGCTACGTCAAATCGAGATATTAAATATCCGTATCAAATATCAATATCAAATATAGCACAGTACATATTCGAAGCAAGTCACCTTGCCAAATATTAATAATCATAATCACCCGGTTCAAATAGATAGTAGGAGAATAACGTTACTTATTACATTAAAACAAAACAAAGGAACATGTTGTGACAAAACATTAGTTTCAAGTAATTAATTCTCAACGCCAAGTGTAGTAATATGTAAGAATCAACCACCTAACGTACCTCACTCGCCCCCAGATGAAGCACCCTGTAAATAAACAGTAACATATTCAGGCAAACAAAAGCGAAATGTGCTGCAATAAATTCAATTATAAATTAAAATGTAGTTCTGCATACTTGTATTGGATATCGCCCCTAAGGGAACATACAGTATCTAAATATAAATAAAAACACGTAAATCGGTCAGTAATTCATGTAGCCAGCGCTTGGAACAAAGGAATACTGTAAATTGGAAAACAACATATTTATGTAGAATCTCTATGCATTTAATTCAAAGTATGACCAGTATAATTAAAAGTGCAAGTTGTATCTAGAATGTGTCATAAATGGCAATAATCATGCTGTACGAGAATAACATAACATTGGCAAATAATCGAACACGATCATATCATTATTAGATGGATGCAATAGACGTAGAGATAAAAAAAACGAGTACATCACCTTTGTAATTGTCGAAGCTGCACTCACTATTCACAATGTAAAAATTACTTCTGCCCTCATCAAAAGCACAAATACCTCTGCCACAATCTCCCCTTTCTTAAACAAATCCTAGACGAAAATCGTTAATATCTACTGTGCTCCGAGACGTCGGGTCGATAGGGATCATTAAATCCCCTCGCATAGCGTAGATAATATTTGACACTTTTATCGTAAATTATGGCCCATTTCAATGTAGAGCAGAGAAGAAAAAATCACGTGTTCCACGGAAACGAAACAAAGCGCAATCTTGACTTTTTTCGTCGCGCCAGGGTCGGTTTCGGAAATATTTAAATCAAATTTTAGCGGGCAAATTCGGTTCCATCACAATAGGTAGGTAGGTAGGAATCGTTTTTTCACACAATCACCTACTTTTTAGAAGTCAAAGTTTATAAACAGTATTGGCTTTTTATTAGGCCTTTTCTGGAGTTTCTTTGTCGAATGTTATGAAACTCCATTTTCGAGATACTTAGTCCGAATTAAGTTTTTACTCCACGACTGTTTCGTCTCATCTAGACCATCCTAGTTTCCCTTTCTGATGCTTCCGATACTTCGTTTTTGACTGTACCGACAGTAATTATGTGTCTACGTCGGTAGATAATCGTTGACCAGAGCATTTGTCCGAGTTTTTGACCCTGTATAAGTCATGTGATCGTTCTCAAAATAATACATAAATATACACTACAAGACACAGATAACAGATTTGGACATTGGTGACATACCTCTACTGTTAGACAACACACCTTCCAGCTGAAAGAATAGAACTATAAAAAAACATGAAACGCTCTGTATACAGCAATTGTAATACCTAAGCCTTCGACTTTGATCGTTCTGCGCAGATGCCAGGGACAGGGTTTTTTGGGTATGAAGCTTGGCACAGAGGTTGGTGTAAAAAGTAAAATCAAGGTACCAGAAAAATAATAAATAAATTGAAAAGAGAGAAGGATAACTTTAAATACAAAAACAAGTGAAAGACATATATGTTCGATTTAGATAACAACATATAACAACGCTATTTGGTACTAGGTATACCTAAATAATATCAATGGACGTGGGTCTGTTCAAACATTGTGTTAATTGAACACAAATTGATGTCATAAAAAACAAAAATCCATCTCGACGGAAGAAACTGTTAACTGGGACATACAGGGCAATCCACAATAATCCATTTTCAATACATGTCAATAATGATTATACCAATTAGGCGTGTGGGTGTGCGCGTGTCGGTGAGTGTAGGTGTATACACACATCAAATAAGTATTTCATAAAATTTATTTTCTAAAAACCTACATACGAAAATAAGGTATGTTTATATATTGTCTGTCAAGAACAAAAGTTTTTTGAAATAATTTACAATTTGCTATTTATCAAACTTCACTATTTTTCGATTGTTCAAAATCTCCAACTAATAAAGTTGGGTCAATTGTCCTAGTCATGATGTGAGAGCATTCAGAGCTAGGAGCAGCTTGTAATTATCAGTCAGAAATGTCAGAAATCATACCGTATGTTAATGTAGTATAAAGTTGTTATTTAGTTACTTATCTAAAATTTTAATTGATTTGTTAAAAGTAGCATACCTATTAGATAAAAGCGTCATTTCGTCTGACAATGTCTTGGTTTGCTTAGCCCGCTTGACATGGTAGTTCAAAGGTAGGTGATGAATTGCTGCAATAGACTTGCATGCAATTTTTATATTAGCGGGGGCTATCTTCCATGAACCGGACAATTCTAGGAATACGTCTAGTTGTTTTTGTGTTACCACCTTAGTAAAATACAGCGGTGACAAGTTTAATGCTGAGGGGCGCACTGATCACTGATTAATTTTTATTTGGGGTTAGCAACTTTGTCGGCAAATCCAGGTTTTTCTTCTGTTGGCACACATGTGGCATTTGAAATATAATTGCACCATGCCAAATACAGATTGCAACATTGCATGCAATGATTTGACCTTGCAATCTAGGAATGATTTACTTTTACACTTTTCATAATATCTAATCTTGAGAACAATTACTTCAAGTCAATATTAAGAATTCATTGGCCCTTTGTTGTTATGTAACAATATTACAGAACGTACAAAAATTATTATTCTATGGATATTCTCAGAATATATTCAATTTAATTCTATTCTCTTGGTCCTCTTTTCATATAAGTACCCAAGTCAATAAATCATACCAAACATATCACAACAAAGTGGTATCTTAACATAAAAAAAGACTAGGTACCCTGCATTGTAGGAAGCCATTTCTGTTATGTTTCAAAATTAACTTCTTGAACTTGCTTGATACGCGCTCTTCATAAAAGCACACATATAAGAAGTTAATTATAAGACATAACAAAGCGCAAGTATTTTCATATGATTTTACGACTGTCCACAAACATTTTAATGTTACTGCGCCGCTTTTTGATACTCCTTTCTTAATTCGCTTCGTAAAATTTTTCCCGAGGTGGTTTTTGGAATAGCCTCCACAACTTCAATTCCGCCTTTCAGATGCTTATACTTAGCAACCTTTTCTGCAACATATCTCTGAATGCCGTCCACATCTGCTTGCTGATTATGTTTTGGAACAACATACGCTTTGGGAACTTCGCCGTACTGTTTGTGGGGCACCCCAATTACAGCGGCCTCTATTATGTCGGGATGATTGCGTAGTATTTCCTCCAGTTCCGTTGGTGCAACTTGAAACCCTTTCACTTTGATAAGCTCTTTTATACGTTCCGAAATGAAGAACATGCCATGCTCGTCGTAGTAACCCACATCTCCAGTTTTAAACCAGCCATCGGCAAACGCTTCGTTTGTTTCTTTATCTTTTTTGTAATAACCCCTCATAACTTGTGGTCCTTTAACATGTATTTCTCCTACGTCCTGAGGAGAGTTTATTTCACGTTGAGAACTGTCGGCGGTAATCAATTTTATGGAAGTGTTTGGTAAGGGTTCACCTACGCTACCACGAACACCACGAGTTTTACTTCGTTTGCTTGCCATAAATACAGCTGGTGAAGTTTCAGTTAAGCCGTACCCTAAACAAATATGCTGTTACATCATAAAAACTAGCAAAAGGGATCACCTTGTATTATTTCTATATGACTACCGACTTTAGACTTCAATTTTTCTTCGTCTTTTCTTCCCAAAGGAGCCGCTCCAGAACATATTGTCCGCACTGGTTGCAAATACTCCTTTTTTAATTCTGATTGATTGGCCATCAAACCAACTACGGATCTTCAATGAGAATTTGTTGCTAATTATCTAAAGTACTTACCAATAGGAGGAACCACAAATAAAATTTGTGGTTGGTGTTTAGTCAGTAATTGCAAAAATTGTTCTGGACTAAATCTGGGAACTGTAACTACTTTGCATAAATTTTTTAAGTGAGTGAGAAGGACGCCAGTCAAGCCAAAAATGTGAAATAATGGAAGTATTGCAGGGACAACGTCTTGGTGTTCATCTGTGAAAGAGGAAGTATTGACAAGAAACAGAATATCATCTAAGTACAACTACCAGTTGTTTCTTGGGCCAATCGTACATGAGTGTCAGTGACTTGACAAATATTAGCAATTATATTCCGATGAGTTAATTCCACGCCTTTTGGTAGTCCGGTCGTACCGCTTGAGTAAGGAAGCACAGCAATGTCATTGCAACCACCTGGAGATAAGTCCTCAACATCCCACTTGGAGTCCATCAATTGGCGTAAGTCAATTGTTCCATCGGGTGTCGAGTCTGTACTCTAAAATTATAGCTAATAATTCAACTCGACGCTTTTTGAGGCACGTACTTACCGCCATTTTTATTGTTATGGTGGGTACGGTCCGGTTGGCAAGTTTTGCCGCGGCATTTGCCAATGGCGCGAGTGATGTTAATGTAAAAATTGCCTTAGCCTCAGTATCTTTTAACTGCTTGCATATTTCATCTGCAACAAAAATCAAGGTAAAAATCGTTACATCGCACCATGGTTGTTGCGCAAGTATGTAATAACAATAATAATCATTGTAAAGCTAATGACGCGAGGAATACTGGTAAATGCGGATATGTTCCATTAAGTTAATACGTAATAAAAGGAAGAATTTAATATGTAATATTCTTGTTCAGAAATGTAAATTGACAATTTGCGTAGGTACCTATGTCTGTGATAATAATGTGTATTATAATTACGGCAGTGTGGCAGTATTATTTCTTCCCAGGAGAGTTTTTCCAGATATATCAAGAAAAGGAGGACATATTGAATAGGTTCTAAAACGTAGACGGCTGTTACAAAATCAAGATAAATACAGCGCTTTAAGTATCTGATGATCATGGCCTATCTCACCAGGGAACCGAAAATATTCCCAATAAATGCCTAAACTATCTGTATATTTTCTTCGCCACTAAATATACTCCTTCTAAAGTCTAAATCCAAAATCATCAGTGCCAAAGAACTTCACGAAGTCATGGCAAAAACCTAATAAATTTGTTTATTTACCTACTTAGGACATTAGATGAATATGGATTAGTCCAATTTCCATACCATAAATTATACCGTGTCTAAGCCAACCCCACCATTGCGATTTTTATATTCAAGTTACAGAGTGAGCCTAGTTTGATTTACACACTGTACTTTATACCTGCCGTACATGGTATAATAAAAACGTACAACTGAAATTTGCATCCGATTTTTTGGGGGTCGGTATATCTATCCATCTTGAACTTCTATTTTTGTCCAATAACGGGAGCTTATGCAAATGCCTATAACAAGGTAGCCAAATGTCACACAACAATATAGCGGGCGTATGTCTACAAGTACAAATTTCCCATTGTCTTGCGGACCTCCATTTCGAAGTCTTTAATACGTGCAAATCTCCACAAAACCGATCAGGGCGAAAAGCTATAACTCAAATATCTGCAGAATTTGATAACAAAGGGAAGACAATGGAAACGAATGTTGGAACATTGAATTGTGCTAAATGGCCAGGGAGATTAAATTTATGAATTTTTTTTTTAATTGAGCGATTCCACCCTGTGTAGATAACTTACGACGTTGCACACAATGTTGAGAGAAAACAACCACGCAATGTTTAGGAGGGGAAAAGCTGTTTGCGCCATCTAGAGAGTCCCAAAGTTGGTTACGTTTGGCATCTTGTTTTTAATGGCGATGGCGAAAGCATCGCTCCGTAAATGTTTGTTGTTATTTTTGTGTTATTTAATGCAGGTAGCAATCTTTGCATTTCTTTATATCGTATTTGTGTGTTGTATGTAGCATTTTATATTTTTATGAGGGTCAATCCTTGTTTCTGAAATTGACTTGATTTAACCGTAACGCACAACCACACATTTGATACCGTTAACCTTTTGTTCAAAATCGTTTACGTTTTTGATGTAATGTTTACTTAATTTATAGGTATTTTTGTTTTGATTACATGGTCTTGACAAGAGCTAATATTCATATAAATTTTAATCATTCTTTTAATATGTGGAAATTACCGATTCGTTTGATTTATGTACTGACTCGTTGTTTGTAAACTAACATGTTCTCCGTGAATGAAGCAGTCACGTAGGTGGCAAAAGCTGTAATCATATGAGTTTTACGATACCTAATTCCGTTTGTGTTCAACATTCAACCTGTAGGCTCGAAACCCCGAACGAAGGGGGAGTTACCAATCTTTGGGGCACGATTCTGCTAATAAAAACTCCCCGGTTTAGAATCTATGTGAGATGTATGAGTTGCGATTCACTGATTTCCACATATTTGTTGTCACAATGAATTTGCCCTACAAGGCCATGTAATTTTCCATCTTTCTCTTAACAAAAGGATTTTAGTGCACCAAAGATGCTCACATGCTTTGTTAAAATCTTGGTACCTGTTTTACCTGCGTCATTGTTCCCAAAACTTGTTTTTAACCTATATGTAAATATGTTACCTCTTTGAAGCCTACATACTACATGTTTTGTTGTTATAAATGTTATGCATTCATATCATTACAAACAATTAATTTTGCTACACAATTTAATATTGATTTGACGGCTGTTTTTTTGTTGGTAAGTTCCTTTTTTCCCCAGCCTAATTCAGTTTTTACACGATGAACTGCCATTTCTAAATTTTATTCTTGCAATGTACCTAATTTATTTCGACTAAATTTTCGAGCTCTTACAATCTTAATAATAACACTCCATTATTAAACAAAATTTCAGTGTTTTATTTTACGTTCCTTCCCAACCGTACTTCAGGTCACAGCGTTGTTTACAACTAACCTTAATAAGAAGATAGTAAATGAAAAAACAAGTAGAGGTAGTAATAAGTATGGGTACAGAAACTAACAGAACTGGTATTACTAAGAGTGGTAGAGAAATTATAAGTAAACAAGTTAAAAGCGTGATCACTCGCGACCGACGAAAGCGCATTTTCCCCGCACAGAATCAGTAATAACTCGGGAAGGAAGTGATCAATCCAAACAAACTTTTGTCGTTCTGGTCTCTAGGCTGTACACTGTATAAGAAAAAACCCACAACGAAAAAGTTTAAACTGGGGGACTAGTAGTGGTACAGACGGACAGACAGACAAAGTACGGACAATAGCGTTCATTTTCCCTCTGAAAAATGCGCTTAAAAAGTAATCGTAAACTACTTACAAGTTAAAAAGTAATCGTAAACGATTTACAAAAGCGCGTTTCCACTTGTATTCATTTCCCATTTGTAAGATGCAACTTCTGTTCAAATCGTAAAAATCCGGCCACAAATATGAAAGATAGCGTTGCACATGTGCAATCCATTTTTGACGTGCTACTTCAATTTCAGTTTATAAGAAGAATTTCATTTCAATACTTTTCTAAATAAGAAAGTTGGAACTGCGCATGCGCAAATCTACATTTTAAAACTGGCGTTAGATTTTCCTTTGTTCCAAGCGCCTATGTATCAAATTTCATTTAAATGCTTCCATAAATAAAAAAGTTGACACTGCGCATTGTAATGGGTTGGAGTTTTTTAAAAACCAAATTTACACATTCTTTACGTCCTAGAAAGAATTTTTTGATTACAATGTAACTTAGATATAAAGTGCAAAGGACAGATTCTATTTTTAAAGTGCTTTTGTTTCATTTTTATATGAATGCGATTTATACGGTGCGAGGGGAATTTTTATCGTGAGTAAAAAAGTGCAGGGAGTCGGCGTTCAACCATCGAGTAGTAAAGGTGGTGATTAGTGTCTGGAAATTTGCAGTACGCGGTATACGCAGTTAGCGTACTACGATTTCAATACGCAACAAAAAGTCAAAAGTGGTAGTGTGACGTCGCCGAACGTTTTAAAATTGATATAGCGTAAATAAAGTTATCGAGATATTTTACGCCCCCATCGTTATCTGAGTGGAATTTGGGGTCTGCGTGCCAACGTAGTTTGTTTCCCAGCCTGGAAGAGGAGCTTATGCGGCATATTGTTTTCCGCCAGCGAGTATTTTTGGGTATTTCCACCTTGAGAAGATTAGATTTGGGAAATTTGGCAGTCCACCACCACCAGTTTGATTTCCTGTAACGACAAAAGCGAACGCCTGGAATGCGAGGTCACCAACCTGTTCCCAGCGGATGTAAGGCGATTAGATAAGAAGCAACGCCATTACCGAGATGAATTAAGGTAGAATTTGCAGTTTTATATTTGATAAACTTGATTAAATCGTGAAGTTTGCGTATTTTTGATCGATCTGAACAATTTTATATTTGACTTTTGGGGCTTTATGTATTTTAGGGGATTGTATAACAGTTAAATTTGATTAAGGTACCAGTTAAAGGAAATGTCCGTTATTTTTGATTATTAAGCTTTACCGTTCTTTTAAGGGCGGAGATATTTATATGTTTTAAATCCATTGACTTTCAAATAAAGGTATTAAAGATAATTAATGTTAATTCTCTGTAATTTCTCAAGGAGGTCAAGAAGTTTGCGTATAAAGGAAACCCAAATTGTTGCATTTACATACCAATCTCGGAAGCATATGAGAGTAGTAACGTCAAAACAACATTCTTCCAAATTTTGGTTACGTTTCTATGATTAATGAATGTTATACCGTGAGCTAGAATAGAACGAATTATCTTCCTATTTGCACCCATGTTATTATCTGAGCTAGCGGGTTAAAGAGGTACAGAAGGTAAGTCCTAAGTATTTTGAAGAGAGAAAAAGAAGATTTTTCACACCGACACGAACCTGAAAAATTACTGTTATTTTGTAAAGGGAAACATCCACGGCAAAATGGCGTACCTACGTTCAGTTTGTTAGGAAACCTTTACCAAAATAACGATAAATTGCGAGCAAGTTAAGGAAACCGCCGCAAATGGCACCCAATCGGTGGGCTTCGAACCATCAACGCCTGTAAAGAAGAGTTTCATGCAAATTATACCAGCAGAGCAACGAAGAAACTTTTTAAGAAACAAGAAAAAAGAAAATCAAATATTACAATCATTTTATGGAATTACGGTCCGGGTTTAAGAAAGCTGATCGAGCAATACAGAAAAACAAAATGGAGGGCACACAAGCGAGTGAGGACATCGTTTTTAGTCAAGAAAGCCAAGAAATTTTAGAAGCAGCTCCAGTAGCCCATATACAAAACATGGATTTGTCAATCTTAATGAAAGCAATACAAGGAATGCAACAAGAAATGAAAACAGGACAAGAAGAAATGAAAGCAGGACAAGCACATCTAGAAAACAAAATGGAAGCAGGACAAGCACATCTAGAAAACAAAATGGAAGCAGGACAAGCACATCTAGAAAACAAAATGGAAGCAGGACAAGAACAGATTATCAAAACTCAAGAAAAGAATATCGAACAGTTACGAAACGAAATAAGAGGTCAAAAACAAGAATGCGAACGAAGATTTACGATTCATGAAAAGAAAATTGAAGGCTTACATCAGCAGCACGTTGGTTTCACACAGCAGGTGGACTACGAGTTCAAGAAAGTAGAACACCAGATAGCAAAACAGGAAAAAATAACTGATCAGAAGATAACTGACCTCGACAACAAAGTGGAAAGAAACACAGAAGAAATTGAAGAGATAAAAGAAAAAATAAAAGAAGAGAAACCGATTAATACACAGAAGGCGAGTACGATCATTTACAAAACTGAGGGATTAACAACATTGAAACCAAAGAAGTTTGATGGAAGCTTCCGAAGTGTGCACCCGGTTAATTTTTTGAAATCCCTAGAGAATTATTGGATGAATATGCATCTCAAAGAACAGAAAATGAATATAATGGAAGATTATTTGGAGGGATGTGCTAAAGCGTGGACCGACCTACATCAAAGCGAATGGAGAAATTTTAAAGAATTCAAGAGAGAATTTTTGGAACAATTTTGGTCAACGGAGAAGCAAAATAAAATCCGGCATCAACTAAATACGCCCAGACTATATAATGCAAGGAATGGAAGTTACACGGACCATGTGTGGTACTGGGTATCGAAAACTGCACACCTGGAACCAAGAATAAAGGAAGATCAGCTAATAGAAGCACTAGTAGATCATTTCCCAAGAGACATCCAGATGGTACTATATGCGGCCCAAGCAAAAACGATCAAGAATTTGACAGACATTTTAGAAAAAATTCAAGAAACTAATAGAGATTGGAGAAGAGATTCAAACAGGCCAGAAACAAGAGATCAAGATCAAAGACCTTATCAAAACCGAAACCGAGAAAATCAAGACAGAAGAGAAAATAGACAACAGTATGAAAGAAGAGATCAAGACCAAAGAAATTACCAAAACCGAAATAATTATCAACAAGACAATAGAAGAGAGGCCAACCCAGTGAATTATGGAAGGGGACGAGGAAATTATGGGGCATACAGCAGAAGTTATGATGACCGAAGGCAACATGAAGGAGCTGTAGATAATCAGCCAAGAAGAAACGACCAGGGAAACTAGATGCTACTGGACAAGGAGCTCCACTTGGCCAGCAGCAACAACAGCAGGAGCAGCAACAATTAATTAATTTTATAAAAGTATATTATAACCAATGCAAAGCCAATACAACACCCAAAGAAAATCATTTACCAAATAATCAAGCAATTACGAGTGAAGATGACGATTCAGAAATAGAAGAAGTTATTGATAGAACGGAAGAAGAAAGTACATACAAACCAATGGTCTTAGGAAAGGTGGAGGGGGTGACTCAGCAATTTTTAATAGATACCGGCAGCCAAATAAGCCTTATATCTGAAGAATTATACCAAGAAATTGAACCCAGAGATGTAATAGTGTTACCTACCAAGGGATTAAGCATACAAGGAGTGAATGGAAGAGTATCCAAAGTGACGAAACGAGTCCTTATGTCTGTTGAAGTTGGAGAGAGCGAACATGATTATGGATTTTATATTGTTAAAGGAATCAATCCTCCAGCTATTCTGGGAATGGACTGGATGTTTGAGAAAAAGGCCACCATTTACGTTAAGGAAAAGAAGATGACATTTATGCACGATGAGGCCGATTATTATGTAAAGTTTAACGAAGATGGTTCTCGAAGATACACATCAAGACACATAGAATTTTATGATGAAGAGAAGAACCCAGAAGAGACAGAAATGTTAGAAAAATTATTTGAAGAAGTCGAAGGAGTATTTTCAACTCGCCCGGGACGTGTACATAATTTTGTAGCTGAACTAAAAATTAAGAATTCCACTCCATTTATACAGAGGAACTACCCGATCCCATTTTCTAAACGTGAGGCTGTGGAAAAAGAAATACAGAGGATGCTAGATCACGATATAATCGAAAGATCAGATTCACCATTCTCAAATCCTATAGTGGTCGTGAGTAAAAAGGAGGGAGCGGTTCGAATATGCCTTGACGCGAGAAGACTCAATCAAATCATAGAAGAGGATAGAAATGCTCCTCCAGTACTAGAAGAGACACTAGAAAAATTTGGAAACCCACAATTCATTAGTTCGTTGGATCTGACCGCAGGGTATTGGCAAGTGCCACTCCATACGAATTCCAGAAAATACACGGCTTTCCTAGTAAATGGACGCAGTTATCATTTTAAAGTATTACCATTTGGTTTGAACGTGTCAGTGGCCATATTTAATAGATGCTTAGACTTCGTATTGGGACCAAAAGTACTATCCTATGCCACTATATATGTGGATGACATACTTATAACGTCGAAAACACTAAACGAACACTTCGAGCAGTTAAGAGAAATATTATCAAAATTAAAACAGGCCAACATGACAGTAAATTTTAAGAAGTCCAAATTCTTACAGTCCGAAATGAAATTTTTAGGACATATTATTAAAAAAGATCAAGGGATTACTATGGATCCAGCTAGATTGAATAGTATAAGAAATTGTCCACCACCAAGAAACAAGAAAGAACTTCAATCCTTTTTAGGAGTATGCAACTTCTATCGAAGATTTAAGGATCATTACTCGGAAACTGTATGCAAATTGTCATCATTATTAAAGAAAAATGCACCATGGATATGGGAGGATGAAAGCCAAAGGGCGTTTGAAGAAATACAGAATGCTTTTAGTGAAGATATGATACTGAAATTTCCTGACTTCACAAAAACCTTTTTTCTATACACGGATGCGTCAATGAATGCTGTGGGAGCTCATCTTTTCCAAGAGGGAGAAAACGAAGAAATTTTAAATATTGCTTTTGCAAGTAGAACGTTGAAGGATGTTGAGAAACGATATACAATCACGGAGTTAGAATTGTTAGCTGTAGTTTTTGCGTGTAGCAAGTTTAGAAACCTAATCCTAGGATACCCGATAATTTTATATACAGACCACAAGGCGTTATCGTTTCTTTTTACCTGCAAACATCTGAGTTCAAGATTACAACGATGGGCTTTATTAGTACAAGAATTCAATTTACAAATCAAATATTGCAAAGGAAGCGAGAATAAAATTGCCGATTTTCTATCAAGATATGGGAAGGCCAACCAAAACAACAATAACTTAATCGTAGGAGCAATAAAGAAAAATGAAGAGGAAAAGAAGTTAAAGAAATTATTAGAAAATTTAGAAGAGGAGCAAAAAGAAGATAAACATCTAAGTTGGATAAGAAAAGAACTGGACGAAAATAACGAGAACAAAAGCGAAAAATTAGAAAGAAATTATAATATTTTTGGAGAACTCCTTTTTAAGAGGGGAAATAGATCAAAGGCCTGGTGGATAGTCTGCATACCTGCAAAAACAGAAAAGGAACTTATAAAAACTTACCATGAGATGCTAGGTCATTTTGGAACGCAGAAAATAGTCGCAGCTATAAAAGAAAATTGTTATATTCCCAATTTAGGCAAGAAAGTAAGAAAATATGTATCATCCTGTGACATCTGCCAAAAAGCTAAAGTCACCAATCAAAAACAAGAAGCCCTGATGCAGAATGTACTGGTAGAAAAACCATTAGAGATGGTATCAGTTGATTTGTTCGGACCATTACCAAGGGCAGCGGGAGGAGTAGAATATATCTATGTAATGGCGGATATTTTTACGAAATACGTGAAATTGTATCCAATCAAGAAAGCAAACACAAGAACTCTGCTAAATAAAACTTTGAATGATTTTATACCCAACGTAGGCCAACCAAAAATGATATTGTCAGACCACGGCAGTCAATTCACTTCCAGGAGATGGCAAGAAGAATTAAGGAATAATAATATACAAGTAAAAATGACTTCAGTGTACCATCCAGCGTCCAATCCAGTAGAAAGAATTATGAGGGAACTGGGAAGATTATTCAGAACCTACTGTAACGAAAAGCATACCAACTGGAGTAAATGGGTAACTCAAATTGAAAAATGGATAAACATGTCGGAACATGACAGTACTGGTTTCACACCAGTAGAATTGTTAAAAGGTCAAAGATGTAACCACATTATTGAGAGTCTAGTAGAATTTCCAGTGCGTACAGACCCAGATATAGAAACAAAGATCATTTTTGCTAGGGAGAGACTTCAAAGTCGAGCTGAACAAAGAAAAGGAAAGCATGACAAACAAGTTAAGGAACCTGTTAAATATTATCCCGGAGATTTGGTGTTACTCAAGACACATCATCAGTCTTCATCGCTCAGCCATGAAATAAAGAAATTTTTCCTGTTATATGAAGGCCCTTATGGAATAGTGAAAGAAATGGGAACAAATGCTTACCTTTTGAAATATCCAACGAGAGACGAAAACAGAGGAGTACACAATGTCGTAAATTTAAAGAAGTATAGGGTATCAGAACCACCCAGTAGTACCATAAACTTACCGGTAGCAACCTATACCATACCTAACCAAACCTAATACCTGAGATCCTTTGTTATCAATTTTGAAAATTCTATTTTCACTGTATATATATTTTGTAAATAAGTTTGATTTTTTTATATGAATGTTTTGCTTTTAACTCTTAGTATGTTGTTTTCGATTCAACAGACCAGTTGTATCAAAAACAAGGAGGGGGTACTGTAATGGGTTGGAGTTTTTAAAACCAAATTTACACATTCTTTACGTCCTAGAAAGAATTTTTTGATTACAATGTAACTTAGATATAAAGTGCAAAGGACAGATTCTATTTTTAAAGTGCTTTTGTTTCATTTTTATATGAATGCGATTTATACGGTGCGAGGGGAATTTTTATGCGGAGAAAAAGTGCAGAGAGTCGGCGTTCAACCATCGAGTAGTAAAGGTGGTGATTAGTGTCTGGAAATTTGCAGTACGCGGTATACGCAGTTAGCGTACTACGATTTCAATACGCAACAAAAAGTCAAAAGTGGTAGTGTGACGTCGCCGAACGTTTTAAAATTGATATAGCGTAAATAAAGTTATCGAGATATTTTACGCCCCCATCGTTATCTGAGTGGAATTTGGGGTCTGCGTGCCAACGTAGTTTGTTTCCCAGCCTGGAAGAGGAGCTTATGCGGCATATTGTTTTCCGCCAGCGAGTATTTTTGGGTATTTCCACCTTGAGAAGATTAGATTTGGGAAATTTGGCAGTCCACCACCACCAGTTTGAGTTCCTGTAACGACGGAACCGAACGCCTGGAATGCGAGGTCACCGGCCTGTTCCCAGCGGATGTAAGGCGATTAGATAAGAAGCAACGCCATTACCGAGATGAATTAAGGTAGAATTTGCAGTTTTATATTTGATAAACTTGATTAAATCGTGAAGTTTGCGTATTTTTGATCGATCTGAACAATTTTATATTTGACTTTTGGGGCTTTATGTATTTTAGGGGATTGTATAACAGTTAAATTTGATTAAGGTACCAGTTAAAGGAAATGTCCGTTATTTTTGATTATTAAGCTTTACCGTTCTTTTAAGGGCGGAGATATTTATATGTTTTAAATCCATTGACTTTCAAATAAAGGTATTAAAGATAATTAATGTTAATTCTCTGTAATTTCTCAAGGAGGTCAAGAAGCTTGCGTATAAAGGAAACCCAAATTGTTGCATTTACATACCAATCTCGGAAGCATATGAGAGTAGTAACGTCAAAACAACATTCTTCCAAATTTTGGTTACGTTTTTATGATTAATGAGTTTTATACCGTGAGTTATAATAGAACGAATTATCTTCCTATTTGCACCCATTTTATTATCTGAGCTAGCGGGTTAAAGAGGTACAGAAGGTAAGTCCTAAGTACTTGAAGAGAGAAAAAGAAGATTTTTCACACCGACACGAACCTGAAAAATTACTGTTATTTTGTAAAGGGAAACATCCACGGCAAAATGGCGTACCTACGTTCAGTTTGTTAGGAAACCTTTACCAAAATAACGATTAATTGCGAGCAAGTTAAGAAAACCGCCGCAAGCATGCGCAAAGCCAAATTTTGAACTGGCATTTGATTTTCTTTATTCAAGTGCCTATGTTCAATATTTTCGTTTAAATGCTTGTCATAAAATAAAAAGTGGCACTGCCCATCGCAAAACAAAATTTTGAAACTGGCGTTAGATGTTTCCCCTTTAAATTCAGATGGCCCCCCCCTCTATTTTTTTCATTTTCATTCACTAACATTTTATAAATAAAAAGTTTGCAATTCGGTTTTATTAAATGGTCGAGAATGCGAAAAGGGCACTGTGAATTTTGAATCGATTCGACTCAACTTTTGGCATTGCGTATTATTGTAAAGTCAATGGTATTTATATGGCTAAAGCTATGCCCATTTTAAATTTCATGCATTCAGTTCATAATACGCCAGATGTCAAGCGATGGGACATTTCTAACCAAAGTTATCGTTTCACCGACGGACAGATAGAGGGACAGACAGACAAAGACAGACGACAGACACAATTCCAAAAAATTATAAAGATCTAGGATATTAATCAACGGGCAAAAGTGGTAATTTATGGGGAACATGTAAAAACGGTTTTGTTGTTTTTACAATACTCCTTTAGCAATACGCAGAAAAAATTCCTTCCTTGGTACAAGCTCGACACATAACGAACCAAATAGCATAAAAAGTAGACAATAGCTCTTAAACTCTCACGAACCGCGGACGGAACGGACGGAAGGACAAAAGTGGCCACAATAGCGCATTTTTTTTAATTTTTTGTGGAATGCGCAAACAAATGTTTTTTAAAAGGCGATTGTAAGATATTAGGCAAACGTTAGTTGCTCAGTTAAATAATAAATATTAAGAAACCTACGTGAAGACTATGATTGGTAAGAAATATGGCAAACGAACTCCTGGGTCACTGAAAATTTTACCAGTTTCTCCTTGGACTGATTGATTAAACATAATCGCTAGCTGAAAATAGAATTGGCAGATTTGACAACGCGTTCGCAAGTTATATACGGTACACAGGATGAACAAAATTGACCAACATTTAGTCAGTTAGTCCCTTGAACCTATTTCTGAAACAGAAAATTCGAAACCGCTTCATGAGTTAAATGTACACTGACGGACGGACAGAACTCTCTTAGCAGCTTGCTAATAAAACGTTAAAATAGTATAACTGTGCGATGTTGATATTTTGCTACCAGTTGCAAATTGCACAACTATTTTCAGATTGGGGGTCTATCTAATCTTATGTGTAAACAAAGTTATCTTAGATATTACGAACAAAAACATATTTTGGCTGTAATGTTCGAGGAAGACTTATTGTATTTTCTATTTTTCCCAAATAAATAGTTACATGAAGAACGCCCCCCCCTCCTTTGCTTCGCGAAGCCAACAATGATGGGTACTTCGACCTTTGGCTGCGTGTGCGTTTACTTCTGTATAAGTACATAGGTCTAATTTCACTTTATAGTATAAAATTGGGGTTTTTAAATCCTGCTACTTAAAATATGGAGTCTACGCCCACTTAAATGGCTTTCGAGTAACTACCGAAAATTGGACTTTGTTCCTAATTAAAAATATTATATAATACTTGACCTTGAATGTGACTATTTTCCGTATTCAGATGTCAAATAGAAACCTGCCGTCCGTAACTCTGTCGGAGAAACTCAGCCTCGACGTACTCTGACCATAGCCAATCATCTACTATCTTTACAATGTATCGGTGGACAATGCAAGTGATATTTAACCCTTTACTAATGTTGCATTTGTAGTGGATTAGATAAAGATAGGTAAGTAAAAGTTTACTGGTAGGGAGTAAAGCCAGACGTTGCATGATTTGCCAAGGAAAATTGTAGACCAGTTATACAATAATTAATTTGCTTGAAAGTCACTAAATTTCAAAGTCACATAAAACACAATGTTATGTAGCTTACACCGCTATTATTCATTCGTTCGTTCCTCCTTCGAAATTCTAACCAAATAATTTGCGTGACACTCCCGCGTTTAGTAGACACCATGATCGTACCTACCTTATATGTTGGTCATTATTTTCGGTCGTTACCTACTAGTTTAGGTCAGACACAAGATTACCGATGATGAATTGTTGGCACACTTTTATTATTGAAAAATTCAATCAACTCAACATAAAAATAATTTGCTTTTTTATTCCATACAGTTTCATATGCTAGCAGGTTTCATGTCTATTATAGTTTCTTTGTTTTTCAATGTCACGTAAGAGACCTAGCCAATGGTTTTGTTTTGAAAAATACTTTAATTGGCATGTTTATTGTTTTCATTTGAGTGTATGAAATACAAATAGGTAGGTTACCACAAAAATGTTGAGGTAATAGTAAATGTTATGCTTTCGCAAAGCCATCAGGTTTTGAGATTTATATTTGCTACGATTCTGTGCGTTGTGGTTTCAAAGAGTATGGATAGACACAGCCAAGTATGCACTTGTGCGATCTTTTGATTCTACATACTTATCCACTCGATAAATACGCTACATAATTATCCAGTAACTCCAATCATTAGCACTATCACAGGATCTAGATTGAAGAATATTATTTTTGACATACTACGTATTACTCCTTCCGCCACCTTATGACCTGACCTTAATGCAAATTGGATTATGAGATGACTCTTTGTTACTCGCCCCTCAAGGTTCATATTTATTCTGATCACGTGTATTTTGATCAAAAGAAAAGTAAACAGTTTAAAAAGTCATTAGGCAAACATAAATGACGAGAGCAGTATTTTCCTCCTAATAATATTAGCTAGAACAGGAAAAAATACGGCTAGGCACGAAGAGCCTTACGCATTCTCTTTCAAATGAGGCGCCTATCGTCGAAGTCTATACAGTTTTAATGAAAAAAGTGGAGCGTATACAAATACAACAATTTTAAATGGGCATTAGTTTTACTTTTTTTCCGAAAGTGGTCTACAATACGAAACTTTTTTTAAATGCTTTCGTAAATAGCATTTCGCCATTGTCCTAATTAGAAATTTCATTGAATCCTTCATAAATAAAACATATAGATGCGTTAAACAGTAATTTTGAAACCGGTATTCGTTTTTAGTTTCCATTCAAGTGCCCTACATAATGATATTTTTTAAACTACTTTCACAAATAAAAGTTGCAAATTGCGTATGGCAAAAATCAATTTTAAAACTGTGTAGATTTGCTTGTAGTCTGTGCTATGTATATATTAAATTTCATTTAAATGCTTCAGTAAATAAGGAAGTTGCATTGCGCATGCGCAAAACAATTTTTGCAACTGGTGTAGACATTTGTTCTTTATTCCAAAAGCCTTGTATAAAAATTTTCATTTAGTGCTTTCATAAATAAGAAAGTTGGCATTGGCATGAGCAAAGCAACCATTTTGAAAACGTCGATAATTGCACTTCCATTCGTAGTGTTTCATGTCAAGCTTTATTTAAATTCTTCATAATAAAAAAGTTAGCAGTTGCACATGCGTTAAAAATCAATTTTTTCACACTGCGCTGCGCAAAGCCAAAAATATCAGTACCTGCACGAATCCTCGGAACCAAGCCCTTTCAAATGAGCCCTATATGCCCAATGGGTTCGTGGTGTAGAAGGAGTACATGTGACGGACGACAGTGCAGCCAATAGCGATTTCACTTTTGAGGAAAATTACCTAAATAGTATATTAGTAACAAGGGGGGATTAAAGAGTT
This sequence comes from Photinus pyralis, assembly GCF_008802855.1. Classification (NCBI taxonomy): domain Eukaryota; kingdom Metazoa; phylum Arthropoda; class Insecta; order Coleoptera; family Lampyridae; genus Photinus; species Photinus pyralis. The sequence goes on from NW_022170511.1 coordinate 10,116,528, forward strand.
TTTTGTTCCTGAAAGAATGGTTTAAGCCAAGGCTTGCCGAGGAGCCTTTAATATTCTTGCGGGTAAACAAAAACTTAGGTTTAATCCTTGTTCTTTGCTATTTTTTTCAATATTCGAACCGATCTGATACCCATTTGAAATTAATATGCGATAAAAACTATGAAATGTAAGGTAGGCTTTTAGAATGTCATAGGTTACGCTCGCTTGTTTGTAGAACTTGTAGAAATTTTTTCTTTTGTAAAATCATGCTGTAAACCCTTCTCAAACCTATTGAGACGAAATGCTTGGTTACAGACTATATACGGCAAAATCGATTTGTGTTTAATTCCGTAAGGAAATCCCACGAGATTAAATTAAATGAATTAAATGAGCATTATTTGATGCATAAAATTCACATTACACAGCATTATACTTAACTGAACGATGTATCACATTCAAAACCTGTACCATGTAGCGTACATTTAGAACGTTAATCGAAAGAAGGTGTTGGAGAGAACTTTCGATTCGTTCACGATGAAATTGTGACTATTTTTTTTAGGCTTTTCATTGAGTAAAGCCCTTTAAGCCACATTACTTTAACTTCTTTATACGAAAAGACCCTCATTACTATAACAAGGATTAAAAGGGACACCGCTTCCTCGCCAAGAGGTCTAACCTAGCATTTTTATGACCGATACCGGAGTACGACCTTGGTAAATAGAGGATTATGCATCAGGGTGAACCAATTAGGAAGCACATTAAGACAACAACCCGGATCGCTGAAAATAATTGGCCTACAATACTAATAAGTGGTTATCTTTTTGGTGAAATATTACAGTCGTATTTTTGGACATCCTTATAAATTCTATGTGTTCAAAAACGATCAGATTGTTGTGCACAGTAAGCCTGGTAAGTAGTGGGTAACGGCACACGTTCAATGTTTGAAGGAAGCGTCACGCGCTCATTTCGTATTGTTTTGCAAGCTAGAATGATATGGTCAATCTGCCAAATTCTCACCATGAGCAGGCTGGCGAATCTTAATTTTCATTCCGGAACAGATGGGCTGGATGCAACCGTGTCCTATTTAGTCTGGAAAATTGTTGAGGAGAAGAACTTGTTATGTTTTCTTTTCAATCAGCAGCTTAAATTTCACGTTTCGCTGTTATTATCAACCTCTGGTGTCTTTATGCATCCAATATACTCTTCCCACTGTTTTGCCATTTTTAAGCGCATTTTTGCAAAAAAATACGCTTTATAATTCGTTATTGCTGGCAGGCCGCTTTCGCGTTAGATCTCACAACTACAATAGCTTAGAGACTTCAATTTTCACTAAAGCTTTCCTGCTATAGTGTAGATGTGCAGGCAACAGTCTATTTTGGTTACTTACTTGTGAGATAGATAATTGAAGAAATAATTTTCGATATGGGTTTCGGAGGTGCTATAATTTTCGTTTAGATAGCGCTACCCAGTATAAAAACTTATTATTTACTTTGTGATTTGTTTTACATTAAAAATGAAGACGTACCGGTCAATTGAAATTAAATAAAATTAATTATTTAACGCAGCCAAAATTACTCGTGAGATCGATAATTTTTTAAACTTCGCTAAATAAATACTGACCTGCATTACCAAAAATGCGCTTATAATCATGCAATATGCGATTTACAAACTTGTTTATAATGCTATGACCCGGTGTCAGTTATTAAATTTATCGTTACCGTCAACAATTCATATCACAGCTCCGTCTGCAACGATTTTTTGGCCAAATTATCCACAATGTCATTTTGTTTAATATTACTGTGCCCTTTTATCCGTCAGATTTACATGATGTCCAAAGTGTCTTCATAGAAGTTTATCCTTTTATCTTTTTACATCTCAATATTATGGGTCGTGCTTTTAAATGTCTTGGTATTCCTAGCGCTTGTAAAACTGCTTTTTGAGTCGACATTATTGAAAAGAAGCTTTACTGTGTCGCGAGCGTCCTTTCCAGGGCCTTTAAGATTGCGGAAGCTTTCAGCAGTAAAAATAGATGCTTTGTCCGATGGAGATCGTTATCGTATGCACAACCAAACCTTCAATACTCTTAATCCATCCGTGTACAAATCGGAACCATCGATTGTTGATACTATTGAAAGTGTAATTTTGTCGTCGGCTTTAGTACCACCGTTATTAAGGGGACATGTACATTAATGGGAATAGTGATCTTGGTATCTAAACTTCGAAGGTCCAATTTATCATTTAGAGTTGTAAGTTAGTAATATATTCGACTTTATAATCTCTATCAAGGAAGAAGGTAACTGATATTAAAAAACATTTTTTAAAACAAGCTTAACGCGTAAACGTTAGTGTCATAGCACGGGCATCCACGAACGGTGCCATTTCACTACTCGTAGATATGGCAAATAGGCTTTACCATGGAAATTATATTTAACTTTAACTTGAACTTCCAAAGGCGATTCGAACGCAATTCTTTTTTGATCGCCTGTATAATACATTTAATTTTTCCTTAAATAATAAAGCTAGACACAGCAGATTGAAAAATAAGTATACAGGGTGACAATTTGAAAACTTACCACCCCATAATCTTCAGTAAAATAAACGAGATATTTAAAAAAATCAAAATCCGTTTCGGTATTCGGAGGGGGAATCACATGAATAGTTGTAGTTTTTTGATTGCCACGATAATTAACTAACCTAAATGTAATGCTATTTGGTATGGTTGGAAAAGCTTTTTTCGAGCTTTCCAATGAGTATCACACATGGTGGAGTCCCTATTTTAAGAATTTAAAAGTTGGGGTGGCTAGGGCGCAGGGGTGTGAGGGGGTGCGTCGCCAACTATGTCCATTGTGATTCCCTCCGAATTACCGCAACGGAATTTTGATTTTTTTAAAAATATCTCGGTTTATTTACTAAGATATGGGGGGTGGTTAAGTTTTCAAATTGTCACCTGTATATAGTATACCTACTGACATTTTAAAACCGATTGTTAAGATCTATAAGCGCATTGCTCTTGATAAAAGTAGTTGTTCAATTCATGTAACGTCCTGTAAATGGGCGCTGCCTGCATTTTCGTACCTAATTTGTTAATTCTATTATATGTTTCTATCCAGATAGAGATAGCCTTGAAGAACCATTTGGTTCACAATAAACGTTAAATTCGGCTTGTAAAACTGCACCTACCACATTAGGTAATCTCTCTTAGTTCCGAATCAGAAAAGTTCTCATTCTGAGAACTGGAAAACCTCACTGCATTCGCATAAGTTATAATATTTAAATAAATTAGATTTACACCATCTTTCCGTACACAACTAACATTGCATTACAGTTTGTGCAGAAAATTTCTTTTGGCTCACCTAATGTTTCCCACTCGCCGCTTCTCATTATCTGTAGTCTTTGCTATCATCTGAAGGTCCGGCGAAACTTGAAATTTCAACCTTTGAATCAACACGAGACATCGTATTTCCTTGCTTTTGCCAAAATAGGTTAATTTTAACGATACGGTTACTCGTCCTTTTCGACCGAAGGCGTCCTAGACTAAGAGGAGGATGTACTGATATGAAAAGACTTTTTAACTAAAAATTTGGCACTAATGTCTTGAAGAATGTAGGCTAGAAAGGGGGTTAGGTTTCTTGCATCAACAGATTTTAAATCTGTGGTTGCATAATCTGATATTAGTAGGTGTGGTGTCGTCACCACCACAGAGTAAAAGTATTGAAGTTTCACTACAAAAAAAATGATATTGGGTGGTTTTTTTGTCGAAAAAGTTTAATTGAATCTCCTTTATTTATCCAGTGTGTCCAAAAAAGTTTTAATACAAAAAAAAAAAAAGTATGACTTGTGCAAACATTTTAAAACATTGAATGGAATACAGGGAAAATCAAATCATCTTTGGAGTGGACGTTCAAGCTTGTATAGTGGAGAGAAAAATGTTTCATTGTAATTTGTTTAGTAGGTACCTAAGTAGCAAAAAAAATACCCACTTGTACATAGAAATGAACAGAACTAAGAAATATCATACTTTCTTTAATTTTTTCTTAATATTATTAGAAAAATAAATAAACTGTCAAAGTGAGGTTGAACTTTTTCTACTCTGATGGCAATTGGTAACCACAAAATAAAGCGATGTAAACGAGACAAATTTATTCTGGTGACGCAAATAACTTAATAAACATAAAAAGTTTATTCTCCTCGAAATTTTACTTACCCGTGTATAAATAGGCTAATAGCGCGCACGATCAAATTCGCAAGCAAAGAGCCAAGCACACATTGGATTTCTGGAAACGTTGGGAGCAAATCGGCACAATGGTCCCGGTGATAATTTTTAGTTTTTTCTGGCGCTTTGTTAAGTTTATTGATTTCCATTAAAACTTTCTTTTTCGGAAGGTAAACTTTTTGCCGGTAAATTCATTCCTATCAAGAAAAAGTACCAAGCTTGCTTGTGAATAAAAAGAAATTATGGTTACTTACCAAGGCGTTTTGTGTGGATTATTTCAGAAAAATGCTGCAAAAATGATTCGGTAAAGTTACATTGGGAATATTCACATCCGGTATGGTGATTTAATTATTGTGGATTGTGCCGTGCGGAAGATAAATTTTTTAAGATGCGTTCTAAAATTATGATTTTTTTGGCGCGAGCTCGAGGAGATTTTCGAATGCGCGAATACATTGTACCTAGTGAACGTAAAAAGGTAATAGCACGATTATCCTCAAAGCGCGGACACGTAGAATCAAGTTGTTTCAATTCTGACTTCGTTTTTGATTTTGCACGAGCAAACTAATGAACATGGTATCCCCCCCTTACGAAAAAACTCGCATGAAAATAGCACTCAAATCAACTTCAACAAAACTCGGAAGGCAAAACGAAACGACGCGCAGGCATATGTGCTGTTTGATCCCTTCCCGACCGCGGCGTTGCAGGAAGTATTGAAACGCAACCGACAAAAGAAGCCTCCGTCGAGACGAAATATCGGGATGCGGAACCGCGCCGCAAACCCGATAACGCCAATTTACTATTTACTTTTTTCCGGTCAAATTCAAAAACAAACATTAGGGGCGCATGCGCGAGGCTTATTGCCGCGTCAGTAAACTGAAACGATCGATTTTAACAAGCTTCTTGCTTTACACACGCGGCCAGTCTAAGTGCTAAAACGAATTTAGTGCAAGTTGAATCTCGACGTGTAAAGTGTCATTTACATCATAAAGGAAACGTGTGTTTTTTGTCTCCAAATATTTCGCTTTGGTCATTAGTACCCTACCTATTATTTGTTAAAAGATTGGATTTATTTATATTGCTTGCTAAATAAGAAGTTTAAAGCTGTTTTCTGGTTTTATTATAAGTACATTACCAATTTTTCCTCTAATATGAATTTGTGCGCGTGTTATTTCAAAATTGAGTTTTGTTTATCATTGCGGTTAACGAAAAAATAATTACGTGTTACAACGGCTAAGCAGTCTTGTGGCGCAGCGGATAGCGCGTTTGGACTTTCTTCAGGTCGTGGGTTGATCCCCACAGAGATGGACATTTTTGTAGTGAATACCATGAAATCAATTTACAATAAAAGTATACGCACGAAAGGGAAAAGGGGCAAAAGTATTCGCCAATAATAGGGTATCAATTGTTTGATCAAGTGATTAATTAACTAAAGATCAGTGGAACGCTCGTGAATAATCTCTAAGGTGCTGATTTACGATCATTCGTTAAAAGTAAAGAATAAACTGGCAACAGTGTGCCATTGGCTATGATATGTGTGACCCTCTCGCCTATAAGGGTTAAAGCTTTTTGGATTCAAAGATATCTTGTGAAATTATCTGTGAGTAGATTGAGAATATTAAAATTGGATAGCCGTTATGTACTAATCCCAGAATTTCTTGTCCCTACCCAACCAAAAAAACAAGATGTACTACGTTTCTTCTTAAAATTGCATTAACTTATTCGTGTTTAACAACGAATTATATATACTATAAGACAATGTGCAACTCTAAATATGAGGTTTTAATATGATACCTAAAGAATGAGGGTGTATGGTGGTACATGTAACTTCCCTGACTTGGGAGTTGAAACATTATGGTCTAAACGAATTATAATTAAAACTGACCTACTGAGAACATAGTTTTTAATGAATCTAATTAACAAACTATACATATCGACCTCTTCAAACACAGGTGAATGAAAATTGAAAAAATTATATAAACAATGCAAAATAAATCATTGCATAATACAATTTATTTTTTATTTAACCGTAAGTCCTTATACATGTATGTACAATTGTGTTCGGCAATCACTGTACTGTTGAAGTAACGTACACCGCTTAATAAACCCTGTCATGTTTCGGATTTTATTCTAATTTTCCCTCTTCATGCTAATCTGTTTTGCGCTCATATCATTTATCCTCTCTGCTTGGCTGCCTGCGTGGACCTGTTATGTATAGATTTTTTCTTGCCAGTTTTTTCCTGGTATCGTGCTCAAATAGTTTTTGGCTAATTTAACATAGCTCATGCTGGTTAGTGCCCAACCCAGC
>NW_022170511.1:10123124-10124677 GCF_008802855.1 Photinus pyralis
CCCCCCCCCCCAATTTAATTAGAGTGATGAACGAAAAGAAGTAATAAATAATAAGACTAGAAAAGCTTTCATTGTTAGTTAATGAAATAATTCGATTAATATTCTACTTTAAAATTAAATTAGTCCGGAGTCGCGCTTTATTAATGAAACTAATCATAGACGTACTAAATTACCCAGGAATTTAAAGGCTTAAACGTTGTCCTACATGCAGTTAATGCACTATAATATATTACGACTATAAATACCGGCTAAATCTGATCTCGAATAAAATATTAGCCGGCGCATTTAAACTAAACTCAATATACCAGAGTTCTCTTCTTTTTTGAAACGTACCCGCCTCGTGCCTATTTGATGAATCTGACACAGACCATCAAGATACACAATACTAAAAGCCGGACGGACGAAAATAACTAAGCTAATAGTAGTAATAACCGATAGGTTATAAGGTCTATGTCAGACAGAAGGGCACATGAATGGACTACAGTCATGGTACTCTCAGCTTGCACTTATTCACCGTTGAATGAACCTCAATGCTGATCTTATCAAGGGATATGTTTCAGTTAGACGGTCTGCTTTTAAAATGCTTCTCAATATGTCATCGTTTCTAAAGAGTTCTGTCTACACTTACATTATTTTTATTTATAACTGCAAATATTTACCGACAATCTCCAAGATACTTTTCTTTTTTAATTTTATATTCTCCTCCGCCTAATGACGTCTTTGAAATACTCGCCTTAGTTATTTCGGTAATTATGAAGTTAATTACCTTCCATGGCAGGTATCTATTATATTCGTGGGTTCTACTTTAAATACCTTCGTTCTAGTTACGGAGCTGAATAGTTTCTTGTTAGTGGATAGAATTTCTTTAGAAATAATAATGAACGTTATATAATAAAAAATCTATTAGAAAATACTCTAAAGGGAGCCTTCTACCGATATAATTATCTTACACCATTATTGGTGTTAGTGAACGTCAAAGAGTGAACAGAAGTGGTCCAATCAAAAGGAAACTACCTGTATAATTATAGCTTGAATTGAAAGGTATCTATCATGCGGAACAAATTGACAGGGATAAAAAGTGCTGTTCAGATTTGTTGTGAAGGGTATCATTGCTGTATTGGTTTACAGTATGAGTTACAAAATCGACACTAATTAGTTGAACACGATCTTTATGGCAGTTGATATTGTGTTATGTAAAAGAATAGAATTGCACTTTTATCTTGGCCGCTTTAAACATTTCATCCAATGGTACTTGAGGGTCAAAATCTGCCTTAGGATGCTAATAATCAGCAGTCAATATAGCACTACGCTGCGAAATTCCTCTAGTGAAAGAGTCTCTTACCAGCACAAAATATTGAAAATCTATGTTGTATTCTTCGTTAAAAAATAAATACTCGTATGTTCGTTTAAATAATTTAATAGCAAATAGTGGACTGTATCAACTTTACTCGCCTACATAACTAGTACGAATGCCAAAAGTGGCTTAAGGTATAAATACAAGAAAACTAGAGAGGGGTAGTGCAGCAAGGTCAAGTTCTGTACAATATTTAACA
>NW_022170511.1:10124777-10203840 GCF_008802855.1 Photinus pyralis
CGAAACGATACGAAAATGATTTTTTTGAAAATGCCTGGTCATTGGAAAATAGTGGAATACCACAAAACACGCGTACGCGAATATCTGGTCCCAATAAACAATTTGAATCCTTAGGTGTTAAGCAGTTAAACGAAAAGTTGCAATATTATGTTGACCACCAACAACCCCTAAACGTTGTGGCGCAACCAGCGTACAGAAATAACCCAATGGATTTGTTTAAATTTCAAAAATATTTGCCAACTTTTGGGGGCACTGACTCAGAGTCGCCTATGGATTTTCTGGATGAGGTAGAGTTGGCTTTCGATGATTTCCGTGTAAGTGAGGGGGATAAGTTAAGGTGCATAGTTAGATGTTTAAAAGGGGCAGCTCATAAATGGCGACATGTGTTTGCCAGTAACGTTACTATACGTACAGACAGTTTAAAGAAGCATTCATTGCGGAGTATTGGGGCGAAGGTGCGCAAAGGCAGATTCGGTATAGGATTGATAATGGAGTATATAAACGCGATATAAATGTTAGTATGGCAGCATACTTTCTAGAGTTAGCACACTCGGCCAAATACTTACACATGCAGTGGTCAGATAGGGAATTAGTGTATGATTTGGCGGCGCACTTTACGCCAAACATAGAAAAAACCATTTTAAGCATGGGAAATCCGACAATTTCGGATACTTACAAATTGTTACAAAGACTAGAGGATGCGGAACTTCGGCGTAATTCATAGTCAGTTGATAATCGTAAAACTGGTGGGACGGAGACAATTTCCAAAGAGGCACCGACAGGGTTTAAAAATTGGCGTTTGCCAGAGAGTGCTAGTAACAATAACTATACGAGCCCTAAAGGTACTAATTTTAACTATAATTTTAATCGCGATAATAACCAGTATAGGGGCAGGAATAACGCGGAAGCAAAACCCGCATACCGCCCGGCGGCGAATAGTAAAGGGGAAGGGTTATCATACGGCATTAAAACTTTAGAATATCAAGAAGACCCTAACCAAGATGTGGCGATCACACAATCATTGGAACCCACAGAGGCGAACTCTCGCGCGTGCGATATTTCCAGATAGTTCGGAAAAGCAGGTTACAGAAAAGGGCCAAATCCCCAAAGTTAGCATCAGTATTTGCGGTCAGGTAGTGTCCACATTGATCGATAGCGGCTGTGAATTGTCTTGCGTGTCAGAACAATTCTTTGAAAAAGTTTTGCTGCCTAACGGAGTTCCGGTATTACCCGTTTCAGGCGTTAATGTTGTAGGAGCGATGGGGGAACGCAGTTGTCGAGTTCACCACCAAGTGCTGATTAAATTTGAATTAAATGATCATGCGATGGAGACTATTTGTTTAGTGGTTAGGAATCTAGTACATCCCATAATTTTTGGATCGAATTGGTTGACGGAGATTAACGGAATTATCAATTTTTCATACGGTAGCTTCACTTTTTCTAAAAGCAAACAGCTAGTGACTGTTGAATTTTTGGAATGTATAGGAAAAGAGGAAAAGCAAGGGGAACAGGAACCCGAAGATGAGTCGTTTAAAGTTATCGGTAATATTCAACTTAGTAAGGAGGAAAGGGAGGACAATCAAATCATAAATAAAGATCAACAGGTTGAGTTAGGCAATTTAATGACAGAATTAGGGGAAGTCTTTTCCGAAAAACCCGGTTTAGCGACCGTTTACGAGCATGCAATCAATGTTACCGACAAATCGCCGTATTTTGTTAAGCAGTACCCCATCCCTTTTGCGCATAGACCTGAATATAGTGTGCTGAATCAGTACTGTTTCAGGTAAGTAATTTTGAGGACAAAATCACTTGTTTCATTGAACAAATTCGGTATCCTCAGTAGCAGCCTCTCTTTGTTCTTTAGTAATAAATCGTAATATGTGGTAGAAAGCTTCAGACACTGTAAATAATCGAATTTTCTTTATAATTTCTGAAATCGCTGTCGCCCAAAGGACTAGGCCACACGAATTATCCAACTCTATATTCCAGAATATTTTTTACAGCTAGTACAAAGGGCCCAAATTTGAGGCCTAGGTACGCGTGGACCCTGTACATCCTCCTATCGTAATTCAAGTTCCAGAATGCGCAATCGCACACCGATTGATTCTTCTTGAAGAATTCCGACACTTATATCTTCAGATCCTATGTTTTCGTCCTCTTTTTTTGTTACCAATATTACCAATTGTATGAATCGGCCATTTTTTCACCACCAATCAAATAAAAATGAGTGACCCCTTATATAAACGTAAAGCGGTTAGGTTAGTCCTATTAGCCTTAGTTTTTTTCCCTTTATCCTTGTGTCTTTGGCACGTTACAAAGTTTCAAAAAGATCTTTTCTAAGAAGTTTTCTACGAATACTCCTCCTAAAATTCCAAAAACATCCCGAATTCCTAATATTTCAAGGAATTTAAGATTGTTTAAAAGATTTTAACCAATATATTTAACAAGTCGCGTTAGAAGGTGCTAAGATGATTTCAAAGGCTTAATAGTTCCTCGTAATTTTTATAAAAACACTTTTAAGATTTTGTAACCATAGTTCCTAATATTATCAAAAAATTTCAAGAAGAAGATTGTTTGGAATCTTACAAAAAACTCTTAAAAAAGTGTTTCCACTTTTATGTTTCGCCGTGATGATAGTGCTAACTTTTTGCTTGTAAAAAACCAGAGATCTTTGGGGAGCCCTTTGGCAATAGTTTTAAAATTTGGCAGATTTTACGGAGCTTTCTTCATGTTTCTTCTTTCAAAAACGTTTCGTTGTAAAGCTGTGGTATTTGTAATCTGCACTTATTTATGCTCTGTAACGTTTTTACGTTTGATATATAAAGAATCCTAATCAAAATTTACAATAGGGGCAACTAAATCCTTCGCCAACGTGTGTGCTTCCTAACAACAAATTAAGAAATTAGCGCAATTAAACTAATGTGACGCAATTTCTTGTGTTTTAATAATTATGAATGGTGTAAAGCAACAAGCGTCTATTCATTCCATTTTTGCGATGACTTCGTATAGCTGTATAGCATTTTGGCGGAAATAAGAAGAATGACTGCTATTGGATATACTTTGTTCGTTCGTACCTCAATTTACGTTTTGCAAAAGAGTGGTATGATCCGAAATTTTGATAGGAGAAATCTTATACCCTTCTAACTTAAAAGTTACAGGAAAAGTACGTCTCAATTATGTTTGATTACAGACGTTACTTGTTTTACAATACTTCTCTAAACTCCGGTTATTGATCGCCAATACAGAGACTTTTTGTCGCATTTATTTTACTTGAAAGTAAAACATATATTATATAGATATTAAAATAAACTGCAAATTACAATTTTGAGCACGATTTTGAGTAATTTGATTTGATCAATTTTTCATTCGTGGTAGCAAAGCAAAGAAGCCTTGCTGACTTTGTTCCGATAACGTAATCATCGCTTACGCTCTTGTTTAACTAAAATTTAATTAATTCCGTTTCTCTTTTAGTACATTTCCCTCTTGCGCCCTCCAATAACTGACAGCACAGCGCCAGGCGCCGAGCTTATTGATAAAGTCGAGTGGAAGCAGGTAGGTTGAATAAATTTGTTTTACTATTTTTACCACTATTTCTAATTCCGTCGTCGAAGTAAAAACGTGTTTATCTAGTCGAATTCTGTTTGTTAATTGGATAACCACAAACTTTGTATAAATAGGGATATTAATCATAATCCTGTTTTTGGTAATGAAGAAAGGCGGCGTCGTTCTGTTTAGTGTACTTACTCAAAGTTATACTTTAGGCAGTGTTTGTTTTACAGTTTTAATCATGATCTTGCTTCTCGAGACTTTGATGTTAACTTTATATACAAAACGCTTAATGAGCGGCAACTAAATTGCACCCAATTAATTTAAAAGTAGATAATTGCAATTTATGTAGTCACATCCTTTTGTGAAAATAGATCTTCATCGAATTTTAATCTTATTTTGCCTTACAGGTTTTTGATATTCTATGGAGTGATCCACAACCAGGCGATGGATGCATTCCAAATGGACTACGAGGAGCCGGAACGTATTTCGGCCCTGACGTAACAAAGAGGTTCCTCAAACGGAACAAAATGCTGTACTTAATACGTTCGCATGAATGCAAACCGGAGGGATATGAAATTAATCACAACAATAAAGTAAGTATGTATTAAATTTCTGTCCTATTCTTAACCATGTAAACAGGAAATCGTTTAAAAGCTTTTTTAACGGAATGGAAATGTTGGAACTTAGAGCCGACGAGATCTTGTTGGCTTCAAAGTAAAGGGAACTGTATTTCAGGTTATAACAGTATTTTCCGCATCAAATTACTACGAGTTGGGATCGAACAAAGGAGCTTATCTGAAATTAGTGGGACCACAACTTGATACGCACTTTGTTCAGTATACGGCGGCCACCGGTAAAACAAAACGTCTTACCTTTCGACAGAGAATAGGCCTTGTTGAATCCTCGGCGATAAGGGAACTGAGAGGGCACATTATGTCAAATAGGGAACGCCTACAGCAAGAATTTCAGAAAGCCGATCCCGATTTAACCGGTAAGTAACTTTCTTGTTTGTACATTCGATTACTCATACTCAACTCTTCTTGTATCCTCGCCTGTACCCTTTTCAGCTGAAACGTTTTTTTTTCATTTGAGTTATGTGGGAGCAGCTATTAAATTGGAAAGTTACGGTTTTTCCATATGCAATAAATAATATTGAAATAAGAGAAACAATTAAAATCGTACAGCTCATTGCGGGAACCACAATGTGGTAATCTTCTGGTATTTCAGTTCCTAATCTTACAAAATTCTATACACGAGAATAGACTTAGGCGTTATCTACGTCCCACGAGAACGAATAAGGATTCAAAGGTTTACTGGACGCTAGACGGTTGACCGTAGCTCGACGTTTTTAAATCAAGCATTAATGAATTAAAGTGCGTAGTCCGGTGGTACAATGTGGGATTCACTATCGATTCGATGTAATTAATTGGGTAATTACACCGCACATTTTGTAACATCGGACTTTATAGATAATATACTTACTCGTAGATAATTAAGTTCTTGCCTCGGTTTTTGTATAGGTTTTTTTTTATGTAAGTCAGGGGTTTACTAAGGTTTTGACCCACAACCTTTTATAGTGTCCACTGTCCACTGCCCAGTATCGGTTTTAGGTTTTACTTTTAATACGAACCGCGCGTCAAACCTGATTGAGTTGAAAATGCTACAGAAGTAAAAATTCGATTTTAGTTTCAATCAGGGTTTCAATTAACCAGATAGAGTTGAAAGACAGAATGCTTATAACATAATTAGGTTGGTCTTGACAAACTTTTGCACTTAATCGCCTCCAAAGTTTAACATTGTTTTCCGAAACACAAATGCCCATTAACGTTTTTCATTATAAATATTGTGTACACCGTAAGGGTAATTAAAAACTCGCTTTAAAAGTTTTCTAATTAAAATATCACTGCAGAGTTCCATTAATATTTAACTTTCCCCCTTAAAATAAAAGCAAAATTTGACGAAATAGAAGAATCTGGAGGATCTCAGGAATCTGAAAAATTGAAAGGTATGCAACATCCAAAGAAACGGAATCTGAGGAGTCTGTATATTTGAAAATGAAGACTCGGAAGACTCCTAGAACTTTGCCTTACTGTGCATTATTATATTATTTTCATTCAAATCAAAACTTTTACTTATTTTGTTTTATGGATATCGGCACACAATTCCTACGCGACGCTTGGCATGAAGAAAAAAGAACAAGGATAGTGACTAATGACTCAGGATTGCGCAAAAAGCCGCAGAAATCATTAGGCATGATTTTAGAGATTCTCACAAGAAGCAAGATTCTTGCTTCTTGTCTTGTCTTGTCTTGCGCAATACAATAAGTGTTCTTGCATATGGTTTTGCAAGACAAGACAAGAAGAACCTTTGCAAGACAAGAAGGCTTCGCAAGACAAGACAAGAAACACTCAATGCAAGACACAACTTTCACAAAGCTTGTGTAATTCTTATTATATTACCTATACTAGTCGACTGTCATTTAAATACATGATCATTACAAACCGACAAACCCCAAATTTCACTTTCATTCACACTAAGCTAAGACACTTCGTTAGGTGACAGAGAAATTAAAATTACCCCTTAATTACTGGTAATACCTCAATTGAAAATAATCCTTACCAAGTTACAATTCACTTGATTTACCTATACCTGTATATGCTGTAGAAATTTTACAGTTTAAAGTTGTTTGAAAACATTATTCTAACTTAGTAAAAAATTGCCTTTTCTTCAAAATAAATAGACACTAATAATTTATAATTTACGCAACATTTGTGGGATACAAGATTGTTGGTTTCGCTTTTCTGAAAAATTTCCCTTTTTTCTGTAGGATACGAATTCAGTAAGATATGACCGTTTAAAGTTGGCATATGTTCGTAAATAGTAATTTGTTCAAACCCTGTCAAAAATAAGAGGTGAAAAAAAATTTCATATGACTACATTGAAAAACTATTTTCAGAAAATTTGGGACTGCTTGTATAAATTGTATTAATACTCTGTCACGCCAACAATTCTACGTCAGTTACCTTCTTAAACAGCGATAGTTCTAACGCTACCGTGCTCAGGCTATAATCAGACTCAAAACAGTTTAAAAGAAAGTAATAACGGAACTCCGTAAACAAACAACTTCGCAACAAATACATCTAATGATAACTTTGGAAAAAAACCGATGACAGATATGAGATAAGCCATTACCGTTTCATCTACTTCAATTTCCATGTCATTTAGTACATTTGCCCTTTAGTTGAAAAAAAATATTTGTAAAGGGAAACGAATTTAAAGTAAAAAGTTGAAACCGCATGTCGAGATAATTTGGAATGAAAGAAGTCGCAAAGGTAAAATGCTACTTTACAAAAAGAAATATATATGCTTTCAATTTATCACGACTATAGTCGGAATACTTTGAATTATTACTCAGCTTCTTTTTGTACGTGCGGTTGTTACCCGACACAGATTGTATCTTCTCGCTCCTCACAGCTATAGGCCTTTTTTGCCCAACGAAGTAGCGGAAATTTAAAAGATGAAAGGGTTTTGTTCGTGTTTAGATATTAAACATGTCACTGTTCATCGGCAACCGTTTTCAATTTACCTATATCGTTATTTAAAGTAAGTAACTTTATCGATTTGGAGTGTATTGGACGTAAAATAGCAAACTTTAAACATGTTCTCGTGTGGGAATACTCAAGTTTCCAATACTGTCAGTACCGATTTTCCGTAATTCCAATAGTGTAAGTATTCGGAAATTGCTTCCAATGAAACTAGAATGCTTACTCAGTGTTTTACACCTATACTGCTGCCCAACATAAATAAATAAAGGCCCTTTTTATGATCTCATCCGTGCTTAAAAGTTGTACACAAACTTTTCACATGTTATTTTTCAGGTTTTATTCCAGTAAGCGAATGGTGCAAGTCAATGGAAACCGCAACAGAATTGGGGTTGCCATGGCGAATGTTACGGGAAAAATTAGTGGCGCTAGAAGCCGACACACAAATGGTTAATTACTCCACTACTTTTGATAAAATTAATGATAGTGATATTACTGTAAGTACCAACAAAAACGCACTGATACCTTTGAGATCTATTTTCAGACCGTCCAAGGCGCAAGTACCGTTGTCGAAACTTTATATCGCAATAAAAGTAGTTTGGAGGCGATCTTTCGGATAATTGATAAGGACAATTCCGGTAAATAGAACGAAGTTTTTAATACCCTCGGCAAAACTAATTTAGTCCCCCCCCCCCCCCCCCCCAACAAATGTCCAAAGTTGATTTATTCTTCACTTGGAAACCGCCGGAGTGGAAGTGACGTGGAAAATGTTTATGCGTCTTTATTCGGTTTATTAAATCACGAGCGTCAATTTCGTAAACGGCATGAAATATTTCACTCGCGTTTTCATTAAAAATCCTTTGAGGAATGTGAATTTATAATATAAGTAAAATTGAAAGATTGATTAGAATTGGCAAAAAACGGCGGACTGCAAAATCAGGGTCACGGCAATTACTTTTGAGTTAATATGAAAATTGGAAATTAAAATTTCCATTTGCTACAAGTACTAAATTTGTGAATTCTGTTGAGTTAGAGGTTTTTGATGGTTTCAAATTATTTCCCGTTCACATCCGTTCAATAATAGTTTACGAAGCTGTTTTGGATTTCAATGCGGTGCGGTATTTGTTTAGGTACGTTTGAGGACGAAAGGCAGATGGAATAATTATCAAGCGGTAGCGGTTTCGAAAACAGCAAGGGATGGGATTAGCTGTATTGTCCGTCATTAGGTTGCGCGTCGCGTAATTACCCACGGCGAATTTCCTAGGAAATGTCGAGATTAATAGATGCGTCGTATGCAACGACTATTTAAACACAAGGTAACGCAACCCTTCATCGCAAGACGCAAAATAGCTTTGTGGGAATATCGGGCAGACGTAAAGGAAGCGCTTGGGCGGGTGCATGTGGAAGCACGCTGTTTTTTCCTATTTGCTGCATCTTCGTCCTCAAACCAGCGATTAAATACATGTCAAGTTCATTAATCAGCGGTATATGGTGCGCTCTTAACTTCCCCTTATAAATTAATAAGGAAAAGAGTCACTGGAACACCCAATAAATTCTCTAATCATCCATACATTTTCTGTTCCTGCATCCATTTCGGTATCATATAAACTCAGTAAAGCTGGAAATTGCATTTCCGATTTCCGTCAGGCGTAATTTACCTAACGGGATAAACATGCGATTTGTTTACATTTCATCGTATGCTTTGACTAACTGTACACTCCATTACATCCCATCACTGATAATGCAATTTATTAATCGAATGGTTTGCAATTACCGAAATGAAGCAAATTCTCATTTTTAACATTTTAGCTTAATAAATTGCATCGTTTACTGTTGACCCATCTATTAGCTACTAACGATGAACGTAATGACCTACGCGCAGATTGTTTCATCTTTGCGACTTTTTCAAACCTTCCTTTCATCGTCCATTAATCTTAACTATAATATTCACACGTCCATCTAATCCCCAGCAAAGAATGCTCTCGTTTAACATTTTCCACCCCACTTGCGCCGTTGTGGCGAATGGGACTGATTTTTCTGGAATGGAATATCTTTTAGATTTAAATTAAATTATTAGTGTGCGATTTATAGTCCAGACTTGAAAAAATAGAGCAATTAATTATGCGGTTAACATTGTTTCAGGAGTGGTTAGGTTACCCTAAAGAACTTACAGAAAGTCCTCACGATTCCACAGTATGCGGTGATAAGGAAGTGATTTGAAATTCATATTTTTACACCCTTTGCACCCCGTTTACTTTGGTTACACCTAAATCCCCAAGTGTATTGACTTGAGACTGACAAAAATAAACGAATTAAATACGCTCTTAACGTATTCACCGCTTTCACTGACAACAATATCATTGGTACACGCAATGAAATTTACCATTACATTGAAAAAAATTGAACTTTACCTTTTGAAAGCATACCCTAAACGAAAATCCACAAAACTAAAATCAATATTTTTAAACGAATAGGTACCGTAATTAGAGTCGTATGGACCGGTCCCCTTCCGATGCAGATGAAATGTTTCCTGATTCTGATATTTTACATCCCTGCAGAGCTCCAGAGAGGGGTTGGAGTGGAAACTCTCATTGCCGCTCATTCCCGTAAAGCTCAGACCAAATGCGGGATCGTGGGAAACTTGAAATGGATTTATAATGGTTCTAATTTGCGCATACGTTATTACAAATTAAGCACATTGTAGTCTCTGAGAAGAAATCCACACTGATATTATATGGAATATTTATAGTTACTAACTTTGGTTGTCGCAGTTTTCGAATTCTTGAGCGTTTTACTGATTCATTTCAGCACCTCACGGATCCTTATACTGCAGTATGCAGCCAATCAAATGTTGACATTCTTGTTTAAACTCAGATTTGGCAAATAATGTAGGATTTTTTATAATTCGCTTTCCTGCAACCGGCCGCAAGTGAGAAGTGAGATAATTTAAAACATTGCATCAAAATGTATAATACAACGAATTGTTTTGTGAAAGTGTACACAAGAACTAATGCCCAAAAACTCAACAGCGCAGCAAGAATTACAAATATCATTTATCTATCGCACGAACTGTTTGATCGCAAAGGAATTAAATCAAGGTCTGCTGCCTCACCCTAGACAATTAATTGAGTACCATAGCAAACATTTGAGAAATTTGATGAACTAGATTCCAGTTTGTCTTGCACTTTATCATCTCGTTCTAATTTTCAGGTTTCATCAGTTTAGAAGAGTTTTCGGACGCATGCAACTTAATTCGAGAACACATGCCGAATCCAATTAGCCACGACCAACTGTTGGACATGTGCCGACTGATGGATATGAACAAAGATGGCTTAGTAGACCTTAACGAATTTCTGGAAACGTTCCGTATGGTAGATCCCGAACAACAGGGAGGGGAGTTTAGAACTTTCTCAACGGAGTTGTCCAAAGTAAATGTGAAAACATCTCCCAATCACCTTTCCGATAAAAAGGAAGGTAATGGTCTGGTGCAGAATGAAGTTTGTGCGTCACCCTCGCTCAAAGACGATCTGCATTCGTCGTTATTTGGGTCTCCCGTGCATAACGTCGTAGAAAATAATATAGATTCGCCGTTACTGTCGAGTCCAAAAGCGGCTAATGTAACAGTGACAATAACCAATACTTCTCCACCTAGCTCTCCGAATTCCTCTTCGAATATTATTAATACTCTAGGAAAATCGCCTGTGTTGAGTAATCGACTTGCTAGAAAGTAGAATTAAATTTATTTTAAACGGTTTGGTGTTTTTAATCATTTCCCAGCCAATCTGTTGGATAAAAGTCAAAAATCTGGGAATCTTCTCGCATTGTGATTTGATTTGTTTCCTAAGTTATTTAAGAGGAACATAAAATCAATATAGAATTAAGTCTATCTTTATATACCTACCAATTTCGAGCGTAATTTGAACAGTTTCGTAATATAAGCTAACAAAAGTTGGATGAATTTATCAGATAATGGGAGAGAATATCCTGTGTTATAATTGCTACTCCATATGTGAATTTATATGATGTTATAAACTTGTAGTAGGTATAAATGTCGTTTTAAATGGTGCTATATAAACTCTTACTATGTTAAAAGCGCGAATGTTTTCCAAACTTGCTTAAACAATATACAAACAACTAAAAATTATGAATAAAAAAGACAAAACGTTCTCATAATCACATATCTTATTCTACTACACATACTTATATAAATGTTAAAAGATTAATAATTCAAATTAATGAAAGTTATATATAACAGTTGTAAGCGTAAAATTTCTAATAGGAGCAATAAAAATCTAGTATATCTAGATTGAGCTAGTAGATTTATATTATATATACAAAGGGGCCACTTCCATGTATCCTAAATATAAAACCTAGTTTATATCGCTTGTCCAAGTTTCTTGTTATAGTTGTAGATGAAATATTATATATTTAAATAATTATCTATATAAAGTAAGTGTAACCCAATATTTTGTGATATAATTTTTATATGCGTATGTATAAGTTAAAGTAGTAACGAATGATGGGTTTACAGGTGGGTTGGTATCGAATTTTAATGTATAAAATGTCGCCTAATAGAAAAAATGGTGGATGACCAAATTTTTCCAATTAGAAGTAGATGCATAAAATTCTACCATCCTGAAGGAGTTTTTCAATGATTCCCAATTAAATTTGACAGACATGTGTTAGGTTCTTATTTTAAATCATTTACAATATTTTGAATTATTTAATGAAATATGTCATTTTGACTTTCTTACAAATTGTAACTGTTTACAACTTTTGGAAACAATAAAAGTAAAATTGAGTTCAATTATTTTCCACAACTAAGCCATTTACATCGCGATTAACCACCTTTGTCCCTAAATTCAATTTTATAGCATTTGACTAATAGGACAAGTACCTATGTCAATGCTACTTATAGTATACCTGTTAGCAACGTGTTATCTCGGTTGACATGTCTCACTGTCGTAAAGCAAAAGAGGAAACGAAACACAAAGGTCTAATCATCTTTGAAAAATTGAAAACCTGTTCCTTATTATTCAAAAATGCGGGTTAGTAAAATTGCAAAGTTTCAAAAATCGCTTTTTTATTCAACGATGTATTTAATCTATATTTCAGTAAACCGAAACCCCCTCCGATTTTGTATAATTTTACAAAATGTTTACCTCATTTTTCAAGATGGTGAAAAGAATTCGAACCCCCAGTGCCAAGAATACGCAATGATTTTACATTCATTCAGAAGAAAACTGAGATAATACGGCTATCGAAAGCTTAAAAGCTCGATCCTTTTCCGCGGACCGTCAGGTCAATCTGTTCTTTTCCCTCATAACGTTTGTCTGCTCATACCATACCACTGATGAAGCAAGCAAATAAATCTGTCTCGTACCTATGATGTAAATTTACAGTCACATCATACGAGGGGTCCTTTTTATATTCCCGGACTAAGCATGAAAACCAAAAACGAGAGGGACAACACTATATTTTTCAATTTAGTACCCCTGATTTTGAATACAGGTGTAACACCGTTTTAATAACATCTTTAATCCAGTATAGAAATCTTCATTTGGTTTTTCCTTAACAGCTGTCCATAAATTTGGTCCCCCTTGGTGTTTTTTTGGGACTGTAAGGTGTATATTTAATGTCTTCGAAGCCACAATCAGGCACAGCAGCTTTTGAGAGTCCGAACTCGTGCACTTGTGAAGCAACAAGGCACCTTGCGTCAGTTTTCCGCGTCTTTTACTTTAATAGCATCTCTAAGGCGATACATTCAGCTTTGCATAACAATCTCCCGTTACCGCACTGTACCCTTATTCATAAAATCAATCAGTAAAATTGCCAGAGAGTCCCAAAAAATGGTTGCCATTATTTTTCCTGCAGAAGGGGTGACTTTAAACTTCTTGGGCGAGCTGGAGTCCTTCACATTGTGCCACGACATCAATAAAATTAATAATGTTGCAATTGTTTTGTAAATTACCAAGGCTTATGTGATTAAAAAACAACATAATGAGAAATGGCATTAAAATTCGAAACAGCCTAGTCTGCGAATATAAAAACGAGCCCACGTAGATTAGGTTCCATGCTCTTGCAAATCCGACTGTTTTGATTTGAAAGTCCAAAGTAATAAGTTACTTGTGAAAATTTCAGTTAAAAATACGTATTCAGGACTAAAATCTTTTTTAAATAGCTTTATCACAGCCATTCTGAAAGATGCAATTTTATTGTGTTTTTTATTATACCTGAATCACAATCTCCGTTTTAAACACTCAAATGCGTGCGAAAAAAGGCCTTTAAAACACACGTGCTTTAAAGTTGCTAAGTAACGATACTTCAAGTATGACTTTTGAAACTGTCATCTGGGTGAAATAAATAATCTGCCTAAGTTGCTTTCTGTAAATGCAGAACATTTCTTTGGCTTGTACCTATCCTTTGGTTGAAGCTTTTACAAACGCGCGTAATTTAGGGTATGATTCCAAATCTGTTCCAATTTTTAGTCCCAGTAATAAGTGAAGTTTTGAATGAATGCACCAAAAGATATAAGATTTAATACCTTTGACATTTCCTTCATATATGCCAGCATTATCGATGCATTTAAGACTTTATTCGTAAGTAGCTTCCTATTCATCCATGGAAACAACTTTTCATATGCTTGATAATAGGCTTTACTGGATTGAGATTTTACACCTACCAACGTTTGTTTAGATTTTACAACAAGCGATTTAATGGACGGTGTATTATCTTTTTCAACGGAAATCGTTTTATTCACAAAGACGACGATTTTTATAAGCAAACGTCAAGTGACATTTCCATGGCAATCGTGAAATTACGAACACCCAGCCCACTTAATTAGACATGTATTCGAGTATAACGTCAATATGATTTCATTGAATTTCCTATTTTTAAATTATACTGCAGGTATAATAAAAAATACTATAAGATACACGTGTATAATTAGTCTTTAAAGCACTTGCAACGTTAAAGGCACTCCGCTTTGCGTCGTGCCCTTAAACTCGTTGCGCGTGCTTTAAAGACTTGATTATACACTTGTATCTTAATATACTATTATAGTACCTATACCAATAGTAAGTAAGCTGTGCCTATACCACTTGAAATACCTATATAAAGTGCGTAAAATAACGGAAAGTATGATTGTGATAGAAGAGACCGATACTGCTACCTGTAGTATTTCTATAGAAAATCAGACCGAATGGTAGTATTGCCCTCTAAACTGCGATAGAAATGAAAGAGGCCTGGTTGTTCTGTACACAACTCGCACGATAGTTTGCATAGCTGCTATAAGAGAGCGTGTAAATGCGGTGGGTAGCTCTTTTTCACAAGATATTATACGGAACTGAATATGGGATGTAATTTTTTTAGTTTTTACCTTTTATGAAATCTGCACAATGCTGTACCATATTGTGTTGTATGTGGATTCACTATCGCCTTTCAATATGTGCTCACTGAATACACAAACTTTAAATACACTACTCATTTCTTAGCATGTACGTATAGTACTCCATATTCAATGGTATACGTATACTTACATGTAAAAGTCTATTATTCATAATGTACAATATTAATTCACCATCAGTTTTTAATTTCGCTTAAAGAAAAAATAACTTTAAACCTCCTCCGTAATAATTAGTTTAGATAAAGCATTAAATGCTGCGCGTTGTTAAAACAAAGCAATTGATTTTGAAATTATGCGAGGAGGATTTAGGGCTTTAATTTCTATTGAAGGCGTTCTAAAACCTTTGCTTCGAAATTTGATTTATACCTACTAACCTAAATAATTCTGCAGTGTACAAGTATAACTGCTAAAATATCCCTTTTTAAGTATTAGTATTTAAGTATCTTTTAAATGCTCTACAAACATAATCAACAAATAGAAAATGGTAAGATGCAGGCATTTCCTCTTTGGATCGCTATGCTGATTTGTTGAATTAAATCATTCCTGGATCTTGTTTTATTTGTAGATAATACCACGAATTTTGACATCAATTTCACTAATAAACTGTTTGACTTATCGCTACATGGCTGATTTTTGGTGTAAAGTATCCTGATACATAGTGAAGTAAAAAAGTCATGTCTGCCAGCAAGATCTCGTGGCTTAAGGTTAGGAGGGGCGGTCAAATATATCAAATTTTAATAAAACTGCCGATTTTCCGACTATATTCACCTCTGGTGCCTTTATTTTGAATCTGACGCAAAAAATGAATGTGTCATCACACATCTTTTTTATATTAAAATTTTTCGCTATGGGGCTTACTTTCTGAGAAAAGTACAAATGTAGAAAATAAATAGAGTAACTTTTCAATTTAAAATTTCTCAAAAACTAAGAAACTCACAAAAAAACTGTTTTTGTAGAGTTTCTTATGCCACATTAGCCAGTGCATGCGAAAAAAATTACAAACATTTTTTCATGGTCGTTTTCTGATCGTTTTGGATTCTACCCACCAAAATCTATAAAAAAAAGTGTCGAATACAAGGTACAAGGTACATTTTGGGATAGTTTAAAATTTTCATACACAGAGTAGTTTTATTTAGTGAGTGATATCCCCAAATTTTTGAAAATTACAATCACCATTCGAGTTTCTCCTTATTTTCAAGGTAATTATTAAAGAAACACATTTCAAAAGCCAAACCCCATGTCTTTTAGTTCTGATTCATGCTAAACCCAAGATACAAAGTACGAAACATGGAGAAAATGGCCAATCTAATAGATTTATTTTTTAAAATTTCTTTAGAAATTGAGGAAATGATTTTGAACCTTTTGTGTGTTTGGAATAGGTGTTTTCTCCTGTGGGCTATTCATCATGTTGGACGTTGGCAGTATCTACCAAGCCTTTTAACATATCTCGGGGATTGATAAGCCATGTCAATTCCTCACTCTTAGGATCAACAATAACATCTTAACAGGAAGATTCCTTTTCGGTATTGTGTCAGTTATTGATAGTCGTATGGTCTTATACATTTCGTTGCACCATTAGACCATGGTTGTACTTATTAACGAGCTCCTAAAAGCACTTTTTGTCCGTCCATTTGTCCGTCCATCCGCCCGCCCGTCTGTGCACATGATTATTCGCGAACGGTTTCTAATTTTCCAATTCTGTTTTCGGTATTATATTTATCATCACCCAAGACAGAACTCATTAAATTTTCCGTGGCCCAGGAGCTCATTTGTTATATTTGTTACAAGTTTATTGTAAACAAAAAGGGAAGTGGTAGTAGAGCACGTATTGAGCAATAATAAATACACATTTTGGTTCGTTGAACTATCGATGTACTTCAGCTACCGTGCCCAGTTGGAGAAGAAAAACCAAAAGAAAAAAAGTATATTGTTAGTTCGTCCGTTTTCAAATATGGCTTAACATCACTGTAAAGGAGAATAATAGTTATTTATGTATTAAGGGCATAATAGTGATGTTTATATTCTCGAGGGCGACGAGTTTTTAGTCACCCGAGAGTATAAACATCAGTTTATGCCCGTGGTACATACACAATTTTATGTTTTACAAATAGTTTTCTTCGTCAAAATTCGTTTACAAAATAATTAAGTATGTTTGATCGAGTATGCGTGGTTCGAATTTGTTAATGTGATTGAAACCATCCAAACGTCAAACGTAATTTTAAATAATTCAATTAATCGTGAATGAGCAAGAAGTTCCAGAAACTATACGAAATAAGGCCAATCTTGACGTTTCTAATTTTCAATGACCTGCAAATATTTCTTTGTTTTGTCAATAAGTATAAATGAGTTACTATGGTGATACTTAATGCCCTAGGGCATAAAGTGGTACTTTATGCCCGCGTATCACAGATATAAAATGTGCTATGATAGTAAGACATAAAAAATATTGCGCCCGTTTATCTCTTATATGATTTTTTATGGTTATGAAATTTGATGATTGGGTGATATCTGCTTAATAACATATTAAGCAGGTGTGTAAAAAAATACAAAGTGACATTTTTCCTAGAATATTCGGCCCACACGGAATATTCGCTCGTCAGGACATTGCTACAAGGAAAATTCACGTTCAGAAAAGTTCGACTTTGGTACTGCTGCTGTGATTATATTAAAATTCGACCAGGTATAAATTCAGCTTCAGGATATTCGGCCACGAAATATTTTCCCCGTGAAAATACACACCCGCAACACTTGCCCTCAGGTTTTCCCCTGGGGTTTCCGTTACCAGGGAAGGTTTCCCCCCCTCCGAATTCGAAGTATACTCCCTTGAGGAACTGGCTCTACAAAATTCACATGCACAGGAATTCACGAAATCACCCAATTCTAAGGTACCTTTCTGTTTATGTGTCAAAATTCACCCCGGTAAATTTGTCTCTGGAAATTCGCCCTTAAGAAAACTCTACGCCGAAAGATTCGCCCGCAGAATGTTTGTCTTTAAAGAAGAATCGGGTGGGCTAGCCCACGGGCGGGAAAAATTAGACACAATATTATCCGCATCACATTATGAAACTAATTTTTTTGTTTGATTCGACTTAGTGTACAATTCGGTTCCACCATTTCACAGAGTATTGGTAAATGGTAATTCTAATTCAGCAAAATTGACCATTTTAAAACTGATTACATAAACACCTAATCAAAAATGCAACTCTAAACTAGGTAAGTAAACTCGGTTATGTACTGAAACTAAATTAATTAGCATAGATTGCAAATCAGAACCCACAAATTGTCATTTACCAACGGGAAATTTCACTTCATCCTTTATCAATATGAAAGATCGACTTTCTATAACCAGATCAGGTGGAAGGAGAGAATAATCGACTCTATTGTTCGCGTTAAATGTATGAATATTTATATTTGCACATCTTAATATATCCTATTGTTCTTGCGGCATTATAAGTGAAGTAGCATTTCTTAACTAGTTAATTATTCAAAAACGGGAATATACTTATCGCTAAAACCATTAAATGTTTGTAATTTCTGACACGGAAACGATTCACCGCTAAAAAATCCATTTGTAGTTTCGTTCGTAAACACACAATAAGGCAAAAATCTCTCTTGTACCATATTATAAGGTTTTGTCTGACATGGTGAATAAATTCACGTGTATATACGAGCAATTGTACTTTGATTTCTTAAGTACCTACCATTTCGCTCCTCCTGAGAATCTATTTGCAGGAAGTATTTGAGTAAAATGCGTGCGGACCGTAATTTCGGTACCTGCGTTTTTCAAATTGCCAGGTGTAAGCCGAAAATTTTCTGTTGGACCAATTTATTAACGTATGTTTAAAGCATTTAGACAAAACACACGTTTATTGTTGACGCGGAAGTCTGAAGATGTCACGAATATCGTGTAACGGGTAAATTGAGCATTTCCGGCTTACGGCCGGCGAGTTGATGTGTAAGTACAGCTTTCTTGGCCGTTTTCTGTAAAAATCCCTGTCTATCAAAGTTTATAATCACTCTTTCTGTGATTAACTTATGAACAAGGTAAGGTATAATTATTAGAATACTTCAAATTGGCACTTGGACGCAAACGCGCATTTTGTCTATATTTAAACGCTTATGTACGGTTTTATTAGCCCTTTTTCGCAGAGCTAATTCATTATTATATGATGATGCGACATCCCCTTGATCTTCACCTAGGTTCTGGTTCTTGTCGGTAAAAGGTAAAGGAAATAGTGGACAGTGGAGAATTAAGAAGAGATTCAACTTCAAAGGATGGGGGCGACAATGGTGACGGAGAAATGTTACAACACAGAATAGGATGTTTCACAAATAAAATTTTAAGTAACTCCTTTTATATTTTCTTACATCCCTGTATAAAAACTAGGAAAATTCAAGGAAAGTATCAGTAACAATTAACGAAGGATCCGTATATTGTTTACCAGTGTGAATCAAAATCAAATCAATACATGACATTAATTACCCCCTTTAATACACAAAAGTTTCTGTTATATGAATTTTCAAACGTTTACGTTAAACTTCAAATAAAACTCACGATTAATTTCTTCAGAATTATCATCGATTAATTTACTGAATCTCACAACGATTCAAACTCGATAATAAATCAACACAGATTACGAGAATGTTAATCAGATACGGATGTTCACAAATTAATTAAATATACTCACATATAACCCTGAAGGTGCAAAATAGTTATCAATTAGGACGCTAAAGATCTACGGAAGTTGTCTCAGATGAGTGTCGACCTTCCTGGTTATTACATTTTCGTGACCCTATGCCCTTTTTCTGATAATAGTTTGGCAGCACAATGGCCGCTCGCTGTGGGCAGAAGTTAAGATAATCCAACGGCGTCGGCACTCGCAGATAACGGTGAATTTAATCCAGGGTGACAGCTGTAAGTAACTAAATCTTGGATGCTTCTCCAATCGAAAAAGTATGAATTGTTTTGGATTCTACGCACCAAAATCAATAAGAAAAAGTATTTTCCCGAGAAATTTTGGAGTAGTCTATTTTTGGTAAAAAAGGAAGGTCTTTTTTTGAGGCCCGAAAAAAAATTGTCTCCGATCGACCCGGAAAAAATTTTTCTTATAGAATATCGCCTGTAGAATCCATAATTTCAAACAGTTCCAAGATTGGGCTACTAGTTCAAAAGTTACAGCCTTTTGATTTTTTTTTCGATATTGGTTTCTAGTCTATAACTTTGGATTGAGAAGTCTGATCGAAAAAGTACGAATTGTTTTGGATTCTACGCACCAAAATTAATAAGAAAAAGTGTTTTCCCGAGAAATTTTGGTGCAGTCGATTTTTGGTAAAAAACGAAGGTTATATACACTGCCTTTTTTTGAGGCCCGCAAAAAAAATTGTCTCAGATCGACCCGGAAAAAAAATTTCTTATAGAATGTGACCTGTAGAATCCATAATTTCAAACAGTTCCAAGATTGGGCTACTAGTTCAAAAGTTACAGCCCTTTGAATTTTTTTTTCGAAATTGGTTTCTAGTCTAAAACTTTGGATTGAGAAGTCTGATCGAAAAAGTACGAATTGTTTTGGATTCTACGCACCAAAATTAATAAGAAAAAGTGTTTTCCCGAGAAATTTTGGTGCAGTCGATTTTTTGTAAAAAAGGAAGGTTATACACTGCCTTTTTTTGAGCTCCGAAAAAAAAATTGTCTCAGATCGACCCGGAAAAAATTTTTTTTATAGAATGTGGCCTGTAGAATCCATAATTTCAAACAGTTCCAAGATTGGGCTACTAGTTCAAAAGTTACAGCCCTTTGAATTTTTTTTCGAAATTGGTTTCTAGTCTATAACTTTGGATTGAGAAGTCTGATCGAAAAAGTACGAATTGTTTTGGATTCTACGCACCAAAATTAATAAGAAAAAGTGTTTTCCCAGGAAATTTTGGTGTAGTCGATTTTTGGTAAAAAAGGAAGGTGCCTTTTTTTGAGATCCGAAGAAAAAATTGTCTTAGATCGACCCGGGAAAAAAATTTTCTTATAGAATGTGGCCTGTAGAATCCATAATTTCAAACAGTTCCAAGATTGGGCTACTAGTTCAAAAGTTACAGCCCTTTGAATTTTTTTTCGAAATTGGTTTCTAGTCTATAACTTTTGATTGAGAAGTCTGATCGAAAAAGTACGAATTGTTTTGGATTCTACGCACCAAAATTAATAAGAAAAAGTGTTTTCCCGAGAAATTTTGGTGTAGTCGATTTTTGGTAAAAAAGGAAGGTTATACACTGCCTTTTTTTGAGCCCCGAAAAAAAAATTGTCTCAGATCGACCCGGAAAAAAAAATTTTCTTATAGAATGTGGCCTGTAGAATCCATAATTTCAAACAGTTCCAAGATTGGGCTACTAGTTCAAAAGTTACAGCCTTTTGATTTTTTTTTCGATATTGGTTTCTAGTCTATAACTTTGGATTGAGAAGTCTGATCGAAAAAGTACGAATTGTTTTGGATTCTACGCACCAAAATTAATAAGAAAAAGTGTTTTCCCGAGAAATTTTGGTGTAGTCGTTTTTTGGTAAAAAAGGAAGGTTATACACTGCCTTTTTTTGAGCCCCGAAAAAAAAATTGTCTCAGATCGACCCGGAAAAAATTTTCTTATAGAATGTGGCCTGTAGAATCCATAATTTCAAACAGTTCCAAGATTGGGCTACTAGTTCAAAAGTTACAGCGCTTTGAATATTTTTTCGAAATTGGTTTATAGTCTATAACTTTTGATTGAGAAGTCTGATCGAAAAAGTACGAATTGTTTTGGATTCTACGCACAAAAATTAATAAGAAAAAGTGTTTTCCCGAGAAATTTTGGTGCAGTCGATTTTTGGTAAAAAAGGAAGGTTATACACTGCCTTTTTTTGAGCCCCGAAAAAAAAATTGTCTCAGATCGACCCGGGAAAAAATTTTTCTTATAGAATGTGGCCTGTAGAATCCATAATTTCAAACAGTTCCAAGATTGGGCTACTAGTTCAAAAGTTACAGCCCTTTGAATTTTTTTTCGACATTGGTTTCTAGTCTATAACTTTTGATTGAGATGTCTAATCGAAAAAGTACGAATTGTTTTGGATTCTACGCACCAAAATCAATAAGAAAAAGTATTTTCCCGAGAAAATTTGGTGCAGTCGATTTTTGGTAAAAAAGGAAGGTACACTGCCTTTTTTTGAGGCCCGAAAAAAAAATTGGCTCAGATCGACCCGGAAAAAAATTTTCTTATAGAATATGGCCTGTAGAATCCATAATTTCAAACAGTTCCATGATTGGGCTATTAGTTCCAAAGTTACAGCCCTTTTCTTTCGACATTGGTTTCTAGTCTATAACTTTTTATTGAGAAGTCTGATCGAAAAAGTACCTTGCGAAGTATTCGAATACTTTACGAAGTATCCAAATACTTTGCGAAGTATTCGAATACTAAATATTTGTTAAAGTATTTGAGTTACAAATGCAAATACTGCTTCCATAAAAGTCTTTAATTACAAAGTATTTGAATACTTTAAAGGATTTGAATACTAAAAAGTATTTACAAAATCGAATACTGCCCAGCTCTGCATAGGTACTAGGTCCATTTGAAGCATTAATGTCGACATTACCTCCCAACACCGGAAAGGCGTTAATGTAATGAATCGGCATATAGGATAAGGCGTTGAGCAAAATAGAGAGACTTCAAAACCACGGCCGTAGTACTAAAAACAGTTGGTCGAAGTTCTTCATAGTGATGACAATGCATGCCTAATTTCAGAAAAAGTGCCCCTAAAACTTTTATAAAAGTATACACCAACAAACAAATGGATCGATCGCGAAACGCTCATGTTATCTGCTATAATAAAATAGAAATGAAAATTTTTATATGGTTATGTACCTACTTGATTAGCGTGTGTGATCCAAAGGAATACCGATTTATATTAAGCATGATCCCTCAGATACAGTTTAAGTTAAAATAAATCTAACGGACATATTGAAATAACACCGTGAGAATATGTTTCAACTAAACCATTTTACTTCGCGTGAGGTGCTCCTTGTACTAATATTTCCCCTAAGGCTACCATCCTCTATACTCTTTATAGGATCGACCTCAAGACGTTTTTTTTTAGCCAACCTCTTTAATTTAATTGCAGTAATTAATTAATATACAAAACGTGAAAAAATGCCTCAAAGAGTAAAATTATAATACGCAACATTTAGGGATAATAAATTATGACGGAGCACGGTGTTGACTTTAATCCTAAGGGTGTATAATCTGAACTTTACGAGGATGCATCTACCGACCGAAACGATATGATAATCGACCTGTTATTTTCACCTCCTCACAAATTAGCGGGTCGTGATCACGATCGGCTCACCTGGAAGTCGGTACACCTGCATCAGAAAACCTTAACCAAAACCGACCGATATACTTGCACTTCCTTTGATTATGACGCATGCAAGCAGGTGAATTTAGATTGACGAAGATTGATGTTCTCTATTCAACGGTTATTGTTTTCGTAATGTGACATACTCCACTAAAGGTGAGGTTTTTCTTGTCAAAGTTAACTAGAGGTTATAATGATTGTAAAAACGCGATCGAAACGAAATGTGAGCGGTGTGGGACTAAATTCGGCCTTCCAAAAGCATCAAAATCCGTTTTAATATATTCATTTATAAAGCACCACCGAAGCATCTACATATGCGGTAAGCCTGTGGTTATGATAGATTTTTCTACGGAAACCCGTAACTTGTCAGAATACTAAATAGTTTTGTGTAACCCTAGGCTTGTTTTATAATGAAACCGCGTTCAAGGAATTTAAATCGAAAGAATCTTAAAACAGTAGCGAAGTTAAGGCGACAGATTACTCAACGAAGCAGAAGATCTGATAGAAGTCGGCCTCAGTTATACTCTATATTGCTTTACTACAGGGACGAATTAGGTATTTTTCTAATTCATTGCGTCTAACGCACGCCCGCACGGCTACTGCAAAACAAATTTTGCACAAGATTAAACCAGCAGTCAATTTCCGCAACCCTCAGTCTGCTAAAATTGACGAAACTGAAAATCGAGCTTTCCGACAGTTGGGAAAAGTACGTGCCTGCTTAAAACTGATTAACGATTAAAGTTATGCATGGAAGATTAATGTCTTGTTGGCTTTCGATGAAAGTACGCTTTATGAACACAACCGTATTGCTGCACGATTTTTTTCTTTTAATTTTTACGCCCCTCTAACGTGAAGTCTTCGTCGAATATTAAAAATTAAGTTATAATGATTAGTACAAAATTATTAATGAATTTATCTACTTGTAAAACGCTCGTTTTGTATATCTCGACAAGACCCTTGTCAATGTGACAAAAGTTCTTGCTCCTTAAAATGAATAATTTATTTTAAGCAGCTACCTCCTTTGTGGACGTTTTTTTCCTTCTTACTTAGAAAGGAATCGAACCAAAAATTTAATATATCAAGTATCTGGTGCTTCTTTTCAATTAAGTTTAGGAATTTAATATTTAATTTGGGGAATGTGTATTGTATCGTACGACGTTTTTGTGCGATACAAGCTGGTCTAGTTTTGACTAGGAATACAAAGTAGCAAGCAGGTGAGTATAAAATATCGCAACATTTTTTCATCACGCGTTGGTATGTCGCGACGGACAAAAATGGATTAGCAGGTGATGTTGCTGATGAATTTTGCCTCTAGGTTTTGTTATACATCATTATGGATGTTAAGTGGATTGATTAGAGATTATTTAGGGCTCCAATACATCATAATAAAGCATATCACACTACTACTTTATATGAAAATTTATGCAGTCCGTAATATACATGTTTAAAAAAATAGCTTTATAGATTGGATCTTTGTTTCTAAATAGTGTTTGATTGAAATGTAAGTTTTTTTGCATGTACTGCTTCTCCATTTCGGGACGTTGTTTAAATGTAGGGCATAAAGGTGTGTAAACACATTTTAATTAAAACGTGTTTAGAAAACCAATCAGTGGCTATGGTATTTTGATGACTTGCTTGACTGACAAAAAATTTCGCAAGAGTACATAGCTATAGTACGGAGAGTGGTGATGGGTCCTTGCATGTGGCAAGTTCGTGCGAGTAAGGCCTGAGAAATGAGACCGAAGAAAATAAAATTGAAAAGTAAGAAAATGTGAAGCATTTTATAAAGTTTTAAAGTTCATCATCTCTTTTGAAAAGCTTTATTCAAAAATTGCAGGAAACTCATATACTTATAGTGCGGAGATAGTTCATTTGCTGACCAAATAAAATTCGGCCGGTACAGGTCATCTTCACAAGTTTTAGTGTACGAGGATCGTTTGATAAGTGGTAATGCTTGTCTGTTTCATAATGTTCAAAAAAGTTGATGAGAGGACTGTTAGTGGCAAATGGTTAAAACTCCAATTTTGTGGGGAACCATCATCATCAAGGATCTGGGTTTATTTTAATAATCGTATTTTTTGTGGAGCTTGAGGAAAATAACCGAAGTAATCGCGGGATTGGATCAATTCTGTCTGAAGTGCGTATGCTTCAGGACGTAAAAGAACCAAATATTTTTACTCTGTATCGTTGTTATTCATTTCAAAATAGGAGACTTATCTAACGACTCACGTATTTCCCGTGTTACTGATCACACAAATTCACATTTATCTATCATGGCCTATGCGATATCAAAGTCGAAAATGCCTGCCTGTTTATATATATTTTTATATTTTTTTGTTTAATTTTTTAATTTTTTATTTTTGGTTTTTATTTTTAAGTGGACGGAGTGTTAGCCAAAGTTGCTCTACCAACCCAACACACTATACATTTACAAATATCCATCAGCGAGATTATGGCCTGTACGATTTAACTAACCGTGAAGGAAGTACCTCATACAGTTCCAATTCTTCGCTATATGATGTTGCTTCCTGATCTACTTCGAACTGCATCTCTTGTGTCTTAGCAATACGCGAATGGGGTTAATTAACCTTTTTCTGTTTAGTGTGTAGGGTCATGAAGTGAGATAATCGATTTTAACATGAATACTGTTTGTGTTTTTACTTACCAATTACGGTACGGCGTGCCAAAGTAAATTTATGGAAAAGCTCAAAATTACGCTACTTACGAAATGTAACTTGCGAAGATGCAAAAGACAAAAGATCCCTCTTAAACATCCGCTTTACCGTTTATAAAATTCGGCATGTTAAGGGATCGACGATTTTTCCAGCCGACACAGCGTATGCGGATAAGAACGTCGAATAATTAAAACTTCTTTAATTAATTGTGCGGCCTCCTGAGTCCTGACTCCTGACATCCTAAAAATTTATAATTGGTCTCAACATTTAAATTAATTACGAGTCCTTCTTTTGATACCCCCACACGGTTATGTGGAATGGCGGTTATCTACAACCCATTTAATTATCCGCCGCTAATTTGCAGAGATTAGATTCCAAAATTCGCTAATACAATTAACACCTTTTATTAATTGGAATGTTGGGGTGAACCGGCGGGGTTGGTCACATTAAGCTGATCAACACCTAAACTGCACGGCCTCGACTGTTTTTAAGCTTGACTTCATATACCTACCATTGGAACCAAAATTCCCATTATTCCCATTATTAACTCTTTAGTATTTTCCATGCTAATTTCAATTTTCAATTTGTGTCACAGCGTCAACTATGAGGGACTTTCTACTTTTACCTCGATACCTTGCAATTTTTCATATTAGAACCTGAATCAGGTTTTGGTGTTTCCAGAACATTATACAATTCTTTCCGGTTTCATGTACAAAATAAATCACAGTCGAAACTTGATGTGATCCGTATCCTAGACAGGAGACAAATTGATTCTGACTGCTTTACAATGTACAAGGTAAAATCCAACACCAATCTCGCTTTGCTACCGTGATAAAATAAATCGAACTCATTTTAATATACAACTTTCAATGATGTCTATCAAATTACTTGATCAAAGACAACAGATGTACCTTTTTAAGCATATTTTACACGAATGTGTATGGAAAAACATTGGGAACGTGATCATTGCATTCTAATAACATTCTTGATTTTGTGATCCATTGTTCACTCAAGGTAATCATTGGAGCATAATAATTGCACAAGTGAAGCATGAGTTTTACAAATCGAAAACGCTATAATTTTCTATTGGGTATCCATACAAAAATAACTCGAGCGGTATTTTTTTAAGTTTCCCATATCAAAAATCGTTAAAGATAATTTAGGCATGCGATAGCTTCTAAGACAAATTTACATATTTTAACAATGGTAGTTATAATTATAACTGATCACCTAAAATAAGACAAGGAACATATTTTAAAAGTTTCAATTATAGGTTATGGCTAACTAATTCTCAACCCCAAAAACCACATGTCGAAGAAATCTAAGCACATATATATTTTCTCCTCGGTTTCCCAGCCTATTGCAACCAAAATGCATATCATTAACGAAATTACAGTGCTGCACATTTAAGCCATGTAATTTTTAAATTCGGTCGTTGACAGTCACAGTTCACAAAGCAACGGTAACTTTAACTCTTACTTCGTTGCTTCTATATCTGATTTAGCATCACAATGGCCAGATGACCGGTCCTCAAAGATGCCGAGCTGCTTCGGCCGAATTACTAAACGCCACCTTAGTTCAAAATTAACAGGCCAAACAGTAAATTGATGTGAAGACTAGAATATTAATATTGAACCATAAGAATTTTTTATTTTACAATTCCTCGATGTTTAAAACGCAACCGTTTACAAACACGTACCAGATGTTCAATAATTCGAAAGTGGTTTCAGTTTCATTTTGGAATGAAGGCAATCTGAAATTTTCGGCACCGTTCTTAATTTGTAAAATAAAATATTCGACCCAAATGCATACTAAACATCGACCGTGCGCGCTTCCTTGGATTGTAGCAGATGCTTTTTACCTAAATTATTTAATACAGTTTACAGCACGTTTTTATTAATCAGGTTTATATTATGTTAAACAAATTTTGTGATTCAACAGCTTGAGAAAGTGATTTTTTAAAGCGATATTTTCGGTTTTTAAACCACCTAGTATTTATGGACGGACGTTGCGTTAAATCAACGCAGAAATCTGCATTCTTATAGTTCACCCTTATCAATCTCGTTTATAACTCTGCCGACACGCATATACGATCATTACCATAGTTTTAAATACTAACACGATATTAATTGGAGCTGTAAAATATTCATTGTAATGTCTTTATTATTTTTTGCAGTTTTCCACCGATGACGATGAAGAGCCTATAATAAGATTGGAAGATTTGTGGTACAGAAAGCAAATTATTAACAATATGTGATGTACATGTCGCAATAATAAACTATTGTAATATATTGCATTAATTTATTAAGAAGAGTAGCCCTTTAGACTGTCCGAGGCAAGATAAATTGAGAACGGAGAGGTTAAGTTTTATACCTTCAGTAATTGGCAGCTTATATCCATTGTTCAGATGACTTCCTAGATGACTCAAATCTGAAATGGACAACCATTTCAAAATCCTTCTTTGTATAATTAAAACGAAAATTAAGATTCAAGAGATATATTTGCGTGTAAGAATTCGCCCTTAAATAAAGCTCCTGGTCTCTTGAAAAAATAGTGGAATTGGGACCTACACATTTTCGAGGGCCACATGGCTACAATTATATTTATATTAAACGAAACGTTAGTTAATTAACTACATACATTGTCGATTGCAAAGAAGTCGTGCTTCTGTTA
Source organism: Photinus pyralis (assembly GCF_008802855.1). Taxonomy (NCBI): domain Eukaryota; kingdom Metazoa; phylum Arthropoda; class Insecta; order Coleoptera; family Lampyridae; genus Photinus; species Photinus pyralis. The sequence continues at coordinate 10,152,987 of NW_022170511.1, forward strand.
TCTTTTTTTTAGGCATTTATTGGGATCACAGCCTATTTAGCCACGTTAGTTTAAACTTCTATATAAGGAGAGACATCATTACATATAAACAAGGATTAAACAGGAGCACACGCTTCTTGCCAAGTGGTCTACCATGGCATTTTCAATTTTATATAACGATACAGAGTACGATCTTGTGTAATAAAATCTATTAGTGCTTCATAAACGGTCAGATTGTTAGTGCACAGTAAGCTGGTAACCTTAGTGGACGACGACACACGTAAAGGAGCGTCACGCGCTCATTTTCGTATGTTGTGCATGCTAGAATGATATGGTCCAAACCTGCCAATTCTTCACCACACGAACGGGCTGGGGAATCTATAAACGCTCTTTTAAAAGCGCTATTTTTGGATTGAGCTAGGAAGCTGTTCTGTCAAGAATTTGGCAACTGGTTTATCATTTTTTAAATACATTTTAGAGAATTTATTTCAAATAAAAATGATTGGTATATGCTAAGAATAGATATGATTTTTTAGCATGTGGCTTTTTGCATATGGGTACCATTGCGGACTTGTGGCGTTTACGTAAATTATAATCATTAGGTTTGATTGAAACAATTGATATGCTTAAACATTTCTTCACCGAATTATTTATCGGACAAAAATATTTCTAAATAAAGAACTCGAATGACTCTTAAGTGCCTTATATTTCAAGAATCTGAATTCTTACATACCCACATTATACTTTTGAATTAATGCTACCATCAGCAAGAATGGAATTTTAACTAAAATTAATAAGCCTTTCGAGAGGTATTTAACTGGTGGCCGCCGAAACATACCTATATTAATCGAGGTGGCTGCAATAAAATGATAAGGAGCTTAATGGGCTTAAGATAGTTCTTGTTTCAATCTGAGCATTTAGCGTTTTCCGTAATTAGTCACCTTCCCCAATACTTGGCAAAGAATTTTTCCACGAAGCTCTTTATGGACAAATTGTGTACGGTATTCACCAAATAAAACTTAGTTTACCTTTTTTAATTTGCAAAGACCGCGGGCTCACAAACGAGATTTATGTAAAATAATTTGTTAGCGTCCATACAACTCCAGCTCAGGAATTCGAGTAGATATACACACGTTCTACAGCTGAATTTTTCTAATTTGTCAACTATATCGGTGGTCCTTTTAGTAGCCGCCTAAACGAGTATCCCCCAGAATCATATTGCCAAAACGCAGCGAGTGCCATTAAATAAAGTTTTGACACATTAAAATTAAATCTAAGAGAAATGAATAGGTTAGTAGTAAATAAATGTTGAAGAGGAACGCGGTGTTTAAACCATTAAATTATCGCCTATTCATCGATCGATAACTGAAATTTATGTGGCGCTTGTTTTGATACAATCAAACCTGAGGCGAGGCTGATACGTTAAGCTTATCACAATCTAGAATCCCAGAACGGCACCCAATCATTTTGTTTTCTTGCCAGCTAAAAAATTTGACCACCTGCAAATGTATCCATTCACACCTTGTTTTAAATTCATAAATTATTTTGTAACGTGGGTACCGTAAGCACGAAGTAAAATCTGATTTGTAAAATAACCGTACAGTATTTACGACAAGTTGGCTTCCGGAACCCAGCTAAATTTTGTCGACAATGGGACGTTCGGTAATGTCATCATTTCTGGAATAATAAAATTCCAAAAGGGTTACGCTGCAGAGACTTCGTGTTAATGCTATGGGCGACAATTCGGGTGTTACGAAATTTAATGGCTCGAGATATACAGTAGTGTTATATAATCTTAAGTATTATTCTGTTTTTTTGGGGGACAATGACACAAAACGTAAATATACTCGTAACTTCAGTATAAAATAAAAACGGTTTATCAAAATTTCGTTTTTTCCGGATAACTTCGAAAGAAGTAGGAATTTTTTCAGTTTGAAAACTGAATTTTGTTAAGCATTAAAATACGCAACTTTGCCACATTGAAGCTACCTATCCATCCAAGTCGTACACAGTTGTACGACAAACCGTACCGTCTGTAGTGCGTTTTAGATCTCACTTCATTTCCTCAGTCAAAGTAACAAGCTACGTTCACCACATCAAGTTAACGAATGCAGGAGGAGTGTTCTACTAACGTCCAACACCTCCAGAATATTCACCTCAGAAAACAATCGAGCTCCAGATTCCTTACCTAACAGAAAAAGGAAACGCATTGTAATATCCTTCATCAGAAAAAAATTACATTACGCCCTGCAAAATATTTCTGCTCAAGAACCCTTAAAGCAACTCGCGCTTGGATAAACCGCTACTGAATTTCAAGTTACTACTATTTCTGCACTTAATTACCAATCAGAGCAGAAACTGGTGACGAAATAAATTTGACACTTAATTTTCGCTTTCCACCTCCAACGAAAAAGCAAAAACCCAATCTTAGTTTGGTTTATGCTCGGGTTTATGGTGATCATTTTATTTGGACGCTTTGCTCACAAAGTCATTGAAATTCGAGGTTTCTGGTTTGGGAAAAGTATTCTTTCCAAACAAGAAAACTCAATTTTGTTTATGGTTATAGATCATCAATAAAGTAGGCTCCATTTGTAAAACGCCCTCTGATGATCACGTGATTTGAGCCAATTTCTGTCAAATCCAAAAACTTTCTCAGGGAAAATCAAAGCAAAGTGTTTTCGTACAGAAATTGGTGAATAATGCCACATTCGAATCTTGTTTGGCAAAATTCTTCCTTTGTTCTGGAATAGGTGGAGGAGATATGTAGCTATCCATCAAATAAGACGTTAAAATTCAATCTACAAATTTCCATTGTAATAATGCATATGCCCATCTTCGTTATTATATCCAGATACCCACATTTTTGTAATTACTGTTAATATTAGTGCTTACTAAGGATTTTCTCCAATAAATTATACTAAACAGTATCGAAGTTCTTTAAACTAATACCCATTACCAGAGGAACTGTTTATCGGCGAGTTTTATAAATGCATTTTCTTGAAAAAGAAAGATTTGATGTAGAAATAATTTGTACAAAATTTAACGTTAAGCTTTGATTAATTGATCTTAAAGGATTCAATCAATTTTTAACGACTGACGTAAATTGTAAACTAAGAGCCTATTGAATTTGGTGTAAATTCAAGATTCTTTTTTTGTTTAATAGTTTAAATTGTTTTTATTCATCAAGGATCCATTGATTGCCGAATTTGTATTATGAAAATGTGAAGAAATAATCTGTTCAGGAGTGTGTTAATATATGTGTATTGTGTTAAACTTGAGGATTTAAGTTATTTATCATGGTGGCCGTTTCAACTAAAATTAAGTTACAAGGTTCTAACAAAAACTCAACGTATTGTAAGCAACAATATTCATTGTACTAAAGAAAGGTGCACGTGGAGACCATTTGAAAATAAATTTCTTTCCATATACATTTGTTGACAATTTAGTGCTAATGAGGTGGAAAAAGGTTGGAAAACTTTGTAGTAATTTTCAAAGAAGCAAAGGTAAAGGCGAGGGGTAAACCTCTGGATGAAATAGTGTACAAGTTGGAGGGAATTAAGAGGGAATTAATAGCTATTTTGAGAATTACCGAGGAAATTAAAGGTATTATGAGGTATTAGTAGGGAATTAAAAGGAATTAAAAGGAAAAGGAGGAAATAAATAGGTTTGCGCATGCGCTAATATACATCAGAATTAAAATGACGCATCGTTTTACGTCAGTGACTCGTATAGTGCATACCTCGGTACATACTAGCTGTAAACTGTGACATGCCGGTATAATATTTGGTATACGATTTTATTGAAGATGCTTGTTTGTATTTAAATTTTTTTATTACTCTGTCTTGGATTAAGTATTTTTTGTTTGTTTTGGTAATAACATTATGTACTGAATAAATTAATATTTTTTTATGGAATTCATATTTTTTAAACTTCACTATGAACCAAAAATAAATGTATATTTTAAAACGTTTGTTAGTACGGAGAAATTAATAAGTTCAATAAATAATTTTAGTAAAGTTATAAAGTATTAGTCTATTTTTTTAAATCTATTTTGTTTATTTATTGCCCCTCTCTTGTTCCGGGCCCTCAACAGGCTTGCGCACAGTTACAGAGTGACCCGCATAATGCTTTAAAGTTGTTCTATACTACTCCTGTATATTTACCTTACGAATTAGGGAAACTGTAGAAAAACCTAATACGGAGTAGCCGGCAGAATGCTCGAAACTGATCTAAGGAAATTCCTATCTCTGATACAAATGAAAAATTCTTACCTCAGCCCAGGTTCGAACACCCGTCCTCCGGCTATGTAGCCCAATTATAGAGAATAGAGCTGTTGTAAGAATTGTGGGGAATTCAGAGCAATAATGTAGGTAGGTATTAATAGGAAATAAAAAAAATTGTGGAGAATTGAGAGCATTATTAAGGTATTAATAGGAAATAACAATGTTTTGAGGAGTTCATGGCTATAATTAAGGTATTAGTAGGAAATAAAAAAATTAGGAGGAATTAAGGAATTAAAAGGAATTAAAGGGAATTTTTTCAGGAAAAGGTATTTGGTGTACAAATTTTTGCTAGCGGTTTACCCCTCGGGTAAAGGTCTGCAGTGAGCAAAAGGTACAATTTGGTAAAAATCTAAACTAGCCGCCGACAATTTAATTGATTTTTGTATAGAAATCAGTTGAAGCTCAGAATTTCAAAACTTATCGATTGATAATCGAAGTGAAGTTTCAACACTCGTAATAGCCCGTTACTGGGAGGAATGTGTTTGTAATGTAAGAGAAAATTATACCGAATTTGAGGGTCACTTGGGAACAACTCGTGGACATACATTTTTGGTCGCTGTGCAGGTACTATTTGTATTAGTTTTGTCTTTCATTGTTGTGTCCCTTCGTAATTAGTTACTATTCTGTAGGTGGGGAGTTGGGGCCCTAGGTACCTTACGTATGTAGAATACACCAATCTCTCCGTGTGGTTTGTCTGTAGATTAGATGCCCACTTCAAATTTTAGAGATTCCTGGAGTAAGAAAAATCGGGATCACTGGACTTATAGAACGTGAATCATAAAGAATTTCAAACGTGTGCAGGTTTTTGAAATTTGAGATGAGTTCTCCACCAGTTATAATTTCAAAATTTAATTCCACAAAGGGAGGAGTGGACACTGTTGAAATGTGATAATATATTGATGGAGATTTACCCCATAGAAAACCTTGGGCATAAAAAGGTCCTAACTGCAAGTATTAGAGATCACAACACTACGTAATACAGGGAGTCTATAAAAGAACTCCGGGGTTTAAAAAATTAATATTTTTTAAACTATAAAAGATAGCAAAATTTGATCAATTCCTTTGAAACAAGCAGCTCAAAGAGTTTTACTCATACGAATTGGGAATGTTTCTCTCAACAGTTGGCAGCGCTGCGGAGCGTTGACCGTGAAATGACGTAACGGCTGCGGCAGGCAGTCAGTGTCGTCTGGACTAACTAACTAACGGAGCTCACATTGAACTTTACTAAGTTGTTAAAAAATCTTGAAAATGTAAGCTTTCTAATCATGTATAAAACATGTATGTACGTTTTTTACTGTATTAAAATATTTTGTCTTAAAACCCCGGAGTTCTTTTATAGATACCCTGTATACAATGAGAATTTTGACAACGGTGGAATACCGTCAATTACTCGCCTATGATACAGTTAGGGATGCGCTTACATGAAGGCTAAGAAGATCTTGAGGGAAAGTAACTTAAGAGCGGTTTATAAAAAAATGGTAAATTTAATTTTAAGAGAAATTTGAAGAAGAACTTAACAGGGATCTCGGAGAAAACGAAATTTGAGGTCAACGGGAATTGGGAGAAACAGTAAGTAAAGGAAACTGTAGAGTGTAGAAGAACTGCGAGCCATGGAGAGGGAGGAACTGCAAAATCGGGCATCAACTTGAAAAATTTAACAAATCTTGAAAGTTTGAGAGGAGCTTGAGAAGAGTTTTATGACAAATTGAGAAGCATGTACATTATCTTAACTCCCACTATTTATTAGTGCTATTTGGGGAATTCTTATACCATATAAATATTTCAGTTAGAACGTAGGTATGTTATGTATGTATGTTAAAGTTAATATCATTTGTTTATGCGTAAGCTTCGTCTGTAAAATTTAGCATAAATCTTTATGGGAGGCAAACCTCAGCGGCGTATCTATAAGGATATCAAAATTCATACTAGAGTAAATTTAGTTCCCCTTTCATATAAAACAATTTTGCCCCAAATCAAAATTTATAGGGCCATTAAAGTCCCATTTGTATAAAATAAACCAATAATTTTAATTTAGGCGTAGTACTATTCACCTGAAATTAACCACTGTAGTTTAATTAGCTCTAAAATTTTAAACATATTTACAAACCAGTTTCGAACAACATTTGAGCAATTCCACCATAAATTTAATTTGTTTATCTAATAAACATGAATATCGAACAGCTTAACGCCTCCACATCGAGTTGTCTCGCCAACCAAATTAAAACTACTTTATGGATTCCATTAGGTTTAGTATGTGTAAATGCAATTGGTTGAAAAGGTTTTGTTATCGATCTTTTTTTGTAAATATTTAGCAATCCGTAATGATGAACGTTAACGTTTTATAATGGAACAGCGCTATTCACCTCGTGTGGTTTACACTGTCAGAAAACGGTAAATATGTTCTCACACAGACACGTCGAATTGTAGGATGGCTTTGGGAACAAAAAATTAATCATACATTTCAAAATTATTAATTTATTATCTGTGAAAAGGCATGTTTCCGGCAATTATGTAGAAATAATTTCACACCATTTTTAAGGTATTTTCTAATAAAAACAGTTTGATCTCATCACGTAAGTGTCTCGCAGTAGTCGCATATATTCACGAAATGTCAAAATGGTAACAACAGATCTCATTTTACAAACACGCCAAGTTAAATTAGTTGCTTCTTTCCATGACCTTTGGCCCTACAATCCTGTCAAGTGAGAAGATTATAGGTAGTGTACAAGGAGGTTGAATTAATTCATCGATTACTTGCGTTGGATGAAACAGAGCCCGTGAATTGGTTGAAAAATGAAACGATGGGGCTTAGTATTTTTTTAAGGTGCACCTTCCTGATCAACAGCCAGGCGGATTATGGGTTTATAATGTTAAGACAATCATCTGTTTCATGTGGCATTTTTTTTTACTATTTAATAACATTATTATGAGTTGTATAATTACGAGTATCGAGATTAGGCCTCCACTTTTTGCGTTGCTTGAACGATGCAGATGATGATAACCAACGACGAAGGCTGTCACGGAGATGGATTGTAAATTTTCAACGCGGTTCAATCCAATCCTGTCAAATGATCCACAAAGTAATTCTAATGTTCCCTTCCGTGTGTTCCTCAAGTTTTTTCTCAAATCAGTTCTACCTCAATTTCTCCTTAAGCCAACTTCCTCTCAAGCTTCTCCAATTTCATATTGTAAAATTCCCTCAAAGTTCCGTCAAGTGTGCTTAAACTTTTTTATGTCCTCTAATTGTCTTCACGTCCCCTTCAAGCTTCTTCTTACATAATCTCGTAAGTTCGCCTCAAATTGTCAAGTCTGTAGTACATTTTTATTTTCAAACGAATTTCCTTCAAGCTAATCTGAAATTGCATTCAAATATCTTTCAAACTTTGCACCACTTGCCTGACATCAGATAAGGTAGGCATCTGCTGTTATAATTATCACGAAAATTATTTAAAAACCGATCCTTATCATTTCTTGAGAAACATTACTATTTTTATCAAGACTAAGATTCCCTAAAATTCGCTGTTCCCCTTAAATTCAAAACATGATTTTTACAATATTATACTATTATAATCATTGGTTAATGGGGGGAAAATGATTAAGGGAGCTGGTGATCGAGATCCACCCATATCATCTCTGAATCTCTGGACATACAATTTCTTTTAATAAGCGTGGGCACTACAATTTGGAATTGCTTCTTTACAGCATAGTACAGTACAGCAAGTACCCGAGGAAGTACCTAATCGGCACCTAAATATTTAAATTAGCTAATTAAATTCTAATTCCACCTTCTCATCTCAGCTGACCTATAATTATCCCCAGAAGCTTATGGGAACCAATTTACCGTTTTACGTCTCCCTAAGCAGCAAAAACCTGTAAACAGGTTAAGTTGGATATTTTTCATAGCCTCTACGCAAGTTTACTGAAGATGTCGTGCACTATACGTTTAAATTTGATCTGAGCAACAAGGATGAATGCATCACCTAATCGTCAAGCTAATGATTCTTCGTTCCTTACCCTCTTAATAGGATGAAGCGAATGAAATCGTTAAATAAGTAAGGAATAAGGGTAAGAAAAATCGAAAAAGAACTAACTGTTAAATATAAATAGATACAGAATCGAACAAGTGGTTATGTCAAATATACTCAGACAACTAAATTTCAACCAGCAATCGTCCAGTTGACCGAGTCATTCTAAAAACAATCTTCGACGGTACACTTTATATTTTCCGCCGAACGCCGATCCATTATCGAATGTTGTTTGTTTAAGCGGCTGTACGGTGATTTATTTTCTAGTTTGCCGCCTGAAATGGCTCGCCACTTTATCGGACGTTGCGTGAACAAATGGGACCGAACCGCACCCTAATGGCACAGACGTGACTACCTAATGTGAACCACTCCATAACATATCACCCTTACGTATTACGTTTTATATACCCTTAAGCCTCATACGTGGTGCCATAATGCAAATTAGATAATATCTTTTGAAAAATTGCCATGATTCTTAAGGAAAATGAGTCGCGAGAGAAGAGACTGGTTTGCAAAGCAGGTAGTTGTAATAAGTAGGTAGACAATTATGCGACGACCAAATTATAACTTGTCTAATAATTTTAATTACGACGATTTTCCGAGAATTGAAGGAAATTACTCAATTTGCTCTTGCATAATCTTTTATTTTGATTCGAACTGCATTGCATGTTCACCTTATAACTATTCATGGTGGGTAATTGTAATGCTACTCTTATTAGAACAATTATCCCTGTGTGGCAGCGCAAATACCTACTTTTTTACCGTAATTGCGTCAATAATGTATTACAATTATCTGCGAATGCCACACCGAATACGCATTTTCTAACGGTGTTTTTCAGATAGTAGCTAACTTTCCACGCGCCCCAATAATAAAGAGGTGTATTTAAACGCAAAAAACCAATCCCCTTTCTATTAATCGAAAACCCGTGAAAATAAATAAATTTTAAGTTTAATTATCTCTCTGGTAGCAAACATTTAATTTGAAGTTTTGTGTTATTTGCCATGACAGCTTTGTTATTGAAACTCAAATATTTTCTTGGTCAGTTCGAATTTCGGCGTTACTTAAAAGCAAAACCTCTTTTAAAATTCAAGATTTTTTAAAGCCAACAAATTGAGAATTTCTCTAAGATTTATTTTGAAAGTCATAAAATCAAGAATGTTTTCACACTGAATTAGAAAACCAGGAAAATTTTAAGTCGCAGGTCATTATAATTTTCTCTCAAATCGAAGCACAACAAAGTGCGGAATTCAAGAAAACTTCATCAACAATGAATTTCCATAGCTTTAATTTCGAAAATCACTAATGTTTTCTAGGCTGTAGTTTTGAACGAGAATCTTTAAACTGACATTTATTATATATTATACAGTCACAATTTGATATGACAAGGTATATTGATTCTGCAATCAAACAATTTTTTTCTTTCAAATTTACACTTTAACATTGAAATTGCTGTAACTGATTACATACGTACATACCACAGGACTAAAGTGCATCCTAATCCCTCGGACGCACCCTTGGGATTAAAACACACTTAATATGCTATTACTTAATAAAGGTAAGTACCTAGCACTTTTTATGGTATATTGTTCCTATGCTGCCTTGTTTAAGTTAAAGTAGGTACGTACAGTTTTTACTCAAGGCAAAACTGTTCAGTTGAGGCCTTGAGGATTTCCTTTAAATGAGGGCGCACCACACAAGGACTGAGATTATACGTCAAGTCGTGACTCGTGTATAGTAATTGCATCATCTATCGACGATGCTACTTTGGCGGTAATTGATTGACTTATAGCGAAAAAGCTTGCTAAAACTTGTGAAAAAAAGCGTATTAAGAGAAGTGTATGTGTGAAGGAACGACTAATGAACAGAAGCAAATATTCGCGTATAAATCTCTTTTCCTAAGGATTGACATACATATTTGAGAATAAAAGAGCAGAGCTATTTAAAATTATGATCACTTTCACCCTTTTGCTTGAGAAAAAAGACACATTAATGCGAAAAACCATTTCTTCCCCATGAGAGATTTACAGCAACATTCAGATTTTTGGCTACTGATGAGAGAAACTACAAAGACCTGAAGTATTCAACGATAATTTCTCCTCTGGCTCTTGGCTACATAATACAATTTATTATTAATTAATTACATTAGTTAGGTACATTAAAAATGAACTACGTACACTGACAAATGACCGATACACCTATGTCTCTCTTTCAGGGCAACCCTGAATCTTAGCTCATAAGTTACAGTTGAGACGGGAAAATAAGTACTGATGGAGGGAAAAAAATGATGTGTGTCACAAAACGGTGGCGCCCATTGTAAATAACTTTATTATGAATAAGGGTAGTTGAATTCAGATCTATATGCATCCACCGGCGGTGCCAAGCTTTGTCAGTCTTTACGTTTACAGTTTACTTTTTTCATGTGCGGAGATAAGACAAAAATGTATTGTTGTATTGATTTTAAGCATGGTCAAATATGGTTCTCTAAAATCAATTATATCAGTTTACCTAAAATTACTTTTGTTGTAAGAATCACTTTTTTTGGAAACTATCAATTTTTTTCAGTGTTGTAATAATATAAACCAGAGAAATCAATATGGCTTTTCCAATGAAAGTGCATTTGTGGAGACGTTTTGCCTGGTAATGGTTTCTAAATATAGGGAGAGAGCGCCATAATTATTTTTAGTCCAGGTAACGAAGTTTAATAGTGTATGGATTTGCATATATTTCAACTTACTCTCCACTTCAAAATCTATATTATGCCTACAAAACTAAATATTAAAACTTAAAGTGAGTAAAATTTCCTTCAGATGAGTTGAATAACGATTGTTAGATGCTTTGGAACATTATTTCAAAATATTCCAGCCCTTAAAAATCAACCCCTATTGTGGTGTCAGGTATCACTAAATATGTATTTACCCTCGAAAAAATAATTTATTACCATAGCGTTTTAATTTAAAAATGTTATTCCTTAAAATATTACTAATTCTATTTTGTAACTTTTTGACTATTAAAAACCGCCCCTTATAACATTGCAATGCTTAAAAACTAATTTATAGATAAAAATACAAAAATCCGGTAGAATTACATAAGTACAAAAATATACACATACACAGGTTTACGTTTCTTATTAAACCTTGAAGACAAAATGAAATTAGCAATAAAATGGTAACAAGCGTACCCAATCATTTGTTTTATTTTGATGTAGGATATCTAGACTAACGTTATTGATGTGATAGTAATAAGTTTTTTTGAAAAAGTTTCTTGTATTAGGATATACTAACATGTTACATCATCGAAAAGAGGAAAAAAATCTCTATCAAATGAGTCTAATGAAAAGGTGCGCTACCTAAATTTTCATGGTTTAATCATCTTAATATTTTAAAATTCTTCATCTATTTCATCAAAGTTATGACCATCCTCTTCCTCACCTTCTTCAACAGTCGGGGCACCATTGCTACAATTTTCGCCGGAGCATTCAGAAGAAATTAAGTTGCAGTAAATCCCTATTTTCTGACAGCCACACAAGACACAGCATCCTGTTTTAGTATTAATATTGGTTGAGGATACGAGACGTATCCTCAACCAATATTCCCCAATTCCAATCATCAAATCCGACAACAAAACTTACTCATCAAATGAAGAGAAATGCGAAATATTTGCTATAACCTTAGCCCAAACATTCTCCACATCATGCAGCAAGCCCGCCGATCTAAATACCCAACAAGTGAATGATTACGTAAACAACAACATACCGGCGCACTCAAACGCTTCGATAATTCCGGTTACACCGGCCGAGATAAAGCAAATCATCAACAAACTACCAACCAAGAGAGCTCCTGGGGCCGACCTTATCCCCAACTGTCTACTGAAGGGCCTACCGATGAAAGCATTAGTTTATCTGACTTCCTTGTTCAATGGTTGCTTGAGAATAGGGTATTTCCCAGACCAATGGAAATACGCACACGTCCGTCTCTTCCACAAGCCTGGGAAAAAACAAAATGACCCTACCGGATATAGACCCATTAGCCTGCTATCAACACTGTCCAAAGTTTTCGAGAAAACAATACATTCAAGGCTTGTACAACACGTCTCTGTAAATGATGTAATACCCAAATTCCAATTTGGATTTCGCAATAACTATTCCACAGTCCAACAGCTGACCAGAATTACTGAACTTATAGAACATGGGTTCGAGAACAAACTTTACACGGTGGCCGCGTTCTTGGACATTAAGCAAGCTTTTGACAGGGTGTGGCACAATGGATTAATTTATAAACTAATGCAAATTCAAGTACCTCCGTACTTACTACTTACAATAAAATCATTTCTAACCAAGCGCTCCTTCTCAACCGTAATTAACAACCACATATCCGAACCCAAACTTATTGAAGCAGGCGTCCCTCAGGGCTCAATACTGGCCCCAATTCTCTTCAATATTTATATGCACGACATCCCGGAAGTTGAAAATTCAAGCCTTGCAATGTTCGCAGATGATACGGCTATAATCAGTCAGCATAGTGACCTCGCCGCCGCAGTGTCGCAATTACAGAATAGTATCAACGCAGTAGCGAACTGGTTCAGCACTTGGCACCTTAACTTAAACCCGTCCAAGTCAAAGGCAAAAATTTTCACACTAAAACGGATCAACAATCCGCCATACATAACAGTTAACAATGAGAATATTCCGTGGAACCCAGATGACCGAGCCGTGAAATACCTAGGCATACACCTTGACAAACGATTAAGTTGGGGGAACCACATCAACAAGAAACTCAACGAAGCCCATACCCGCCTAGTCCAACTCTACCCAATCATCAACAAAAATTCACCGTTAAAAATACCATGTGGGACACTGATATATACCTCTGTTATCAGACCTCTACTAACATATGGCTGCCCAGTATGGTGCAACGCAAGACCCACACACCTTAAGAAGATCCAAACCTTTCAAAATAAGGTCCTCCGAATGGTGCTCAACGCGCCATGGTATATAAGGAACCAGCAAATCCATCGCGAAACCAGCGTTCCAATGCTCAACGAAGTCTACAAAAACATGTCTAAACGCTACTTTAGCAATCTGCAAAGCTGCCCGGCCACCAAAAACTACCCAATCGGAAGAAGAAACATTCATCGACGCCTGAAGCGCAAGCTGCCACAAGACATTATGTTAAACAGTTCAAGTGACAATGAGTGAATCTATAAATTAATTAAATAATTTTCCAAATTTTTAGTTATGGGCTAACTACCCTCTAGTGCCTAAAACACGTGACAAGTAACTGTCCAAACAGCCGAGCAAAGTAGACTCTTACTGAACGGGCTTAATTATACTTAAAAAAAAAAAAAAATTCATTTTTAAGAGGTCATCAGGTTTCATTGTAATTGGATGCCTTAAAAGTACCATGAAGCTTCAATTTGTGCTTTTAAAATTTTTCGAAACAAATTGTAATTGATTCATAACTCGTTAATTTTTTATGATAGGAAATACCTATTTCAAAAGACCATTTCCTAGCTTTTTAGGAATCGGTTTTCATACGTACCTCGCTCAATTTTTATTTGGAAGACTTTTTTGTAACTGAATGGTTTTTAACACATTAGCATTCAAAAAATGCATTGTTTTCTCGTTATTTGATCTTGCAACTCTCAAATTTAGTCTTTAACGAACACAAGCTAGCCACCAAAATCATTATCTTTGTTTTTTAAAACCTACAATTTTGTTCTGCACAGTTTTTTTAATATAATGAATACTTCTCGAATTTTTTGCGAATAACCAACTAAAAACATTGAGTAGTTTTATGAACAACTGATTACTTGACAAAAAATGTATAGAACATTGTTTGCTCAGAATTAATTTTTACACCTATTCATGTGATCAGACTATAATAAAAATTTCGTGAATTTTCAAGTTTCGTATTGTCCAAACTAAATTGTTTTATCACTACTACCCCTGAACGACAACGCAATGGACGTAAAAAGGCAGCTTTCTATAGTTTGATGTTCAATGCGCACCAGCAAACTGTTATTAAATTATTTAAACAATCCCGCATTTCAAGTACAGGGGGGTTCAGTTAACGGGATAATAATAAACTCAATCGTTCGCGCCCGGTGAGTTGTCCTCATATTAATATTCATATAATAATTCATCACTGGAACAATTTTAAATCAAATGTTTGACGAAATGAAGAATGGGTAAAAATTGGTTAATTATGAATTATTACACTTGGGAAACGATTATGCCGTCGATTTACCATGTATAACCATCCTTGATTACAAATCCCGCATTTTCTTTGACGGACAGATGAGAATCAATATATCTTCTAAAATTATACGTCTCGGACTCCTATAAAGAGCTGCCTGATTGATTCACCTTCTTGTCTATTGATTACTTAATTAATTTTCCACGTAATTTAAATATTAAAATTATGTAGAAAAAGAACTACCCAATCACGACACTGTTGTATGTCGCCATTGAATGCTTAGTAATTTAGATGGAAGAGTGTAATTACTTAACTAAAGGGCTGTAACGTGCTATTTGCATACTAAAGTAATGTACAATATTCTTGTAATAGGCCTTATAAATATTGAAATTTCAAACTTGTTCCAAGCTTAATGCCAACATGTCACATAATCAAAACGCGTCTTTGTAAACATATTCAAACGATTTGGTGGCGAGGCAATTGTGCATTTCAATAAATTAATAGCAATACGCTTTGCAATTGGGCTCGCTTAGCTTCTCTGCCATATTTGTAACACCAAATCGATATTATTAGGGGTTACAGTTTCGATGGGATAAATAATATATAAATGATGTCGTTGTAGAAGGCAACACAGCATGAACAATACATACACTTTCACAAAATTAACGTTTTCTTTCATTTTTTTGTGTAATGATTATGACGCGGGATTTCATCACTAATTTTAAAGAATGTGGCAGGTGAAAAAAACAAGTGTAGTTTCCATAATGTGCCTACATTACACCGCGAGCACAGGGATTATATGCAGACTTTTACGACACAACGTTGGCTTCAAGCAGAAATATAGGTTGACGAAAAGCTTGTATTATTAAGAGTTTAAAGAATGATGGGAACCAAGTAAGCACTGGTTAATCCATTCCCTATGTACTAGGAAAAATTAACGTTAGTCACAGTTTCTGTATTTCAGGCAAAGCTCAAAAGTCTTGCTGTTTCTGTTCAACGTAAGGGTGCGCCTCACCCATAGTACACAATACTTTTCACTCACGCCTATAACACAAATCTTTACACCGCACTAACAACTTGCCACCCTTACCAAAAAATATGGAATGCTGCTTGCGAAAGGTATATCACATTCATACTTGATACCAATGAAAATACGCCCACCGTGGCATGAACCGAAATTAATTGCAGCAACGCTGCATTTACCCCTCTATTAACATATACACACATTATGATAAATGTAACAATATTTTTGTGTTATCTATTTCCGGTCGATAAATTTTTGACAAATATAACATGTTCTTGTGTCGAAACAGATGTACTTATTAGAAGGGGGTTCATTATCTGATTAAGATATAGACCGACAGAAATGTCATCATATTTAAATTAGCAAAACACACCGCCTTATAAATTTCATGCCTGATATTTGCCATCTGGTACGTTCTTAGCACCCCATCCTTTCCGACCACTTAAACTTATACTTATTAACATTTCTAAGTATGTAATCAAGAGGTTATCGAAATATCAATCAGATATGAAGCTTTTTTTAATGGGCCACTTAATTGTCGGTATTATTTAAATTTGTTTCGTTAAGTATTTGTACGAGAAATCGCGTCATTTCCGGTATTTTATATTTTAGTCATTATTTCTTAATAACAATTTATTTAAACAGTGGATGTCGGTTGTGAATATATTACTTTAAATTAACCTTGTTGAAAATGTAATACCAAAACGATCCCAAATGCCTGCAATAGTTATAAAATCACATAAATTATGGAATAAATTAGCATTAGCCTTCTTAAGCAAAATTGCTACTGTTCCTAATATTTTGCACTACAACTGCCAACTAGCTCGTAAGTAGTTACTTATATTTAGTTGTGTGGGCTGCTGGAAAGGTTTCTGAAATCTCGTTAATGTTTTTCGTTTATCATGTGTAACATTTATTAGGTTTCAATTATAAGCCTTTGATAGTTCGTAAGTAAAAGTAATATGTATTTTTTTTTTTGGTAGGTGGGGAAATGCTTATGCACACTCCAGGTTGAAAGGTCTGGAGTAGTGTGGGGCTCTCCCTTACTCGGGTATACCCACTAAAACCCCACCTAAGGCTTCGGCTTCTATGGCCATTTGCCTATTTGCTCAAAATATCACAGACTTCGTTCTAATAGAATATTACATACAGGTAGGTCGACTCACATACAATACAATATTTTCGATATGACACAGTTGGTAACTGACAGACAACAATAAATAACAATTAAATAGACAGCCATTATATCACAGTTTGTGCAACATTTCCACACTTTGGAAAAATCCTATCACCCTTCGACACCCGTTCATCGCTGTTAAAGTTACTTTCCCATATCGGGCATATCCCGAAGTTGTCCCGTATATCTTTGTATCGTGGACAGTTACAAAGTATGTGCTCTAGTGTTAAATTAACCTCACAGTTCGCACATAGGGGTCTAGGTTTACCTTCCAGCAAGGCGCTATGGGTTAATGCGGTGTGCCCAAGTCTAATTCGAAACATCTTCACGAATACAAACCGACCCTCGCCAAGAAGAAATAGCGGCCCCAAATCGGGTTTGACCCTTTTCAAAAATGAATCGGACCTCGCCCATAGGTCGCTCCAACGCTCATACACCCGAGCCCTGACGAGTGTACGTCGGGTTACTGTTGTCTCATTTGCAACATCAAGGTCATTTAGTTGTAGATACGTTAGATCCTCTCTAGCTCTTTGGCTCAGCGTTCTGCACCTATTCAGCCGTCGACGCGGAACTGCGCCTGCCATCGATACGTGATTCGGATGTTGTTCATCCGAAATTACTTTAAGATAATAATTTACAGCAGCCTGTTTACGACGGAGGACTAGAGGAAGGATGTTCGCCTCGACGTGAAGCGCAGCGACCGGACTCGTTGGAAAAGCTCCGAGGGAATACCGTATGGCGAGGTTTTGGATTTTATCGAGATTCCCAAGCATCGCACTGTTGTCACATGTCAGATAAGCACAGCACCCATAATCAATTCTCGATAAAATTAAGGCCTTGTAGACGTCGAGTAACGTCTATGGGTGAGCTCCCCACTTATGGTGGGCCAGGACCCTAATGACATTTAATGATTTCCTACACTTTATGACAACATTCTGTAGATGCTTGGAACACCGCAGCTCCCTGTCAAAGGTAAGTCCCAAAAATTTCATATCTTGGGACACAGCTATTATACGGTCTTTCATAAATAGAACGGTGAGTGTGGTCTTCGGAGTCGACAAAAATGAACCACCTTCGTCTTTTCCTCAGACAAAACGTACCCCACTGCATCCGCATTATCAGAAATTTTATTGATAGCCAATTGTAGTATACGCACAGCGGAACCAACGGTTTTCCGGCGCAATGAATCATTAAGTCATCGACGTATAGGGATTTATCGACTGTGTCGGCAACACCCAGGGCTATTCCGTTTATGGCAATTGCAAACAGTGAACAGCTTAAAGTCGAGCCCTGCGGAACCCCGTTTTCTAATACGCGCTCGTTTGAATACGCCTCTCCAATTCTAACAATAAACTTTCTGTCTCTTAAAAAAGATCTAATAAATTTGGGCATGTTTCCGCGTAAATTGTATTCAAATATTTTTAAGTATACCATACCGCCATGTCATGTCATATGCGCTCTTGATATCAACGAAGACCCCATAATCAAATGCTCGCCACCATCAAACGACTTTAGGATGTTATCAGTTAATTTAACCAAATGATCGACCGTCGACCGACCTCTCCGAAAACCGGCCTGATAGGGGACGATGATCTCGTTTTCTTCCAGAAAGACCCGCAATCTCCCAATTGGAATGTCTGTTCTGTTGGGCAATAAATCTCTATTATTATTATTTTTATTAGTAAACCAGGTCTCTTTTACACAGCCATTATTTGGCTTTGCAAGTATAGTATATCACTACCACGCATCATCCAAGTACACTGGATATGCGATTCCATAATACCACTGACCACATTTTAAAACTTTTTCACAGCCGTAATATTTCTACAGCTCCCACTTTTGAAAAATAATTTGATTAGATCATAAAGTTCTTGTTTATATATATTTATTTAAAACTTCTGTTTGCGTTTAATCTCATTTAATTGACTTTACAGCAAGTACCAGTTGGTACCAATTGACGATGACATGACGTTCTATTAATAGGACCGCCATACTACCAACCGCAGAATGCACATAACCCTTTCCCTTCAGCGGAAAGTAAAAAACACCGGGGTGTAGGAAAAACGTTTTCCCGTGCATTGAGAACACTTGGGAACATTGGGCACTCAATCCGAATAAAAAATACTGCGATCCGGATATGTCTGGGAGCTTTTAAAACCAGCCCCGCATATGCATTATACTGTGACTCTCATGAAATTCTCTCATATTCTTTGCCAATCCCAATAATCCATGTCATCAATAGTGGAAGAGTCAAACCTTTACCAATGAATGATGGTCCGTACTTATCTAGGGGATATATATCTTGGCACAATTAGTAGATCACTAATTTCGACTTTCCCTCCCTGGAGTAAACCAATACCTAATATCAATACGAACCTACACAGATATAATAAAGGACCAACTTTTCCAAGATTCACTAACTTCAACAACATTTTATACACAGATGCCTCAAAAGATGATAACAATGTCGGATGCTCGGTAATTTCACTCAACAAAATACGTATTCAGCACTTCCTACCCAGTAATCCTAGCATACATATACGGCAGAATTATATGGAATACAGTTATGTTCAGCGACTCACTCTCCACGATCAACATATTCACAGAAAATCCAATAGCACAAAGCATTCACCATACCTACCAGCAATGGAGTCTAAGCGACCATAATTTGGATATACCATCACATTATATAGGAGTAAAAGGCAATGAAATGGCTGACAGAGCGACTAGAAAAGCATTTTCACTAAACTCAACAACAGCACGTTAATTAAAACTTAAAAAAGTTATTAATTTTATGAACCCTTTGAGAGGTTTGCCAAGTTGTTATACCGTTTTAGGAATTTTTTTAATTCGGTGACTATTGGCTGTGATAAAAGAATGATAAAGAATTTCACCATGCATGTTACAATGCAAAATTGTGATTAAATTATAAAGTCACACCAGAAAATTAATTATCACAGTAATGTAAATTCCTTTTTAACTACCCTATTCAACACAAAAATTAAACGAACAAATTTCTTAATTAAAATAATCTCATAATGTTTTGTCATGCATGCCATTATTTTCACTTTAGGCGACCATAATTTGTATACCATCAGATACTTATAGAAATAAACGGCAATGGATTGAATGACAAAGCAGCACAACATACTTATATTGAAATCACCACAAATTAACACGTTAGTGAATTCCAACTACCATGTGCATATCCAGGGTGATAATATTAAAAATGCCTATAGCCCATCCCTGGATTCTTATTAGAGATTTTTAAAAGAAATACTCAACACCGCTTCCCCGACTCCAAATTGTAAATTCACCTATGTGCGATGATAATCGGAAAGCTCTCTTTATTGCTATCATAAAAGACGCATTTGGATAAAATGTACATAATTTAATAAATATAAAAGTGTAATTTATATGATAAATTTATTAATTAAAAGACCCAATAAAATATTTATTACACATCTGCACGTGCCTGGTAAAGCAGAAGTTTGTATAAATAAGTAAGTTTAATTAAGTTTAGACGTTTGAACTTGATCAGGCTGTACAGACTCCGTTTGGGGCATACTGTTCTCACTCATGGGTATTTGTTGGCAGGTGAAGAACGGCCATTATGCGTAACAATGTGGTGTTAATTTAACACCACATCACATTATTTCTATCTGTCCGCAGTATATGAATGTACGTGTGCTATTTAATATAAACCCGATATGGGAAAATAACTTTAAAAATGAAGAGCAATGTACAAATACTCTCGCGTTCATCCAACAAATTGGTATTGCTACGAAGCCGTACACGGGCCACATATACACTTGGTGTTCTTCTTCTACAAAAAAGTGAAAATTTCGCCAAAAAAGTGGAAATTCCCATAAAAAAGTGGAAATTTCGACAAAAATATTTGATGGCCTTTAAAATGATGGGTCACTCGATGGGGCGGCGGGGGAAGGTCAAATTTCTGCTTTGTTGTCGCCGCTTTCACTTTTTTTCGAGATTTTCACTTTTTTGTCGAAATTTCCACTTTTTTGTTGAAATTTCGACTTTTTTGTGGGAATTTCCACTTTTTTGTAGAAATTTTAACTTTTTTGTAAAAATTTCCACTTTTTTGTCGAAGTTTCCACTTTTTTTGTCGAAATTTCCACTTATTTTTGGAATAAGAACACCAAGTGTGTGTATGGCCCGTGTACGGCTTCGTACAAACCATCTGTGATATTTTTAAATTTCTATCTTTATGTATATTTGTGTAGTAAATAAGTAAATGTAATCACGCCTGTCTTGTTTTGTGTGTTCAGAAACTGTGATATTATAGTACCTTAGTATAAGTATAAAGGCTAATGGCCATATATGCCGAAGCCTCAGGTGGGGTTTTAGTGGGTATACCCAGATAATGGGAGAGTCCCACACTACTCCAGACTTCTACCCGGAGTGTGCGTAATGCATTTCCCCACCTGTCCAGAAAAAAAAAATCCGTCGTTTACTATAACCAGGTAAATTGCATTACAATTGACATTTTGTTACCAAAGCATAACTGGAGGTGTTTTGTAATTAATTACGAAATGAACCTAAATAGATGGAGCTAACAATTACCCTGTAAGAGCATTTTTTAAGAAAAAATTGCAATTGTTTGCGTTTACCCGTCTCTCCAGTCGGGTGACATTTACTATACCTTTACGGAATTGTGCAATGCGCCTCCCCTTAATTTTGTTCAATTTTTTCCATCCTTTCCGATATGCCATTTCCGATTCTGCTAACCAATTTTTGAAATCCCTATTTGAAAACATCGCATCCTTATAATGGGAGTGCGAAAGAGTTCTAATGTCGACAATATTTGGTACTCTCTTATATTGCGATTTAGTAGGTAGGTGTGGATTCGATACCAAGATCCAATCGGTACTTTTATTACACCTAAATTTTGTTATTGAGATGGGATCAGTAAAAGTCCTGGGACAAATTGCTCGAACGTAAACTAAAACAAAAACACCAAGAAACCACAACTAAACTGTCTAAATGCGTAGTTTTATTGTAGTTTATTGTTTTTCTTCAGATCGTGTTTCTAACAACCATAAGAATTTCATAGTGTTCCCTCAAACTATGTATATAGGCCAAACCATGCAAGTGTTTGATTTTCTATACATATCTGTACAGGAAATTTGGTAGTGGCCGAGGGAAATTATATAGAAAAAGTACTTTCCCTGCTTCCGCGGGCAAATTTTGCAACTTTTCTTTCTGATCGCAGTAACACAAGTTTTTTCAAGAGGTTCGTTTTGAAATGAAGGTCCCGTGTTATAAAAAAGGGAAACAATTTAGACTTCGACTCCCCAGATTTATTTTAATGTGAACATAGAGCGTGAGAAATGTTTTCATCGTTGCATGCATTTTTGTCCACCAATAAAACGATATATTATAAATAATCGCCCTTTTTTCTAACTTACTCCCATTACCACAATCGTGATCTCCAATACACGCAATTTATTAAATTATGAACGCTCCACTTGGTGGTACAATTAAATGAATTTTATTCGAAGGTGGCCATTAGGAAATACCGCCATGATTAACAAATTGTAAAGTTAACCAAGTTCAGTTGCACGAAATGTTTTAATATTTAATAGAATATAAGCGTGTTTCCTAGTCAGACGTAAATTTCAGATAGCCCGATTATTAAATAAATATAAATTACCATTGGAGCTATCAATAATTTACGCGTGTTGTAGAAAAAACGAAAAGTTTCTTGTTGAATCGATTATCAATACCAGGCAAGTACAAGCACCGTAAAAATGTTAATTCCCGCTCGAAATTATGGCGTTATTACTTGCGCATGCGAGAGCAATCGTTATGCGTTCATGGGCTCCTAGTTCGAGCAGTAGCCGGGGAATTATTCCGTTTCCTTCCGCTTCCTTTAGAATGAAATAAGCATTTGTTTTCCGCCATTTTATAGAAATTCTGATAGGAATCTCTTCATTGCCATAATTTTACATTACGAGCAATATAAAGCGTTATTAATTACTTT
The DNA here is from genome assembly GCF_008802855.1 of Photinus pyralis. Taxonomy (NCBI): domain Eukaryota; kingdom Metazoa; phylum Arthropoda; class Insecta; order Coleoptera; family Lampyridae; genus Photinus; species Photinus pyralis. The sequence goes on from NW_022170511.1 coordinate 10,175,674, forward strand.
AAAAGAGCAGCTCGTTGAGGTCTATCTACCATCTTTTTGTTTCTCATGGCTGTTAAGCAGTCATACGCTTGCGAAGATTGCTACCTTCATGCAATACGTAGATTTTTCATTTTGTATTATGTATCTTTATGGAAGTATGAATGGATGCCTTTGTATAATTGTTCCAATATTCCCAACCCAGTCATGATTAATGCGTGATATATTTGATTTTCGCGTTCATTTCCCCAGCCTAATTATAGAATTAATATTTCTCTTGTACGACCGTCAAAGAATATTATTTCTGTCTTCAGAGCGCGAAAAAATTTGGGAAATCTCCATTAGTACCCATTAGAGCTTCATAACAGTCCCTTAAATTATCCAATGTTATTTTATATCTTTGCTGCGGGCTGTCTCCCCACCCACAGGACCATCATGATCATGTCCAATTGTTTCTATAAGTGCCTAAGATTTATTTCAATCGAAAGTTCTTTGGAATTTTCAGGAGTTGATTGAAGTCCCCGAGTCCCTCAAATTGCAAAATTTTAAGCCAACATTAGTAAGTTTCAATTTGGATGTGTTTTGAGCTAGCTGGATAGGTGGGTGGTGTAGTAAATTTTAAAATTCATTTTCATTAGTATCTCCAAGCACGTGCAAGTTTTGCAATTTCTTTACAAAACCCATGGGAAAGTACTTACACCTATTTTCTCCGTGAATAGTCTAGAAAGAGAAACAGACTCGTACACTCTGTTTTCTTCTGTAAAATTTCGTCATTAGATAAACCCAAGAAAAAATGTAAATGTAATACATTTTCAAATCGAAATTGTCTCTTTCTTACACGTTCTCTCAAAACTGGAAGCCCTATAGAAATATTGAAGAAAAGGTTATTTTCAAAGTTTAAATAGAAACCGCATAGGAAAATAAGTCAGATGCGATGTTGGATTTTTTTGTAAGTTGATTTAGAGGCTGAAACGGTAGCCGTCGGTATGGGGATTGATCTAAATCCTACTCCAGATTTGTTTGAGTTTTCAATCGCTGAGCAAATGGAAAGAACTCACTCTAATGTGCTGTCGAAGAAACTATCAGAACGCACTTTTCTTTGCATCTTTTTATCACTAAGACCACAGATAAGCCGTTCATAAATTCGAACCATTTCTGCATCGGGTTGGACAAAAACTAAGACATTCGCATCTGAAGTCGAAAAATAATGGTCAACAGACTCACCTTTTTGTTGGTCGCGATGATGGAATTCTTGCGTGCCTAATAGTGGATTTCTTCACAGCATGGTACACTCAGAATCAAGGGCCGATCGAAGGATTTAATGTTGTGTATCTCGGTGGTGTTGGGGAAGTTGCTCGACACGAAAGTAGTTTTCCAGCGGAACTTCCAATCCCGACACTGAGGAATTGTCAAATTATCCGGTGAGGCAAGCCTTGGAAGTAATAGACTTGATGCAGTTCTAGAGGAATAATTTTGCTGATTCAGGGTCTGGGTGAAGGTGCGGACGAGTACCTATGGGTCCACATCTTTTAATAAGTGAGTAGGGACCAATTCCGGGTTGGGTGCCTGGGTAGCCGCTAATTTGGATCTCCTTCCTCTGATCATTTTTACAGGAAAACAGCAATATCTTATCACTTTCGCAAAATCACTTTTCGAGCACTTTAATTAACTCGTGGGTTAATTAACTAAATCGACTGCGCCATGTGGGAGGATTAATTGTGACGTAAAATTGAAGATAAAGAGATACTTGAGAAGAATGCATGATTGTGGTAGAGAAAAGCGATATGAAAGCTTTTTAGGGGAGTCGATGGTATCTGACCGGCTGTCAAACACGATAACTGGCAAACGCTTGTACCGATTCGGTTCCAACTGTTTAAACTTGAGCAACTTCAAAAATTTGTAGTTAATTTTATTATGTACACGTTAAGTGCTGATAATTTGAAGAAAAAGAATTCGTTGCCCCACTCATTTTTTTGAAATATTTGATTTATAAACTAACTTAACGAAAAAACTATAACTGCAAATTAGGGTTATCTTCTTTCACAGAAATTCGTTTTTTTGTTTCATTTTTCGGTCTTGACTTAGTTGTGGAAAAGAATTGTCACACCACTACTTTACTACTTTTCGCGCATGCTTAAATCTAACGCGCAACACCAGTTTTCTAGTAAAACTCGTTTCTAGCAGTTCATTGTTATTAAAGTGAAGTATTTTTCCTATGACATACGTTGTGCGCGTCGAAATACGTAATTTTACAGTAAGGATTGTTTAGTTGTTTCAAGTTTTGTGATCATTTTACTCTAGAGCTGCGCCATCTCTGGCGCACAAAAATATAGGAAAAGAACCAGAAACAACATATCAAAAAACAAAACCGAGGAAAAGCTGTTTATTGCATCCTCTTATGTTGTGGTAGCTGCGGAAAAAGAATTCTGAATCCTGAAAGCCCTCAGATGCGTGCACATTTACGAACTTTCACTCCCCCAAATAGAACCAACTTTTGTATCTGTGGATTTTCAACTGACTCAAAATTCCTAAGCAACACATACCTACAAATAGCAATAAATTTATAAAAATAAAGATTAAGACCGATAAGATACGTCGCCTTCAGAAAAAGTGGCAATTGCATTTTATGTATTTTCCGCAAAAGTTTAATCGTCCGTAACATTACAAAATGGTTCTGTAATCAAAACAAAATCTATAAATTCAGAAACATTGGCGATATTAACGAGTTTAGACCTACATGTGTGAAGACATGAAAATAATCCTTTTACTTACTTTCCTACTTGTCAGGGTGTTACTAAAGCAGGTACGAAATTTAAATAACGACGTCTCTAGCTAAAATTGCAGGTGCCTCTCGACATGAACAACATTTTTTTTGACGCAATCTCTGATGAGGACAACGAAGAGTGCAGGGAGAAGTCCGAGGTATCGCGACCTTACTTGAGCGAATCGCTACAGGCCACAACACTTCCTTTTGATCCAAGTTTTAAGGCATACATTACGTGCATCTACGAAAAGTTGGGTTTAATGCGAAAGAATGGGACCTTTAATAAAGAAAGGATTTAACTGTATATACCATTTTGTGCATCGGCTTTAGGCGGTGCTCCAAAATTTACCGATCGATCGCCAATGTCGTCAGAAATAAAGTGCAGATGTGTCGAAGCTCTATGTAATAACCTATTGATTCCTTACGTCAAAATTTCTCGAAAACGTATAGGTAGTGTCTGAGAAGGTACTCACAAATAGAAAATGGAAGGTATGTGTGGATGGGGAATTTATTTGTTTATCATTTTCAAGGTTCAAACTTTGTTCATATAAGTGCAGACCAAATTTAAATTGTTTGTTAATGAAAAATTCTTCTGCAATGTATGAGAACTAATTTGCCAACAAAGCTACCCAATGGAGCAGGCGAACTAAGCGGGAAAAATTGAAATAAAAATACCAACACATTAAGGAGTAGCTTAAGCAATCCCCGCTTAATAATAGGGAAAATTTGACCTATATGTCCGTTCTTTGATAGCCGGCAATCAGTTTCTAACTGCCACTTACTTGCTATAAGTTTGCGTGTATCAAAATAATTACGTTGGAGTGCCAAAAAATCTGCAATTTTTAGTGGAATAAATTCATTATAACTCCGCATATTCCGAACTGTCAATACAGTTAAAACAGGCTATAATTACTTAACTCTGCTGCGTCCAATATCCTATTCCCGCACGCAACTGAGAACCTAAAATTACGTGTTTGTACAACTGATATGCATGAATCTCTAATGGCCGGTGTGGAAAGGCAAACATTTCTTATTCAGCTACCTCTCTTGAATCAAATAAACACACTCATGAAACTAACCGCGCCACATCGTTTTCCGAATGCTGCAGAAGTCATGCCCGCAATATTAATTATTACCTTCAGTACGCATAAAAATATCCGAATAATTTCTATTAATTTTTCATGCTGTGCAGGTAATTGGCACAATTATAACCATAATCTGCATAGTAATCATCATTATGGCCGCCTTTTCCGTGTAATTACAGAAAAACTTATCGTGACTGCATTTGATTCCTAGCTCTATACGGTCACACTCATTAATAATGGAGGTATAGTGCTATCTGCTAATTTATTTCGACTTTTTGAAAGGCTCCCCCTTAAAGTTCTTAAAGGGCTTCAAGCAGTGAATTTGATAACCTAATTTCGACTGTGCGCTTAAACACAGTTATATTGAGAACTGTCATCTTTTATTATTTATTGTAAAATTAGATAATTCTAGTATTATATACGATGGCCATCATTTGCTCATTATTTAAAATTAGGCCTCTGTTCTACCTAGTAATTGATACTTACAGATAATTGCGCTCCCTGTTTAATGTTTTACGTTTTGGATCAATTACCAAATCTTCATTAATTGTTATTTTACTTACCTATTTTGTCATTTAATTTGTGGATCACTATTTCGCTTTTTTAAGGTAGATTTTTCTGGAGTAGAAACCAAGTAAAAACCGTTCTACATATATCTAGGTTTACATGTTGATGATGATATGTTATGGCCACGGAGAAAAATGTCCTCATACACTGCTGGGAGCGTGATGCCAAGCTTAGCTGCGTACAATACTGTGCAGCAAGTTGGACATTCATGAATCCAAGGAAAAGAATAGCGAAGTGCTTTATATCGACTGTTATGCTGTACGGATATGAAACGTGGACAATTTTAAAAAAAGTTAAGAAAAGAATTGAAGATATGGAAATATGGATTTGAAGAGGAATGCTTGGAATATAGTGGTCTGACAGGATTAGGAACGAATAGGTACTAGAAATAATAGGAGCAGGAATATCTTTGAATAACAGTTTTTAGAAGGAAGAGAATGTGGCTTGGTCAACGGTCATGTGCTAAGAGGGAATAGTTTGCAGAAAGACAAGATTGAAGGAACCATGGAGGGTATAAGGAAAAGAGGAAGAAGACAAGTGAAGATGCCATTTGGTGTTTAATGTCACGACGCGCAGCGGAGTGCCTTTAAATTTTTCAAGTTGGTAGTTGCAACATCCAAATCCAATAAAGTTTATTATAAAGAATATGAAATAGTATATTACGTAACGAGTGTTGAAAGCGAGTGTGAAAAGTGGCTTTCAAACGAGTCATGTACAGTATTTTTCCTACGACTCTCCATACAACCAAAAATCTACTTACATAATGAAACAAAAGTTATTTTTTTTTCGAACCAACTACTAAAACTATCTAAAAATACGAAATAGATTCAATTTCTCTTTAACGAACTGTTATAATTACTTTAGCAAAGACTAAAGAGGTACTCTTGTCGATTGGAGCTTCTGCAAAAAATTTACTAATATTATTAGACGTACGCTACTTTTCATACCTCAGCCGCACTTTAGTTGATAGTAATTCGAGTGTAGTGGATTTTGCCTCTTCCCTGATGTTGGGTGGAGTACCCTCTACATCCATGAAAGAACCAATTTCCGCCATTAAAATTAAGTAAGGAATTAAACGCGTAGCACAAGGGAATAAACTCAAGAATAAACTAATCGCAATTTTAGAGTTTGACGTACGCCTACTACGTTGATGTTACAAGAAGATTAGACTACTACGAAAGCAAAACGTAACATGCGATTTGCTTTCTAATATATGGTACATCTTATGAGAAAGCAAATCACACGGGTGCGTTTTGTTTTCCATTATATTTTGCCATAAATGAACGAAATTGTCAATTTTCAGGTAAACATAATTGTACGACATACAGGGTGACAATTTGAAAACTTACCACCCCTCATATCTTAGTAAATAAACGAGATATTTAAAAAAATCAAAATCCGTTTCGGTAATTCGGAGGGGGAATCACAATGACATAGTTGGCGACGCACCCCCTCCAACCCCCTGCGCCCCAGCCACCTCAACTTTTAAATCTTAAATAGTGACCCCCCATGTGTGATACGTCGTGGAAAGCTCTGAAAAAATGCTTTCCAACCATACCAAATAGCATTACATTTAGGTTAGTAATTATCGTGCAAATCAAAAAATAAACATGGAAAATCGTATTTAACTTGAACTTTCAAAGCCGACTTGACAGCAACTCATTTTTGATCGCCAGTTATAATCTATTCTCAAACTCTTGTCGAACCTTTTCAAATGTTGGTTTTGCAATATTTCGACATTCTTGAATTATTCTCTGTCTTAGTTCGTCTATGTTCGCCGGTTTTTAATACGACAGATTTCAAATGTATCATATTAGTTTATTTTTTGATTTGCACGATAATTACTAACCTAAATGTAATGCTATTTGGTATGGTTGGAAAGCATTTTTTCAGAGCTTTCCAACGACGATCACACATGGGGGTCACTATTTAAGATTTAAAAGTTGGGGTGGCTGGGGCGCAGGGGGTTGGAGGGGGTGCGTCGCCAACTATGTCATTGTGATTCCCCCTCCAAATTACCGAAACGGATTTTGATTTTTTTAAATATCTCGTTTATTTACTAAGATATGGGGGGTGGTAAGTTTTCAAATTGTCACCCGTATGTCATTTCCAATGAAAGTCGTAGGAAAAGTTATTTTCATGGATGAATAGAAAGCATCTTACGAACGAAGTCGTAATCAAATCGATAAGGCTGGCATATATGAAGAAAATGTGAAATGGATTTAAATTTTTTATCATTTGGTGCATTAATTAAAAACTTCAAATACTGCGATTAAGAAATGGAACAGTAGGCCAGTCGAAATCGACACAAAAAATCGCTAAATTCGCAAAACATGATGTATCTCTGATTTTTTAGTATGTTGTTTGGACCCATTAGAGTAGCGTATACTCAAGTTTGCAACTCTCTAAAAGTTGTGGAAAAAGTGTAGTATACGAAAAACCGCGAAATTTTCGGACTTTATGCAGTGTTTGCGTTATATTTCCTTAACTAGACATTTTTCGACGAAAGTCACTATATACGTTTTTGAAGAGTATTAAATGTATAACAATGACAATGATTGCATGCCAAATTTTTCTTTACCACACCAAAAAACAAAAAAATAGAAAGCTTTTGGAACATTTCTGGATAAATGCGATTTTACCTTATATCGGATATTTTGAGATTTAGAGACTACTACGAGACCTGCAGATCCCACTTTACGCTTAACTTAAAGCTAATTAAATTATCTACAACTTCTATTTTATAAGTTCTACTCGTAGGATCAATAGTTTAGCCGCAATTTCTATCTAAAGAAGGTGTAAAACTCAAATGTTCACTTTTTGGAAAAAAATGACTATCTTCAAAGTGCCGTAATTCGGTAACTAATTGACCTACAGAGCTCGGGTTAGGCGCAAATTGTTATACATTTAATACTCTTCAAAAACGTATATAGTGACTTTCGTCGAAAAATGTCTAGTTAAGGAAATATAACGCAAACACTGCAAAAAGTCCGAAAATTTCGCGGTTTTTCGTATACTACACTTTTCCCACAACTTTTAGAGAGTTGCAAACTTGAGTATACACTACTCTAATGGGTCCAAACAACATACTAAAAAATCAGAGATACATCATGTTTTGTTGATTTATTGTCGATTTTGACTGGCCTACAGATTTGGCAGCATACTTGAAATTACATGCGTTTGTGAAAGCTTTAACTTTAAAAACAAAACATAGGTACAAGCATTGTACAAGCCAAAGAAATCTTTTGCATTTGCAGAAATCGACCTGAGAGAATTTTTTCAGACTCAGATGACAGTTTCATGGTGTCATTGAAGTAACATTATCTAGCAAATTAAAGCACTTGTGTTTTAAAAGATCGATTTCTCATGGAGATTGTTATTCAGGTACAATTAAAAATTAATATTAGATGTGGCCTAAACATTCCACGGCCTTCTCGGAATCAAAATGTTGTCGGTCACACCTTGCAATGCTAAGGAAGTTTGCTTGTTTACATTTTTAGAAACACATCTCCCCAATTTCGTCCTCGTTGCCGTTGTTCAAGTTTTCCAGTTAACTTTTACCATCATTGCATTGGAATTTACTGCTGTTTCAGTATTTTCCTCAAACCTTCCCCCCACGGTGACACAAAACATATTCCTGCAGTTCGTAAAGTGTAAACTGTTATTATCCATACCTTGAGAGCTTGGTTTAATGCTTTAATGCCACCGGTCTTAATGGAACGTTAACTATGGTCACGTTTGCGCTTGCCTGAATGTTCTCATATAAATCAGTTTTTGCATTGCGAATGGTTTTTTGTAAGTGTGGGTTGCCCAATGTAATTTGTCTTTGGACCAGCCGAACCTCTAGCATGACTAGGTACTTAGATGGGATGCCCAGTTGTGGCTGGAGGGATTATTTAGAGTTTTTTTTATTTTGCGCGGATTGGGTTTAATGTAGCTAATTAGTAAACACTCCGCCCACTATGAAATACAATACAAAATACAAAGACAATAAATAAAATGAAATAAATGTGTTCTTATTTTTTATCACCTTGTGTTTTATTTATTTTATTTTTGTTTTTGGGCTTTATTTTTAAGTGGGCAGGGTTTCGGCGAAGATTGCTCTACCAACCCAACCCAATTCGCTCCTACGTTAGGTAATTAGCTCCCAGGACAATTCACGCCCGGATAATTCGCTCCCACACAATTCGCACTCGGGCAATTCGCCCCTATAGGACCATTCGCTCTCAGAACAATGCGCTCCAAGGACATACCGCTCCCGGAACAAATTGCATGTTGTGATCCAATGGTTTATGAAATATTAATAAATGATCATTTTTTTCTGCTATATGCAGGTTCTATTTTGCCGTCTTCTCTGTCCATGACCTTTCTTTTCATAGAAACGTATTCTCTCCCCTTTTTCAGGTCGTCTGTCTGGAGAAGAAACGTTATCAAACAACAAATTGTTTTGACAGCTCATTGTTCATTGTCGTTTTGTTCTTTTTGATGAGAAATTGTGCGACGAGTTATTTTTCTGATTGGATTTAGTTTGGTTTTCGACGTCTGACTGTAAGTTTAAGGGGAAATTTTTCTGATACCAGTAACACTAATAGTTCTACTTCCGACAGCAATAATACCCAAGGTGCCCGGTCTAGAAAAACCACAATTGGTGAGCAATTTTCGTCGTCCCCTCAAGAAATTGCTGGCTAACCTCGCTATTCATTACAGACCCTTACACACAATTCCTATAATTCCGTGAATCACTTAAATGTAATGACAAAATTGTGTTAAAATGATAAATTCCATTTAATTTCGTAGGCACTGGAGAATCGAATAACCCAAAAGGACAAAAAAAAGAACTGTGAAAAGTAGATGATAGCAACATAAGTATAGTGCGGTATATAAATAATATTTTATTACTCGAGATGAAGTGTACCTATATCAATTACCACAATAGCACAGTAATTACATATAAATATTCCGGCAGATCACGCTACCTTCGTAGTTACCTGCAACGTCTGCTATGCGGTGTCGAAACTATTTATTGCGCTAAGTCCTATAATTTTAACACGAATTTTAAATGCTTCTGACACGAAACAGTCTACAGGAATGTCGTCTAAGTCACCAGAGATAAACTTGATAGTCGTTAAATTTGTGTGAAATTTTTATCATATTTAGGTTGTTTTCTAAATAGACGACAACAATGCCTTTAGTAGTTTCAAGAACGTCGTCCACTAAGGGTACATTCTACTTGACACTTTGATGACTCATAAAAACGCTAACACTTATTTATTGCCAATCTAAATCCAAGTTGTTTTATGGCCCTCTTCTTATGTATTTGTCCAACGAATAATTTTAAATTAAATTAAGTCAACGGGAACTTGATTCTTATTTTATGGATTATACCGCTTGGAATCACTAATTTTTTTTAACACATTCTTTGTTTTTTATTGCTTTTTTTGCCCAATTAAATGGTTCAATAACTCCTTTTCGGTCTGCAATGTGCTTTACATTTTTCACTTCCTTCGTGTTAATTTCCTGAAATTCCACTAATATAAGTTCGTAAATGTCATCAGGTCTCAACGAGAACTGCTACTGTGAGAAATTTGGTTTTCCGAAAAAGCGGTTTCATTATATGTATAGTTGAGAAGTTATTAGCGTTGAGTTATGAAATATACTATTGCTACATTTTGAATTACTGTTCATATTGATAAAAACTGCCAAAGCTGCCAAAAAAAGGGGCAACAGTAGTGAAGTAAAGTAAAGTATAGTGGTTGTGCTCAAAGAACTATCGCATCAGCCCTAATGGTGTGTTTATGTTGGAGCTGCGATAAGTAATAAGAGCGCGTCGATACTAGCGAAGTGAAGAAAAGTGTACTTGTATCTACTTAGCATAGGTCTGTTTGACATAGCGCAAGAAAAAGAGGACCGGGAATACATGACTCGAAAAATAAAAGAGGAGTACGAGAAAGGGGGTTTACGGATAAATATGGATAAAACAAAACAAAGTACTTTGGAAACTCAACGGAAACGAGCCTAGTTCTCCAAGGCGCCGAAGAAATCAAAGTATGTGGAAAGTACAAATGGTGTTGAAATTACTACAGATGGAAGAGATAGTGAAGAAGACAGGGAATAGAGCAATAAATAGACTAAGTGGAAATGATGGAGTGAAAAAATAACAAGATTAATATTTATAATTGTTTACAACAATTTTATTGAAAATTTTCATATACTCTATGTATAGTTTAACCGAAAAAACTACTTCCTCCATAAGTTGCATGGCTACTGTGTCAGTGTTATTAGAAATGGAACGCGGGGCACGAAATACAATGAAGTTCAGAGTAGAAAACAATATTGTTTCCATGGAAACGACGAGAGAATCTAAGTTTGCTATTTTTGACATCTAACTTCAATTCAGAATTTCCAAAAGTTTTAAATAATTTATATGACTTCTGCTATAAAATATAGTTTTGTCTTATACACGACGATAAAACGAAAATTAACCAACCATTTATCGTCTTGTATAAGGCATTATGTGACATATTCCGAAATGTTTGCAATTTATAAAATATTGTGCAAAATGCTTGGATTAATTACCCGCGTATTGACCATTTTTTACCCTTTGTTCAAATTCACTGTTTCTTTGCTTGTTTATTGCAAGAAAAATATTGAATACACACAGGCGAATTGGTAACAGAATACTGGTCTGCCACACAAAAATGCACTAACGTTTCTTCGATCTGACACGAGTACTGTGACCATTTTTTCCCACCTGTGCGGTGCGATTTACATAAATAGACTGCTTTAAATTTCATCCCTTGAGCTTTTCCTAAAGATTTAAAAATTTACACATTGAATACTGAAATAATCTTGCGAAATAAGCTATTATGTGCTTTCAAAAATCTGTTTGTTTAAAGCTAATTTAATAACGAGATAATAACTATTTGATCAATTAATCTTTCCGCCAGCTGCCTAGGTTTACAGTCATTTATTATTATATTTATATTAACACTTTCCGAAAAAAACAACCGATAAATTAATTCAATATGAGATAGTAAAAATGATTATAGTAATCTTAGATTAAACACGCCCATATAAAGCTGGTTTAAATTCATTAAACCTTACTTTTCTTATAATCATCTGGCTGTTAAACGCTTTCAAATGAAGTGTACTTTGTAATTAATTACTTTATATTATACAATCTTCACTTTGATTTTTATGGAAATATAACCGACAACGCTTATTATTCCTCTTTTTAGGATAGTCCCTAACAGGGTATTAGTGTTAATTTAGAAAAATTTATACGGTTGGGTAATTTTACAAACTGTTATAAACGGGGTGCATTTATAAACATAAATTAATTGTTGTACACTTTATATTCTTTGTTATCGCGCCTTAATTAAATCTTCTGGCATGTATAATTAACTATAATAGATAATCGCGTCGTTTCAAACATCAAGAATCATCCGTATTCGGCTTTGTATTGTTGAGAGGATTCGTGTTTAGCTTCATAATTTTACAATACGGATTCTTTGATGATGAATGGAAAGGCTATTTGTGTCAGAACACTCAGAACATTATTCGATTACACCGAAAATTTAATACATCCTGTGAATGAAGCGTCAATTAATCTGTTCGAGACCATATCGTACCTGCGGTTAACCGAGCTATTAACTTTGAGTATACATTTTATAAACGTTTCTTTCGTTGTGTATACGTTTCTATTCTAGAAATACTCAATAGAAAGTTTAAAAAGGCCATCTTGATAGACAGCTTCGTAAACCCATCATTTACGACCACACGCATCACATTTTGCGATGAATTCATTTTTTTACGCTTAACGTAGCATCTCAAAATATATAATAACTTTAATCCCTATAAAATTTAAGAAACTATAATTTTTATCTAATTTTACCCTTTGTCGTGTAATTAGTACGTTGCAGTACGAGTACAATGAGATGAGCGGTTCCTTTTGTAAACGTTAAGTTTGAGCGGTTTATGAAGTAAACATTTTTATTTAACCAAATGTTGTAACAAAAACTTGAGTAAACCACAAGCATTTATGTAAATCTGGACTTATTTTCGTGCGAGGTTGGCATACAATAATTACTTACGGGCGCAGCACAATAGCCTTATGCACATGGTACAAACTACAAAAAGACCCTTTTTTTTATTAATTGCAGGTTAAATAACTTAAATCTAGAAATAATTAAAGGCTAATAAGAGTAATGATAAATTGTAAACGGCATCTGTTGCTTAGCTAGAACGATATTAATTATATACGTACATCGTCTGTATTTTAGCGTAATAATATCCTTATACTTTCCTCTAATAGTTATTTAAAAAGGTGCATTTTTCATATTAATATATGTACTATTGTTGCGGTGTTTACGAAGTCACCTGTGCACGTTTTCAAGGTGATTATTGATTCACCCTTATAATCAAAAGTACATCAATTGTATTATTATAAACCATGTTATTAATCTTTTATCAAAGACAAATCTGTGTGACCGAGAAGACAACTTGATGGCAAACCTTCACAGCTTTATGAAAAATGCCATACGTATGGGAATGAATGTAAGTAAATATTTCTACAGTTGATAGGGTTAAAAACATCAATTTAACAACATTAAGTGAAAGTCATGACTGAGGTTTTTCAAGATGGTTTATTTCCCACAGTTCCATTGAATATTTAACAAGTACTTTAATTACAGGAGCTGTTCGGCTTTTAAGAAAGTTTGACTTCGAAAACTTCTGCTTCGAGTTTTTAGTTCTTTAATTTAAAATCATAATGCTTTTTCTGTATACGTACTACACAATATGTAATCGGGTGTATAATTTATTTTCATAAATAAAATATCAAAAGGCAGATGTCGGTGAAATTCGGTTGACTCCTATTACAGTTTAAGGACACAATGACATTATACATTTCAGTTATGGGTAATGGTGGCGTATAAGTTAATTATAATACTTAACCTATAGAAAGGTACGACACATCAGGTACTACGTGCATTCATGAAATTTGAATAAAGAAATTGTCAAAGAAGTACTAATTTAATGCTATTGTACTTCTTTTCAAAAGTGAAATTGTGACAACTTAGGTATTCATTGTTGCCAGTAGTTATATATGTGGTAATTAATAACGAAATAGGTACCTTTTCCTAATTACAGCGGATTATAAAATGTGTTTAATTTGCACCATATATCACTTCGCCATAATCATCGTGACGTGTCATCTGTATCTCAAATAAGTGTTAAACCAACCCCCTTTGCAGCAGATTACCGTTACAGAGAACAATCTGGCGTCACTCACTGCCACTCACAGCTAACTATTTTAATAGAGAAGAACCTTAAAAGAAGAAACTTGAAAGGACTTTGATGGGAACTTAGGAAGACGTTTTGGGACTATATGGAGAATAGGAGAGCAGAATGAGAAGAATTTAAGGGAAACTTGAATTTAGGTTGAGAAGAACCCAATAATGTATTTATTTGTGAAAAGGTAACTTAACATTTCACTGGCTGGCTGGCTGGCAGCAAATGAGGGCTCGTAGAAGATCGCTGAGATCTTAACTTCAAATTCCAAATTCTAACGCAAATAATGGCCGCGATCAAATTCCTTAAATTTCAAAAGGATTACTTACACAATCTTTGAAGACATCTGAAATAAGCATTGAATACGGATCAACAAAATTAATCATAATTAAGTATCTGCATCGTTAAAGAGTTCGAATAAACATACGACTTATGAATTCACACAACCAAAATTTATTTTAACACACGAATTAAATTAATTTTTACACACCCCCCATAAGCGTTCGATTACAATTAAACAAAATAATGCAATCTTAAAACTGCTTACAGTTTTCTGTTAAAACCCAAAAAATCCAGGCACACAAACCACTATTTGCGAAAGAAAAATGCACTTTTTTCTTTAACTTATCTTCTGATCAAGTCAAGGCAAGGCACGTAATTTTACTCAATTTGAATTAAACTGGCTGGCCAAAAACATGACCGACGAATACCATGGCTTTGCGGAAACAATAGACGACAACTTCAATGCAAAACTGCTACACCCTGACATTTACGTACTAACGTCTTAAAACTTTCACTCGAACTCGGCTGACTTCCTGATTATTACGTAATGAATTTTACTTGACGAACAAAATGAAACCCACATGTGTCTTCTAGGCTTTCAACGAACAGCAACTCGGCTTCGAAATTGGGAAAAGGCCAGTATATAACGTGTCCTCCCTACTTCCAATATTCGAAAAGAACTTTATATGTCTTATCTCGGATAACAAATTTCTACGAAAACATCAAATTTTTTGCCGATTAAGTGCATTCTTATCGCTACTAAATTATATCAAATACCAACTACATCCCCAACGACAAAGTTTAAAAAAGTTAAAAAAGGTAGATTGTATTCTTTCAACCTGAAACAATATTGAAGAGATCTTCAGAACCCTAAAGAAGGGTACCTATCATAGAACGTCCTATTAAAAAAAGTTAACTAGCGATGCGTAACTCTAATCGAACTCAAAAATTCTAAACCGAAACCGCCCCGAATATTCTGGTACTTTACCATAACACTTCATTAAAGGAAGTATGGAATTTTAGCAAAAATCTATTTTGTATTTTTTAGTAAAAATCCTCTATCGTTTTCTTATTATAAGTCGCCGCCCAAAACCTTGTATGAGCACCGCCAACCCTAATCAGAACTAAAGAATTCTGCCAAAAATGGTCAGAAATATTCCTGTGGCACTAATATAATATATAATACTAAAAAGCATCTTCATTATTTTTATAAGGTTTGCAATAAAATACCATATCGGTCAGTTTTAGAACTGTCCAGACTTCTAGCTCGAACTCAAACCCTCCCCAAGAAAATTATTTTTTAAAATTATTTCTTAAAACCAAGTGTCAAACGTTCCATGGCCTTTTATTAAACGATGTCAGCCAAAACGGCATTAGTGAAACTATCAAAACTCTTGAGGGGAACATTTTTGGTGATTTGGTGAATATTCGCATTTTCGAAGTAGAGTCAAGCTGTGATGCGCCCTCCGTACTCCCGTGAGGAACATCGTTGAACACGGTTCATCCATCAGCAAGACGTACCCCCCCCTTCCATCACCGCACATCCGATGACCCTGTTCCCGACTGTTACCAAAATATCAACTACTATTAAAGGGATAAATGTGTATTTAAATTTGTGAGAGATGACGTGGACTATAGAGGTAAGTATGTCGCTCAAACTTTGCTGTTATTCTTGTCAAGTTGTTCTTGATGTACGTAAGTGAGATAAACTCTACCAAACGCAGTTTATGAGTTATAGGTACCTCCGTATAAAATGCTGGTATTATTAATAATTAATTATAGTAATAGCAAAGTAATTACAAGTCAGATACTGGAAACATTCTTTATATAGTGTTTATTAAACCAATAAGTGGCAGTAAACTGTAATTGGAAATTCTAGTACGATTTTACATTTAATATTAGGTTTTTATGGGCATAAAGCAATTAAAAAACAACGAAAGGCAGTTAGGCTAATAGTGTCATCAAGTTAAAAATGTAGTCCTTGTTCGAGGGTGTCGCTATTTTCTTTAAAGAGATACGTGTCGATAAAACTCTAGTTTAGAAACATCGTCCTAATCGCTGTCCAAGTCAGTTCTGTAAATCACTACGAATACGACATGAAGGGAAAAACCACACAACACAAAACCATTCAAATTGCCAGGCGAGTACCGTTAAATTACTCGCATCTTTAAGCTGCCTGTATCCGACTTTAGACCGGTAGGATAAGAGGGATGTGTTAAGTAGTCAGACGGTGGCTTCGACTGTAGAAAATTTGAATCAAGTTTTACCTTTACTTGTGCCGTAAGTAAGATTCAAATTGGAAAACAACGATACTGGCATTGCGATAATTTCAAGCACGTAAATCTTGGACTGGATATCGACAATATACACTGCATTTATCCGTAGTGAAACTCAGCTACGATGGCTTGTATAATTATAAATTAGTTCGAAACTTGCCACTAATTTGCTGTCAAAACAATTGTATTATCGATGCAAATTTTTTACCGATATAATCAGCTTATAAAGTAGTTCTGATGCTACTAGAATATTTATATATGTATAATTAATGCGATATGTGGGTAGATGAAATATTGTAATAAAAACAGATGTATTAAACTTAGATAAATTATAACTCTTAATTATGGAGCGAAGGCTAGTCACCATTCATTTCTGCTTGCCGATCATGAAACATTCACTGGTGTTGCTGAGAAAATTCATTGTAGGCTTGGTCATTCACCCTTTGGCAGCGATTAGCATCAAGTATTCGAATCTAGGTTAATAATCGAAAATGTGATGCCGAGACTGCAAAAGAAAAGAATTTTCATACGTATGCCCCTTCACCAAAATGACAAGAACGTTTATGTCGACGTAGATATTAAAAAGACCTAAAACACCAACGGAACTATCAGGCGTCGGATCAGACATGAGATGCGTCTTAGTTGTAAAGTAGGCGATACTCATTCAGAAAAATAGAAACGTAGCGTAGCTACAATTTTGTGCTTCACTCACGTGACTTTTTCATTTTGATAAATAATTTTGTCAGTTTTTCAGGCTTGTTATCATTAGATCGCATAATTTGTACATTTATGCCATTTTGTTCAAACTTTTTCTCATATGTATACACAGAAGTCGCTATAATAGCAGAATGATACCGGTAACTTCACCTTGTCTGCACGTTTTGTCGGTTTGTGCTATACTCATATATGATGGGCATTGTGCGATCGCCCGCTAGAGTCACCGCTAACTTCACACTGACATATAAATCCACCTATATTCTTAGTATAGCATAATGTTATGTTATGCTATTTATTACTAAGGATTGCAAATATTGTATAGAGACCGCTAACTTCACGCCCCCAATTTTAATTCTAATCCGTGCCAATTTTTTTTATCAAATGACAAAACGCTTTCAATAGGAATACCCACTAATGGAATAAATAAATAAAGCTCTGTAATTTAGTGGTAGAGAATTGCATGTCTGTCTGTCTGTCTGAATTACAAAGGCTACGGAACTGCACCACTTATGTCATTCGATCAGAAATTAAAAATTATTTCATGTTTGCATTCTCGTTAAGGCATGAAATGTCCATAAGTGTTATTAAAATCGAAAAAAACGAATTTGGAAGAAGTGCACTCTTTGCCTCTTGCTTACAAGAGGCTTAACGAATTTTTTTCTTGTTTACTATGGAGAGCTGGTAAACCGTAGCGATACAAAGTTTATTGTATCTCTACAAACATGTAAGTTATGACTAAAAAAACCTAAAAATGATATTTTCAAGAAAGCGCTGGTGTTCATTTCCCTATTTTCAAAGATATACCATAAGTGTAACAAACCTTTGACGATTTTTTGTCAGCTTTATGATAGTGCTAAAATAATATTTTTATAACTTGTGGGTTACGAGTAAATCATATCAATTTTCTGATTTCTTATGGACGATATATTGAATTTTTACGTCACTTAATTGGGAAAAAAAATTGCTAATACCATTGAAATTATTTGGAATTTGGTATCGTTGTATGAAAAATTTTTGAAATTTTTTTGCACTCTATCAATTACTACAATTAATTATTATTTTTTGATATCTTTGAAAATAAATGAACGCCAGCGCATTCTCGAAACTGAGATTTTTCGGTTTTTTGGCCATAATTTTGCTATTCGTGGAGCAAGTAGGAACTTTGAAAGGGAAAATTAATCATTATAAAATTCTGCCCATTGCTGATTTAAGCGACTTTGTATCTCTTACGTTTACACTAGCACTTTTTAGAGTTTAGAAGCGGATTACCCATAACGCACAATATGCTATATCCAAGAGGACTAAAGGATGACATAGTCGACTCGTAGATCCCTACTAAAGTCGACATCTTGGGAAAATTCTGCTGCTGTAAGCTTCTTTTATTGAATTTCGTGGTAGAAACCCGTATCCGTGCGGAAGAGGTTGAGAACCACTCTGGAAGAGTATAATGTTCTCCACGAAGTAAGATTAGAGAGGGCTCAAAAAAATTTCTTCTCATTCTACTGTCTAATGATAATTCCTCGCGTTTCTCTGAAAGTTTATAAACTATTAGGTGCTATTAGGCAAACTCAAAAAGCGTATTAAAAACTGTGTCTTTCTTCAGAGACCGCTACCTAAGGTATATAATTGTTTTTGTGTTAGGTATATAAAATTCAATAAGACATGAGGCGAGGTCGCGTGATCTGAGTAGAGTTTCTCCCGGTCGTGCGGGACAGTGGTCGAGACACCGTTTTGCGCGTCCAGCGTGCCACGTGTTGCCAGATTTCCACATTCTTCAGTTGTATTTGAAAACTCGAATCGGTTCTTTTCCTTTTTTAAATGATAAAATGGCAGAATAGAAGTTAGTAGAAGATGCTAACAACATGAAGACAAGAAAACTACAAGGTTTTCTTCATTTGCTATCGGACTTTGAGCATGCATTTGAATCAATGTCTTGTTGAATCATCCCATGAACTTCAGGAAACTGGTAGAGATTCATGCAGCAGTACCTAATTGGTCAAATCAGCATCACTGATCTTGTTATAGTAGTAATTTTAAATTGTGCACCCTTTTTTCTGTGTGGCAGCATGTATTTATCAAGTAATTTGGCGGTTGCGAGTAGGTAGTTAAAAACTGCATCCCAATATGCGCAGTACGTACCTACGCGTATCTCTCGTGTCACGTCACTTCACACGATCGCCATTTGCGGCTACAGGAGTAGAGTTTCGAGAAATCGAACTCGATCATGACTTGTTAAAGGTGAAGAAACTTTATCGACACAAGTACTCAGGGAAGTGGAGTGCCCCAGGGGCTGACCACCCCTGCCCACTTAGATGGCTTGAACTCTGAGGGGTTTTGAAATTAGCTTGAAAGTGGGAAAAAGATAAAAAATATGAGATTTATTTTCCTGGTATTTTTCATGGTTCGCTGAATCAGCACTTGACATCAGTCTTATACCATGCGATCAAAATCCTTGAACTTCCAAAGGCGACTCGACAGCAACTCATTTTTGATCGCCCGCTATAAGAGTTAGTGCGCATCGCGCTATCATAAATACATATACCGGGTGGTGCCTAGCGCGGCGCAGCATAGGGATTTCAATGGTAATTTCTTTATAGTCAATTACTAGCTCCCCTAATTATTTTAGAGCAAAAGTCTAAATACGTTTTTTTTATAGAAAAAAATACTGCATCTGTTCATACTTTCAGTTATAATTTTCCGTTTTTCGAAACCGTAGAAATCTACAAAATAAAAAGGTTCATTTTACAATACATCAAATATGCCTTGGAATTACCTAAAAAACAGCGTTCGCGTTTCATTATTTGCCTTTGACGTATATTAAATTTATACTTGTTTATAAATTAGTTAAAGAACTGCAAGTGCAATAACGTTCAAAGTGTCCGTAAAAACCATCAGGAAAACGACAATACATTCAACGTTTTGGCTGCAGTAGCGGAAAATCCGAATATAAGTTTAGGAACAAATCTTCTTCAAATCAGTTTTTTTTCTTCGATTATGTAGGTACTCTGATTGCGGAAAATGATAAACAAATAGTATCTGATGCAGATGCAGCATACATTCTCTAAAAAAAACATTACCCTAAGATGCCTTTTATTGCGTCGATTAGTTGAAACAGAATTAAATATGAAAATCGTTCGACGTCAAACAATGATAACTTAGATGCGAAGCGCTTGTAGTTTGTTAAAAGATTCCAAAGCATCACTGATTTATAAAAATGTAATTTTTTATTCTATCGATTTCTACGGTTTTGAAAAATGGAAAATTATAACTAAAAGTATGAACAGATGCAGTATTTTTTTCTCTAAAAAAAACGTATTTAGACTTTTGCTCTAAAATAATTAGGGGAGCTAGTAATTGACTATAAAGAAATTACCATTGAAATCCCTATGCTGCGTTGCGCTAGGCACCACCCTGTATAGGTACTATATACTCACACGTTGAAAAACTTTGTGACAACAGACTATACCTACTGGACAGATCCTTATTAAAATTTTCAGCACCATACCAACCAAATGAACATAACCATTGAATAAAACAGTGTTATTAAATTACATAGCATAATTTAAAAATAAAATGACTGATATATAAACGTCACTTTCGTGAAGGCCATCTAATTAACATCCCGCTCGAGTATAGGGGAGCGAAGGGTAATCACGTGTAACAGTTTAGTTTATTTATATTCAAATTTCAAAATTACCGCTTGCTACGTTAGGCAGGATATAGGTGAGATGGCGCCACTTGTACGCGTGCTTCTTTCCTTGCGCAGGATCGCGTTAATTTTTCACTTCATTTCCGTTTTAAAGCCAACGAGGTTGTACTTGTAGAGCGTGGCATTGTGAATTCTTCTAAAACCAGTGGGTAATATTTGCCATCATTCACGTAAAATCTCTGGCAATTTTACCTGTTTATTGGCGTTGTCGAGTAGAGTAACTCAGAAGCCGTTTTCTCCGTTGTGAGGCTATATCTGGTGGAAGTTCATCGCCCTACCTACATGTAAGTGAAATGGCGTTGGCTTTCTTTTACGTTATGTTATCTAAAATTCTTTCAGATTCACAACCTCTTGGATAATTTCCATATTTCATTGATTTAAGTATTTTTCATTACCCTCCTGACGATTTCAGGTATGTTATTAAAAATCTCGTTAGGGAGTGTTACATCTTCATTACTTTTAGGGGGTCCATGTAGTAGACGAATTCTTGTACCGGTCAATCCATGTAGTAGATGAATTCTTGTACCGGTCAATCCATGTAGTAGATGAATTCTTGTACCGGTCAATCCATGTAGTAGATCAATCCTTGTACAGACGAATCCTTGTAGCTATCCGGCGTACCACCGAGTAGATAAGCGCTAACACCTAAACGATACCGGGAGCGACCAGCTGATTGTGGAATTTTCGGAAGATACGATCTTTTACACAACCTTTTTTTTATTTGCTTCAATACCGTTAATCTAGTGTAACCTTCCGACGATTTATGATCGGAGCTTTGTATTTTGTTCGCATCAAGTGTTTGAGGTCGTGACTCTCTTCAAGAGCAACGCACCTGTATTTAACGTATGGGTAAACGAGCCGGCTACGAGTAAGCTATTTTTGGCCCTTCCGGCTCATATAATCGTTCCGAGCGTTGTAGCTTGGGGTTTGTTTTTTGTGTTACAGAACTGGAACTTCGAAGGAGAGCTCTTTTTCGGAGAAGACAGCGTATGTGTGATTCAAGGTAAGATTTTTAATTTACTTGTACCCAGTGTTGCCTATATGAGTTGTTATTCGGGTTAACTTAATGCAATCTTTGAATCCATTGAAATCTTAACTACATTTTTGCTCGATCATTGTTGTAGGGGGCTGGTAACGTAATTATTAGGGAAGTGTTCATGAATTTATTTGGGGGATTGTTTTTGTCATTTAAAGTATTTGTTATTGTCGTATTGAAGATACATTTTATTTGCCGATCCTGCACCGTTTTGTCAGGATTAATAAATCAGAATTGCTCGTAGTGAATTTATTATTTGGCTCTCTTGTGTTTTCCCAATTTCTATACAGGAGAGGTCAGAATTTGTGCAAAATTGGGTGGCGCTCAACTAATCATTTCTAGTAACTACCAAAGATCAAAAACTTATGTTATATGCCCAAACGAACAAACCGCTGTGGAAGATTCTCATCTCGAGCCCTTCTTTTAATTAAGAATCTGAGCTAGCTGGCCGTTTATGCGGCGGGGTTTGAGTTTTACAGCGCCGAACTAACCTCACGTTATAAAGTGACACCCTTCAACGTGTGGCCTGGGCATAATTTGTTTAAATTTAAGTTTTTGGCCTTATTTTTAAATTATCTCTTCTAAATTGAACTTCGTACTTGCAACTTATTTTTTATTTGTGGTTATTACTGATATTTGTGTATTTCTTGGTATTTAACAGGTACCTATATTGTGTTATCTTTTTATATTTGTATTTTGAATTTATTGTGTGATCATGGCTATGGAAATTAACCGATTAAGAGAGGCTGAACTCCAATATGAAATTGAGATTAGAGCGGGACAAATGGGGAGTAATATGAACGAAAGTCGTTTAATTCTCAGAAAATTGTTAGAGTTAGAGAAAGCACCTGGTTATGTTGCTCCAGAGTACCCTTTTACCTTTGCTCAGGATTTAGCTGCTCTTACTGAATTGACAGTGATCCTTCAGAATAAGATTGACAATTTTGATGATGCTTTTGGGGGAGGTTCATATTTGTCAATTGTTACCATGCTAGCTCATGCCGATAGACGTTTACATAGGACTCGCACATTATTGCCTGAACAATTAAGTAAACTTGGGGAATTAGTTGGTTTATTTCGACAATTAAGAGCTTCACTCGATAACAAAGCTTTTCATTTTAACGATTCAATTATGCCTTCAGCAACTGCTGTAGTTTCTTCTACACCTACTAGACGTACTGCAGAACTACAACCAAGATTATCCGTACCGAGTACTCCTGTACATAAATGGGGATTAAAATTTTCCGGGGATAGTAGAGGTGAAACTTTGAATTCATTTATCGACCGAGTTGAGCGAATGGCTCGTGCTCGTGGAGTAGATCATCCAAGTTTATTTGAGACTGCCTACGATTTATTTGAAGGTACTGCGAACACCTGGTACAACATTAATTCTCATAAAGCTACTTCATGGGAGCACTTAGTGCAATTACTACGAGATGCATTACTACCACCACACTATGAGGAAGATTTGCTCGACGAAATTAAAGCTCGTTTACAGGGTCAGAATGAAAAAGTAGACATTTATTTTGCAGTAATGCAGGGTTTATTTTCACGACTAAAATTACAACCTCCAGAATATGAACAAGTCCGTTTAATTAAACGCAATTTATCACCATTTTATTTGACTAAATTAGGTCCTAATGTTCCTCAGACATTAGATGAACTTTTAATTGAATGTAGACGTTTTGACGATATCAAACATGATTTAGACAGACACCACGCCTTACGCAACCGAACATCATTACCATTACTCGAACCTGGGTTTAGCTGTCCCACCAGTAGTCGACAAATGTCACCACGTCCACCTATTTATGCAATGGAAACTCCAAATTCTCCTTGCTTTAATTGCCAAAAATTAGGTCATCATCGGGTTGATTGTCCTGAACCAAGGCAATTATTTTGCTGGAAATGTGGCGCACAAGGCGTTACGGTGCGCAGTTGTTCTTTTTGTTCGGGAAACGCTCCGAGAAACGCTCATTAAGTCGTCGTGACGTTTCTTTAGTACAGGCGACAAAAATTTTGAAAATTTCTTCCAAACCTAAACTTGACTTTTTATTACAGCATGTGGGAAATGACTTGAGACCTTATGTCCAAATTAAAATTTTAGACATTCCTTTTTTGGGATTATTAGATTCTGGCGCTTCACGTTCTTTTATCAATTCCGATACTTTAATTCAATTGCAAATACTCAATTTCAATTTTGTACCGAAAGTTATTTCTTGTACGGTAGCAAATAGCTCCGATGCACATTCGATTGGTTACATCACTGTGCCAATTACCTTAAAGGATCGTACTGTGCTGTTAGATTTGTTGGTGATGCCTGATTTGGTTACTAATTTAATCCTGGGAGTAGATTTTTGGGATAGGATGGGTATCATTCCGAATATTAGCGATGACTGTTGGCATTTTACTTCTTGCACGCCAACTCAACCTAGTGTGGCCATAGTGGAACAGTCTCGTCTCACTGATGAACAACACCATTCTTTACAAACCCTCTTAGATCTGAAATTTTCGCTCATGGGAGACAAGTTAGGATTAACCCCAGTAGGTAGACACGAGATACGCCTGGTAGAGGGCGCTGTTCCTATTAAACAGCGGTACTATCCAGTAAATCCGATTAAACAGAAAATCATTAACGACACCATTGATGAGATGCTTAGGGACAGAGTCATCGAACCATCGAACAGCGGATGGGCTTCACCTGTCTGTCTGATTCCCAAGAAAGACAAAACCTATAGATTTTGTGTGGACTATAGGAAACTTAACTCTTTAACTGAGCGCGACGCTTTTCCTTTGCCCTATATCAATACCATCTTAGACCAATTACGTGACGCTAAATATCTTAGTTCCCTGGACATTAAGTCAGCTTATTGGCAAATAGAGGTTGCTGAGAATTCGCGCCCTTTCACAGCTTTTACTGTGCCTGGTCGTGGTCTTTTCCAATTTCGAAGGATGCCCTTCGGCTTGACTAATGCCCCTGCGACTTTTCAGCGCATTATCGATACCATTTTGGGACCTGAATTGCAACCCAACGTTTTGGTTTATTTGGACGATGTGGTTATTATATCACAAGACTTTGACTCACATTTAAAAATTTTGAACACCGTTTTTGACAAATTAATTGCTGCTGGCTTCACTCTGAATAAAAACAAATGTCACTTCTGCCGTTCAGAACTTAAGTATTTAGGGTATGTTGTGGATTCCTTTGGCTTACACCCAGATCCTGACAAAGTCAAGGCGATTTTAGATATTCCAACACCCACTACGGTGAATGATATACGACGTTTCTTAGGAACTTGCGGTTGGTACCGTAGGTTCATTCCTGATTTTTCAACCGTTCTTGCTCCTTTAACCAGACTTCTTCGGAAAAATGTTAAATTTGAATGGACGTCTGAATGTGAGGAATCTTTTCTCAAATTAAAAGAACTTTTGGCAACTGCACCTGTGCTCAATTGCCCGGATTTTACCAAACCTTTTGTCCTTCAGACCGATGCTTCTGCTTATGGGCTAGGAGCTGTCTTGACTCAAACTTTTCCGGATGGGGAGCGAGTGGTATGTTATTTATCCCGATCATTATCCCGAGCGGAACAAAATTACAGCACGACTGAACGTGAGTGCTTAGCAGTCATTTGGGCGGTAGAGCAACTTCGACATTACCTCGAGGGAGTTTCTTTTACAGTCATTACTGACCACCATTCTCTTTTGTGGTTGCATTCTTTGAAAGACCCCCAAGGACGTTTAGCACGCTGGGCTCTTCGTTTACAGCCGTATACCTTTACTCTTGTCCATCGTAAAGGCAAGGACAATATTGTTCCCGATCTTTTGTCACGTACTGTACCTGTGATCGAAGCTGTACATTCTTCAGATGTTACGGTGGATCCGAACGATTTCAAAACTTCTAAAGACCCTTGGTACCTTGGTATGTTTGAAAGATTAGAGCGAAGTCCTCATAAATATCCCGATTGGCGAGTGAAAGATTCGTTGTTGTATAAATATATCAAGTCCGCTTTACAATCTCATGATTATGAAAAATGGAAACTTGTTGTTCCTTCTGATTTTAGACAATCTCTTATACAAGAGAACCACAATAATGTTACTTCAGGACACCTTGGTGTTTATAAGACCTTTTGGCGCATTCATCACCGATATTATTGGCCGAGAATGAAGTGCGATATTAAGCGTTATATTTCTCGCTGTACCACCTGTGCACAACATAAACCTGAACAACTTCGACCTGCAGGGCTTATGGGTTCACATCCTCAAATTTATGAACCGTGGCAGATGATCAGCTTAGATTTTATTGGTCCTTTACCTCGATCCACTCAAGGGCGAACTCATTTATTAGTTGTTAGTGACTATATGAGTAAATTTGTACTTCTTTTTCCCATAAGGACGGCGAATGCCAAAACTCTTGTCAAATGTATTGAAGATTCTGTATTTCTTGTGTATGGAGCTCCACAATTCCTTATTTGTGACAATGGCGTGCAGATGCGCAGTAGACTCTTCTTAGATCTGTGTGAAAGCTACCGTGTAAAGGTTCGGTTTACTCCTTTTTATCATCCACAGGCTGATCCTGCGGAGAGGGTGAATCGTGTGGTAAAGCAATTGATAGCCACTTACGTTAAGAACAATCACAAACATTGGGACGTTCATTTAGCTTCGATAGCTTGTGCTCTTCGAACTTCTAAGCACGAAACCATAGGTGTGACTCCCTATCGTGCTAATTTTGGGAAAGAATTTCGTATTCGAGGGGACAGCTTCGACACTGACATGACGGACAATGAGCCGATTGACGTAGAACAACGGTTAGCGCAACAGCAAGGACTGTACGACAAAATTATTGCACGCATTAAAGACAGTCATGACCGCAACAAGCAACATTATGACTTACGACGTAGGCATGTTAACTATGAGATAGGAGATTTGGTTTGGCGTAAAAATAAGACTTTGTCTGATGCCACTAAAGATTATTCAGCGAAGTTAGCCCCCAGATTTTTAGGACCATTTACGGTTAGCCGTAAAATGGGGTATTTGACCTATGAGTTGAAAGATTCTAATGGTAAATCTTCTGGAACGTGGCACGTCCAGGATCTCAAACCTTATATTGAACCCGATGATCATGGTTAGACATTTATTGTCGCCGGATTGCTTGTTTGTTGACGATTTTGAACCACTAATTTTGACGTATTCTTATTCTTGGATTTGACTTTGATATATGTATTTATATGTTATATGTTCCATATTTCTTCTTCTTCTTACTTTTTGGGTGGTTTGGTTGGGCACAGGGGATGGACTCTCGGATCGTAGCAACAACACCTGCTAGGGGATTCGTCCCGATCCATTATCCTCCTTCTTTCTTTTTCTATCTGCACCTCAAACACTTTTCTTCTTCTAATTTCCTCAGGGGAAATTTGGGAGAGGTTGCCCTTTTCTTTTCGCTTTCCTATATTCTATCTTTTTCTACTCTTCTTTCTTCCATTTCCGTTCCATAGAATGAATGAATGTTTGAATGGATGGGTAGTTGACACACAAGAGGAAGGGGGTGGGTGCGCCTTCCCTGTGCGAGCCTCGGTGACCATGGGACCCCTGGAATCGGCATGAATGAGTTTTTTTTTTCTCCGCAAATGTGATTTCTTCTTTCTCTCTTACTGTCTTCTATCCATAGCACCTTCTTCATTTCATTGCGCTAGTGCATGGTGGAGTTGGGTTGGAAAGGTACCTTCTTTTTGGGGGGTTTCCTTCTACACTTTTTCGGCAAGGGGGTCAAAATTTGGGCTTTTGTGTCGTTTTTAGTCAGGGAGGGGGGTTTCTTTATTTTGGGGATTTTGGTGCTGCATCACTTGAAACTGTAGGGTTTCTTTCTTCTGGGTGGGCACTGGATTTGGTTTTCTTGGGGGTGACTAGTAGTTGGATTGGGTTGTGGGAAAGGGGTTGCTATTGTCATGATACCCGACGGCGCGAGATTCCATCTTTACGCGAGGGCATGTCAATACCCGATTTTGCATACCTTTTCCGCTGCTGGAGAACCTGGGAAAATTCTTTGAAGGTGAAATTCTTTGGGGGGGAGTTTTTTTTACACTGGGGTGGGTTTTCGGGTTTTCAATTTGTTTGCTTCCTTTTCGAGTGTGTGTGCTGGGTTTTTCGATCGTCGGAAAACTTGTAGTTTCCCTCCTGTCGAAGGAGAGGGGGGGTGTAACAGTTTAGTTTATTTATATTCAAATTTCAAAATTACCGCTTGCTACGTTAGGCAGGATATAGGTGAGATGGCGCCACTTGTACGCGTGCTTCTTTCCTTGCGCAGGATCGCGTTAATTTTTCACTTCATTTCCGTTTTTAAAGCCAACGAGGTTGTACTTGTAGAGCGTGGCATTGTGAATTCTTCTAAAACCAGTGGGTAATATTTGCCATCATTCACGTAAAATCTCTGGCAATTTTACCTGTTTATTGGCGTTTTCGAGTAGAGT
>NW_022170511.1:10203940-10371458 GCF_008802855.1 Photinus pyralis
GTTAAACATTAAGTTTTTATGGTACATTCTAGGACTGGCAACTTAATCTTAGGGTAACTATTTGATTACCTATGGTAATTGAATCGAGCGTAAACTTAAAAGACACATAGTTAGACAAGGCCCATTTTATTAGTTATGATGGTTTGACCATACTGCTACGGTGCTACGAATCCTTACCTTACCAAAAGAGACGGTACATAATGATTATTTTCCATATATAAGCCAATGCAGGTATCCCATTCTTTTATAGTATTACAGAGGTTATCCCCGATAGCCAACGCCAAATCCGATATGGTTTCATATGTTAAAGATTTATAAATATTCTCCTCCCAATAACCCACAGCATTATTGTGTTTAAAATTTTCCACGGCATTATTAAAGTGATCAACAAAATAATTCATACTGCACAAAAATAAACAACCCCATGGGAACTTTTAATTTCCACACTTTTACAGTTGGCAATACAATGATTTGTGTTTTGATAATTTGACGTTAATCAGCTGACCAATTCTAAAAATTAAAATAACATTTTGCATCTATATACCCAATTTTGCAGTGACAGACTGTGTGTACCAATTGGAAGTATCCCGCTTGTAGAGACCTTTTCTTTCATCATTATGGGGCGAATATTCCTGGAACATATGGGAGGGACTCGTCTCTTTTCCTGTGCCCGATGCGACACAAACCTGACAAACAGATCCGAGTTAATTAGCACAAGGTTTACAGGTGCAACTGGACGAGCATTCTTATTCAATAAGGTCGTTAATTTAACGTACAGCGAGGTTCAGGATAGAGTTATGCTAACCGGACGACACATGGTATTGTTTACGTTTCTCCAACCTTTAATGTAATCGACTTGCAGGTGAGAGACGTGTCTTGTAAATCGTGTGACTCGAAACTGGGCTGGATGTACGAGTTTGCAACCGAGGATAACCAAAGGTACAAGGAAGGAAGGGTAATTTTAGAACGCGCCTTGGTCACTGAAAGCGATGGAATGGAAGAGAGAACCTTTAATAATCGGAATTAGTTTAGTCTGAACGATTTTGCTGTAATTTCACTGCCATCATACAATGGCAACTTGACAAATGTCCTGCAAAAGCTCATTGTATTAGTATAAGTTATATAATAATTATTATATGTAATTTTTGTATTCGGTATCACTGAAGCTGATAATAAAAGTTTAGGATAATTGGGAGTTTTTACAGAAAGAATGAGTTGTGACAATTTCAAAACAAATCAGAAGTTTGTTTTGGATTCTATAGCAAAATAAAAAAATCCACCAATAAAATTCAATGTCAACAATGTGTAGAGGGGGGCGGGGAACAGCTGACAATCTAACTAAACAGAGCACGGACATCTTGCAATTTGCAGTGCTTTACCGTAAATTAGTGCACGTAGTTTAGACTGACAGAAATGTAATTAGTGACTGATTGCCGAGGTAAAAAATAATTCGGAGGGTTATTTTTATGTGATCACTTTAACAATAGACCATCAGTCGGTGTGAAATTTTTAATCACCGTGACGTCATGTGATTGCGTTTTGTCATGGAGCACTAGATCGCAGGTAAATTTTTTGTTTTTATACTAATTGTAGACTATTTAAAACAAAGTAAGCTGTCAGGGTGAAGTCTAAAGATGCACCCTTTGTTTGATATCGTATTCGTGCACGTGATCGCTTAATTTCATTGAAAAAATAGCGAATTTCCAGTATATGGCGACACGGGGCCCATCGTCCTTGAAGAATAATTTGAATTATATCCTACCTTATGCTTCCGATATACAATTTTTTACTCGGTTAATGTTGTAGTTATTGAGTCTAATTCACCTCCCCTTGTATTCACCTGCGTTTATCTGACAAAATTGTTTAAAACTCTGCCAAGAAAGGAAAGTGTACAAGTGGGACGATTTCGCAATCGTACACAAGTTGAATCAACATTTTTCATATCTTCGTTTTCATATTCCTAAATTTAAAAGTGACATTGAATTGAAGACCAACCTACTTGTTTTGTTTCTATTAAATAAAGCTCTTCGATGATACAACGAGCTTTAATTTCACATTAACCTTCATATCGTATTATACCTACCTTGGGACACCTCGCACTTCGTATAAAATATTTAATATCAACTGCCTGAGCTTGTTTCCATTAAAGCTTGCCAGAATGTTTAAATGTTTATACAAAAGTGTGATTGAGCTCCCCCCCCCCGGTTTTTTATTTTTCAAAAATGATGTATATATGCTCTCCGGGTCTCTTCCCCCTGTTCTTTATGGTGACATCGAATTAGTAATTGGTTGCAGGTGTTCCTCGATAACAAAACAGGGAACTGTTTACAATTGGAAATCTATAAATAGTCTTAACAATAATTTTTTTCGAAGTTAATCCAGTTTCACCGTAATCGCTATCAATCGTTATCGAATATTTTCAATTTCCTTTGTTTTGTCAGTCAGTTTCTGGTATTCGGCAATTTGTGCATATCGAGGTGCATATTTAGGTCCTAAAAAACTATTATGTTTCAGGAAAATTTACCGATAACTTGCCGTCAATATTTTTCGGCATAATAATGAGAGTGAGACAAAACCTCTGCGACTCCATACTTATTATAAGTAATCGATTTATTGAATGATAACGACAGCAAAAGTGAAAAGCTAGCAAAAAACAAACAACCTAATGCTAACGCTAGGTGATTTGATCCCTATATGTGGGCGTGGAATGTATCGCGAATGGTTAGTTAGTGACACAAATTTTCACTTTTGATGCTGTAGTAATGCTCCAAGGTCGTGTCCTTGAAGAATACCTATGGGCGTGCTACCATGCAATTTTTGGGGAGTTTCCCAAAGTCATGAGTACGGTCCAATCTCATAATTTATTGGGATCAGTGATTTTTGCGAGGATTTTTTATACCTTTGGGGTGTATATTGTTAAATTTTAAGTTAGCTGATCACACAAATTCCTACCGCAATGCTAACAAAAAAAATAAATGAGACTCTCACCCCATTATTCGTCACTTCCACAACAAATTCAATGTTTATCAAACCCCACAAAAAATTAAAAACCCTCGTAAAAACCCAATGTCACTTAGGTACCTACCTACTTTTCTAATGCTTATACCTATACGATCGTCACGTTATGCGGACTTTTTTTAAATAACAAGTAAAACAAAAATAGCAATAAACTGCAATAATACCTTTAATTTTATAACGATCAATTTGAATGAAGCAAGACTCTAGGTACCGGTACAACATAAACACTTTTTTAAATTCCCAAAACTACGCGATCTCTACTCACCCCCTTACCCCTTTCATTGTTTCTTAGTGTGTCATTTATGTTAGTTGATTGGTGGAAAAGGTTTGCGTCGAGGGATGGTTATAAATCAAAAAGTAAAATAAGTGTCCTGAGGGAAATCGCGTTGAGTCGTGGGCGAAGTTAAGCGAAACACCTGTAAGTTACCGAAAGATCTTTTCTCGGATCTGTTTTACTGTGTGAGAAGGGAATTCGCGTTGAGCCGTAAGTGAAGTTAAGTCAACCACCTGTAAAGTACTGCAGGGTAGTTTTATAGTCGAGGTGACAATCGACATTCGTTTTTTTTCGGAGAGATTTCGCGCTGATACGTTAACGAAATAAAAATTAAATCCCGGATGAATCAAATTCTTGCGACCAGAGTATTTTTTCGGCAAAATTAAATTCTGATTAGGAATTTCGATTATTAATTATACAGGGTGATTCCTATAGTACCTGCCACCGTTTGGGAGCGTATAGGGGGTGCCTAGGGGAGTATTTTGATATAGGACACTTGGGGTCGGAAATCTAAAATAAGGGCGCCAGAACCAAATTTATCTTCTGGAATTTCACGCCTGTATGTAGGCAACCCAACCGACCGACGTTTCGCGCGGAGCGATGCAGAGCGAGTTAGCGCGAGGAAGCGACATGGGAGGGAAGGAGGGAAAACGACAGTCAAGAGCAATAACGTTTACAAGTGTTCAACGTGGCCACCGTTGTTCTCAATGCACTTCCTACATCTAGCCAACTATTATTATACTATTGCCATAGTGTTTATTCACTTGATACGCGTGGTTGCAGACGGGATTTCGTGGGTTTAAACAAAATTCTGATCAAGTGTCAGCCACACATCGCCGCCTGAGATCGCTCCGTGTGCACCGCCGGCCGGTTGGGTTGCCTACCCACAGGCGCGAAATTCCAGAAGGTAAATTTGGCTCTGGCACCCTTATTTTAGATTTCCGACCCCAAGTGTCCTATATCAAAATACTCCCCTACGCACCACCTACACGCTCCCAAACGGTGGCAGGTACTATAGGAATCACCCTGTATGTTGCCTTGTTCCCAAGCGGTCACCGGTCCAAGTACTGACCCCGTCCGACGTTGCTTAATTGAACGGACGAGAACCGGTGTTTTCAACGTTGTATGGGCATTGGCGGGAAAATTACTGTTCTATGGGACACAATTGTGGAATCTTTTCTTAATAAAAGAGCACATGCGACGCGATTTCGCAATTTTGGGCTTTAGGCACTTTTAAAAGATCGTTAAACACCTTTCGCATACTTGACTGTAGGTGCGTCAAGATCGCATTGAGAAAATGCGTTTGAGTCCTGTAAGATGCAAAAAACAATAGAATCCAAAACAAACCAATTTTCAATTATCTATATACCAATACAATACAATAGTATATTGAAAGACAAGTGTTACAATGCGACCTATTGTAATATGGCTATCTTGTGGCACGAGTGGCGACGCGAAGCGTAGCCACGAGTGTCCGCAAGATAGGAGTATTACAATAAAGCATTGTAACACGCGTTTTTCATACTATTTTTTCTATTTCGGTGCTTTAATTTAATTAAAAAAATCATTATCAGAAACTATAGAGAACATTAGAACTAACATGTTTTATGTTGGGAACACTTTTTATGCCGTTAAGTTTTAGGTTGGCAGCGTAGTAAGACTTGACATTTTGAAGTTCAAACATGGAAGTACCCAACGAAGTACCTACTTGTACTAACTAGTAACTGCCAACTTAAGAAATGAGTTACCAAAAAAAACGACTATAATCACTGTCTTTGTACAACTGTTTTCGGCCTAAAACAGTTGTACAAAATCATCATTGTGACACCGAAATAGAAAAAATTCGTTTTAAGATATAACATGCAGATTACATTGAATTCTGTTTGCTTTGAGCTCGGAAGCTGTTCTGTCAAGAATTTGGCAAATGCTTCATTTTTTTCCCCGCGGGCAGCGAAGTTTGGCGTTTCCTACAGAAGGTAAATATCAAATTTACCCCTTTTAGAAACTTAATAGTTATAAACACCTCCAATGTTAGTAATTGCCTGTTTGCAGGTGTTCGTCGATAACGAAACAAGGAACTTTAATTATTTACAATTGGAAATCTATAAATAGACCAACAATAAATTTTTTCGAAGTATTTCACTATTGCGAATTGCAATAAATAAACACTATCGAATAACGAGTGCCATTCCTTTCTTTTAATGTCCAAGTCATCGTCTTGTATTCGTGTAATTTGTGTATTTTTTTGCGGTAAATAATTTTTTGAGTAAGATTAGATCAAACATTTTGATCTAAGTGGTTAAATTTCAATGTGAATTTAGTGGTAATTTGCTGGTGCCCTGGACTATAGCGTGACGAGCACATGTTTAAGAAAAGAGAACAATATTCTGAATACGGCGCTGTAGGCACGGCGCACTTCACACCGCTTGCTTAAGTTTCCGTGTGTGATAAGCACACAAGTAAACAATTTTGCTATTTCTCTCACTCAGTTTATATTTTTAACTTCCTAGCATGAGCTAGGTTGCTATTGCGATCACCATTTTTTGGGCTTCTCAAAATTTCATCAAATTTCGACGTATTACATCATTTTAAGCATCTTTCAAAAAAGAAAACTTCTTTCCGTCAGTATGTATGTGTTTCATTTGTTTAATCTTCCAAGGCCTACCTAAAAGTGTAGGGTCCTTTTCCAAACAATCTCGACAGATACCGGAAATACATCAAATATGATACAATTTAAGCATTTTTATTAATTAATTAATTAATCTCATTTTCCCAATATTTGAAGTTAGGGACGAGATTTTGAAAAACGGTTTTCACTGGATGTGATTTAGCTACTTTTTCATAAAGAAAAAGTCATATCGTTCTATTTGATTTTTTTAGGATTTTGGGTCATAGTGTCAAAACTAGCCCCCTAACGGAGAAGGATTCAACTGAATTAACTATATTTTGGTTGATTCTCATTACCCAAGGAATGCTTTTTTCAACCATACCAAATTTGTTAAAATCGGTCAAACTGTTAAGAAGTTAAAGCAGGTCTCGAAGCAGGTTATTGCAAAAACAATTGAAAACCATCTTTGTTTTTGAAATAACTGAGTTTTTGTTTCGTGGTGGTCAATTTTAGAACTTGAAAATATTTTCCAGCGATTCTTCAAAACCGATTTACCCAATAATTTTTTTTACCACTAAGTCATACGACGAACGGTTCCTGAGATATGGTCGAGGGCTTATTGGGTCACCCGGTACGTGCGTACGTTGTCAATTTTCCGAGGTAACGGCTCGACGGATTCGGTTCAAATTTTGGATATGTATATTCGGCATATGGGAACGAAAAATAACGGGCCGGATTTTTGAAAAAAAAATTTTGGAGCGTCGCAATGGCATCGAACTTTTTCAAATAGCAACCTAAAACGTTTATTAAGTTATTCGACAGCCCTTATCTTTCTTTGTACAAACTACAATCATTGTGTCAGGTTTTATTACAAAACAGAAAAAAAATGTCAAAGTTAAAAAACGAGTTAAAATACTAAAAAATTAATTATATGTTGCCTTGTGATATTAAAAAAAAAAGAAAAGCAAGAGACAAATATGAGCAAAAATTACCACCAATCCAAGTACTGACCGGAACCGACGGTGCTGAACTTCGGTGATTGTACGAGAACCTCGAGCACTTTGAGCACTTTTTAAAAGATCGGTAAACAATTTTCGCCTGCTTGACGGAAAATGCATCAGGGTCGCAGAGGAAAAATGCGTTGGGTCGTGTGTTAAGAACAAGATGCACAAAACAATAGAAGGAATCCAATATAACTAAATTGAATTGTGTTTAGGCTTAGTTTTAAAATCGATATCGAAGTGATAAATAGTGAAATTCGCGCTCATTGTTAAATCTACGTGTCATAAATGTGACCAGAAGTAAGTTATCAATCAATCTATTTAAGGACCGTTTCAAATTTAGTCCATCGTTAATAGCGTCAGTTCCTGTAAACATTACATTAATTTTGTATAAATAAACATTTATATATATCGCATATTACAGTGTACATTGCAACATCAAAAAGTGAGTGTGGAAAAAGTCACACCCAGACCATGGTGTATAATAGACCCAGACTCATTTATGAACAATTCTGCGGAAAATTTCCCTAAGGACTTAATCCTTTTTGCATTAAATAGCGAATACTCTGAATGTGATGTGATTCCACCATCCTCACCCATTACCTATCCCTATTAATATCAATAACTTTTGCAATTTGTGCGGACCTTGTCTACTTTTACTTTTACCTCTAGTAGTGTTCAACTAATTTTGGTTTAAAAAATGCGATTTATTTACCTATAAGTACTTGCTTTTTCTTTTATAATTACTATATGCCAGAGTGTTCTTTGATGTAAATACGGAAGGGGCTGATTCTTTGACTTATTTTGTGACTAAAAATTCATAGCTATAAACATAGGTCCTCAAACCCGTCATTACTGATCTACAGGGTGTTAAAATTTCAAGATTCCTGCATTTTCGAGGTATTTCGGTGAAATTTGAAATAAGTTACGATGAAGGGCTTACATCACTGGGCAATGGTAGTGGGATGTACTTACAATTGTACAGAGTGTTGTTTTTCAGAGGTCAAATTCCATTTTCGACTTTTGAACTTTTCGGTGCACCACTGATCGATTTTAAAATAAGAGTTTGGTTTTCTGATTTATTTGGAAACTGTTTGGTTTCTTGTAATTTTTCCGTATTTGCGACCGTTATCGAAAAATGAAATCTATTTTCGGTAGTTAGATAAATGAAAGGAACATTTTTTAAATGGTCCAGTAGGCCCTGGCTTTATTTAGATAATCTCTTAATTGTATTAGTTTTGACAGTTATACTATGCGATCAAAAATGAGTTGCTGTCGAGTCGCCTTTGAAATTTTTGTTTACATGGAAAATGGTATTTAACTTGAACTTCCAAAGGCGACTCGACAGCAACTCATTTTTGATCGCCCGTTATTTGGGAGCGTCCCGTATATTTTTTACAACGTTTAACAAATGTGTACATAAAACCTTTATCACGGAGCTCAAAAATATTTGTATTCCACCCTAATTTGTCAATTGACATGGAATTATCAACGCGTTTTTCAAAATTGCTGTGATGAGGCAAGTATTCAAATTCAAAAATTGGAATTGATAAAAAAAGTTTATAAAAATGCGTTTGATTTCAATTTTTCAAATCACGTTTATCAATTTGACGTGAAGATAGCAGGAATTTCTAAAATTGGATTTCTGAAATAGCCATGGGAACTCAAAAATTGGAAATTATACGTTGAGAACCTTAAAAAACCCCGTAAATATGGTTAGAATTTTTGAGCGTTTATTTAGCAAGTTGACATCAAGTCAGCAATGCATGTTTGAAATTTGAAAAATATTACATAAAATCCCGATAGACATCGAGGCGCCCTGAAAGATTAGTCATCGGCCATGTAGAACGAAGGTGGATGTGACGGGAAATATGTCGTGTTTTGTTCGAGAACATTCGGGAGCACTCCTGAACACCCGAGTTTGCTATATACATAAACAACTTGAATTGCATTTCAGGACAGTTCGAATTTTAATACTGAAGCAATAAATAGTTTGCGCTGTTATAAATTAATCAATTTCAAGACAGTTATTTATTTATTATTAATTAATTGTAAATAGATAAATTACGTAATTAAGCTTACGTTACAGTACATTGAAAAACCTCAAAATGATAAAACCTTGACCAATTTCGAGCTCAAACTTGTCATGCCAACTTCACAACTTGACATTACAGCGTGGCATGGATATTCTTAATCAAGAAAATCCTACTCCCCTTTTGACTCCTCCATTAAAAGTAAAAGCTATTTTTTTAATTAATGAGTGGTAGCCGTAAGGAAGGCATTTGCGTCCTTATTAAAAGGCGACATAGGTAGACGTTAAAAGGGGAGAAGCAAGCAAAATGGTAATTGGTAGGTAACCGGTAGGAACCTAACCACAGCAATAAATTGACAATAAGTAAACACTACATATATGATGTGCTGCTTTTTATTTAACAGTTTTGGATGGTTTGAGTCCCAAGTTGACGGTCATAAACAAGCCTACAATATGATTAAAAAAGGTTCTTCTCCCAAAATTAACAATTTCTCTTGTTGCCCCCGGGAAAATTTCATGATAAATTAATGTTGATAAATTGCAACATATTTCCTGTATTATAAAATGTACATAGTTTCTATAATTATCTATTCAAATAAACAAACCCATTAAATTATGTTAATCTTTAGAGAAGTAAATAGTTTTTATATCTCTTTATGCGTTCTTTTTCTTTTCATTCCAATTATTAAAAGTAGAGGTAAAGGCTACATCATCCAGATGTGAGTGGAATGTAACCTAATTGCTAATAATTTGATGTACCTCCTGTAGCAATAAGCGTATAATTTTGCTTCAGAAAGTGTGGCGAAGAGGAGTAAACTGCAGGATTGATTACATCTGCGATTGCAGTTGCCACGAACTACGTTGATGTCTCGTAGCAAATAAAACCACGAATGCAAAAATTTTTAGAGAATTTGAAACTTCCTGTATAATTTCCGCAAGGGACACATTTCGGCCCGCCTTTGTTCCTGGCATACGTCAACGACATATCTTCGATATTCTCCTCAAATCATGCCCTTTTTGCTGACGATCTTAAGCTCTACAGACCTATCGAGAACACCCTGGATGTGCTGATCCTTCAACAAGATTTGGTACAACTTGAAATGTGGGTATTAGATAATGATTTGCAACTGAACTTAACCAAATGTTGTTCAATTTGTTTTTCGAAGAAATCATCGCCTTCTGTTCCGCTCTACCATCTTTGTGGCAAGAACTTCAACATGTGGGCATCATCAAGGACCTGGGGGTAGTACTTGACACAAAATTGAATTTCCAGCATCACTACGATCATGTTATTTCGAAGGCTAGCAAAATGGTTGGGCTCATTCGTCGCCAATGTAAGGATTTCTTCAACATAACCGCACTGAGGACTTTATACTTCTCCCTGGTTAGGTCGCATCTGGACTATTGCTGCACGATCTGGTCACCATACTACTTAACTCACGTCAATCGGTTGGAAAAGATACAGAACAATTTTCTTCGCCTTATAAAGTACAAATTCCTTCTTCATGGAATCATTTTGGATCGCACTGAAAATGTCCGACTTTACTTGGGAATACTGACTCTTAAACAGAGGAGAAATTTACTTACCGCATGTTTTGGTTTCAAACTACTAAATGGTCACCTAAACTGTCCGGATATTTTATCCACTATTAATTTAAACGTACCGATTTGTTCGTTCGGCTCGACTTCTACATGCACGACAATGCCGAACGCTATACTTCCAAAACAGCCCTTTAAACCGCATGGTTGACCTGATCAACAGCTTACATCTGAAAATCGATTTCTTCGGACTGCCACTAGCCGCCTTCAAACGTACTGGGAATTCACTGTTGATCCAATAAACAAGTTTTTCGCTATCTCTCCTACACGTCGATCTTGTCCTTCGTTTTATTGATTTATGTTGTGTATTTTATTGTGTATCACTATAATTTTAATTTGTATGCAAAATGCCTTGTAGCGTTAATAAATTATTATTATTATTATTAATAATACGTCAAATTCAAAAATTCCTGGGATATTTATTTAGTGTTTTAGAAAGGGGGACTAAGTGATCCATACTTTATAATGTTGTTGAGTGAAGTATTTGGGGGTAAAGCAATTATCTTGTTAAGTAATTAGCAACCCCTAGCAAGGCTTAGAAATTTGCTTAGAAATGTTCCAAGTTGGCTGTCCGGAACAACTTACATTTCGCATTTTCCGAGTATGTGAAATGTTTCTTCCGTCATTCTTTTACAGACATTGCACGTGGAATGAAATAGTTAATTATTGGATGTGTCGATTTTAATTATGTAGTAATGAATTAAATCTAATTAAAAGTAATTACATTGTCTATTATTTTCAGTGTGGATATTTGCTTTGAGGATTGTTAAGAGTTGTCGTTCGAGATCCACTGATCATTCAAAATTGTCAGCTGTCAGAAATGTTCTGGTTGTAATACTACCCGACTATCTCAAAGATCAATAAATTCGAACAATAATCGATCAAAATTTTAATTTAATCGTGTTACTTAACTGCTATGTAGGTCGTATACTCGTATTGGTTATCATGTGAAGTGCATAATACCGTTTTTAATCTTCTACGGCCTATAACAACCCCTTAGAGGGCATAGAAAGAGGTAGAGATGAAAAATTCAATTACGTTTGCTGTTGACAAAATGACCCATACTTCTGAAACGAGTAACTGTTTACTGCATCTATTGTAACGGGCAGTTACAAACCCGGGACTGAAATACCCGATCCTACTAATAATTCATGATTTTTACATATTGTTGTATAAACTACAAGGGGGTGTCGCTTCTTCTATAGGTTGAAACAGTGCCGAAGATAATAGCGACCCTGCGTTAAAAATGTACGTGTTGTTAACGTAATTTCGGTTTAAGCATTGGAAATAGCAGTCGGGATATCCTGTACTTATGTAAAATGGTCCAATTTATTTGGTAGGAGCTGGGGAAATTGTCTTTCGAATAGATGCAAAGTTGGAAAATTTGTTAAAATGTCATTTTAATGTTTTTTTTTGTTATTGTAAACTTGAAATTATTTGTCATAATGGTATTTGTTGTACCTAGTGAGTATCATAAATGTTGGACGCATAAGTAAGGAAACATTTAATCGTAATCGCGACGTAAGGTAAACATTTTATCTGGTCAGATGTTTTGTAAAAAGGCGTTATCGGACTAATTAATTGGCCTTGTTTACTAACAACGCCACGTGCAAGATAACGAATGCAGGTGTTTGAGAGTTCGGACGATGGTGGTGGAAATAGCGAGCGACGGCGGCGAACAACGATGTGGAGCTTGTTAATGGAGGTGGTTTCACCTTAAAAGTAGGAAAAGTGGCTCATAAACGATGCTGTTTTCGGATCGATTATAAAATCGACGTTTCGCCAAATAAAAAAGTTGATAGTCTTGCACCTGAAGTTGTTACGCATGCGGTTCCGTAGTTGAAAAGACAAAGACGTCCAGTTTTAAGTATTAGTGTTTAATTTAAAATTGTAGCCATATTAATTATTTAACCTCATCAAACAAATTATTTGATTACCAAAGTTATGTGATAAACAAATCTGAGTTGTAAAAACGGTCAGCTCTGTGTGAAGTGTTGGTAAGTAATTATTTTTCTTGAGTTTTCTCGATTTGTCCGTTTTGTTTTTTTTCTTACAGGTTTTGTTTTTGTATTAGTGGAGTTCACAAAATGTATGCTAGAATAAATTCTTGTAATTTATTGTTTATTAATCAATTATTATGTGTCCATTTGAATCTAAATTTAAGATCCAGATGGAGTTTTATTTTTGTGTGTCAGTGTTTTCTAGTTTCATTTTATACGAGTGTTAATTTCAACTCAAAATTTGATTAATGACTCATTAGAATTTACGGAGTTTACACACGAAACATAAACATAGCATTTTATAAACAAAACACATTGCGGAATTTTGCAAGTGCGGACAAACTGCGAAAGTCAAGCACGGCCCTTGGAAAAACAACACCCTGTAGATTCTCACTACCAATTCACATGATCAATTAAGCTCTTAAGCGTAGCTTATAATTCAAATTTGAGCAAAATATCAAAAATCTTGAAATTTTAACACCCTGAAGATCGGCAACAAAACGTTTGCGGACCTATGTTTACATGAACTTTTAGCCATAAAATAAGCTAAATAATTAACCCTTTCCGTACTAAATTTCCAACACCCATAAAGCCAAACGGTACTGTTTTGAATACAAATAAAAAAAACTAAATAGCGGTATCCCCTAGGTCGTCCAACCTCGGAAGTAGAGATGGATCCACTATGACGATTCAAAATGATTGACCCGAAAGGACAGTCTATATAAAATCCTAGCTCCCGTATGGCACTCGAAAAACTAGTTGATCCGACGATAAATCTCAATGTTATAGAATATTTGCGCACAATCGACTGCTTTAGACACGTGACGAATTACGTTTTGTATTTTTATTATAAGTCCATTCACTTTTGAAATATTACGATGATAAAATTTATTTCCCACGTGTATAACTGCGACCACACACTAGCTAAATTTTATTTTATTTATTATTCTGTAAAGCTTAAAGTATTTCTTTCTTTAAATATATATTTATGAAAAATGGGTTAAGTGGAAGAGCAGAAGGAGCTTGGACAACTACTATTTGAACTTCGCCCTTTTAGTTACTATTGCTCTCGCAATGTATTCATATGTAATTGTTTTTGTTTACTTAGTTGATAATATAGGTGCAATATGTAACCAAATAAAGGTGTTATTATTATTATTAAGTTTTACGCAGTTGTTCGTATTCACCACGAATTTCCTGTCTCAGAAATTAAAGTTTATTTAAGGTCACACGATTTCAATTCTTTGTGGGTTAAAACTTAATTCTATTCGTATTTATATCTTAATAGTTTCGAAACCGTAAATTATCCTTTGTGTATAATGAGGGCCACTAAAAACTTTAATTCGCGCTTTTTTAAACCTTACGCATTTGTTTAACACGTACTCAATTTCGCTACTGTAGGCGCCCGCATCTTTTTTCCGCAACTAATACACACTCGATTATTGGAGTTGTCCCACCAATATATAAAACCTTTTCTTACCGCTCAACGCGAACGCTCTCGCGATTAACACCCATCTCGTGGGTCAAACCTTTTCCACCAATTTGACATGAATGCTCGATAACTGCTAAATGAACAAAATCGTATCGTAATCGAATCCTTCGCGTCACATCCCACGACTCACCGGCGCCGCCAACTTTCAAACGCATTCACAAAGTCAGGACTGTATTTCAAGATCACTCAGCCACATACGATATCGAAAAAATTTAAGAAAAATTCGAATCCAAAAAATTCCGTAACGAAATGTAGAAAATTGCCATGAGATGTGGATGATAGAACGAGTTACAAACATATTTTACAAATATGCACCCAAAAAGTATCTCGTTTGGAAGTTGTTGCTAAGAGTCCTTCAGCGCATTTTTATTGTTTACATTTTGTCCGTCCGTCCGAACCCACGTCTGCGGTTTAGACCTACTTGCACGGAAATTGTCTTGAAATTTTTTGCCATAGGTAGTTTATACCTGAATGGTATTAAGTTACGTTGTATGTTATGAAGTGTTTTAACTTCTCTATTTTGAATTGTGATTCTCTCCGCCATATTGAATTTTTTATTTATAGCTAAATTTCCTTTCACGAAAAGTCAAATGTATGGTTTCGGTACCGATAACGTAAAAATTGATGCTTCACCATGTTGGATGGAATTTTTGTAGTTACTGGATTGGGTACTAGTGTGAACTTGGCCCCCCAACTTTAGAAAGCAATAATTTTCGTGATTGAAATCGATTGCGCTTCGTTTGCGCACAATTGCATTTTGTTTGCGCGCTTCCGGTTTCAAAATTACGAAGGAATCAAATTTGGGGGGGCCAACTTCACAACTGCCCCCCAAGTTTACAATTTTAACATTTTTTGTCTTGTGATCGTTTGCGCTTCGTTTGCGCATGTTTGCGCTACCAATACCTTCGTTTGCGCCCCCTTCGTTTTTGAGTTATTCCAAATACAAAATTCCATACTGGCCCCCCATTTTTCAAATTTGCCATTTTTTCCATTTGATCGTTTGCGCTTCGTTTGCGCGCTGCCGGTTTCAAAATTACGAAGGAATCAAATTCGGGGGGGCCAACTTCACGACTGCCCCCAAAGTTTACAAATTTCATTTTTTTTTCTTGTGATCGTTTGCGCTTCGTTTGCGCATGTTTGCGCTACCAATACCTTCGTTTGCGCCCCCGTCGTTTTTGAGTTATTCCAAATACAAAATTCCATACTGGCCTCCCATTTTTCAAATTTGCCATTTTTTTTCTTTTGATCATTTGAATATGAATAGTAGAAATACGTCACCTCTCACCGGTACCTGTACGTAGTGCCTCCGAAGCGGATGGCGCAGTAGCTACGCTCATCGACTGCTATGCGGGAGGTAGTGGGTTCGAATCCCGCAGCCGACTGCTCTGTCTTGGGTTTTGTCGGGGCGGGTTCCTCAAGTACACGTAGCTTCGCATAATGCCGTTCCCATCCCTAACTTTACCTATCCTTACATTCTATTCTGTATGAAGAGGGTCTGACAAGCCTGAGTAGCCCACCTCCGGGGTCCCTGTAGTCACGATGTCAGAGGAATGAAACACGATGACTTTTTAGCGCATTTGACAACTAAGTTAGGTGCGCTGTTGCAGCCACTTTCTCTGTCCGTCCGCCTGTCCGTCTGTCCGAGGCCTTAACTACTCATACAGTTTCCAAGATATTCGTTCTTTTTGCATTCACTAGCATATGGCTCTGGCACCTGATCAAAAAAATATTTTGACGATGCGCAGGCTGCGCAATATCAACTTTCTTATTTATTAATAGTTTTGTTGAAATTCTAAGTACAGATACTTCTACAAAAGTCAAACATATCGCAAATAGTAAACATTAAATGTGCACATGCGCGCAGACTGCGCAATGCCAACATTTATTTATATTATATATTTCTTTGAAATTTTAAGTACAGATGCTTCTAGTAAAGACAAACATATCCCGTATTGTACAAATCAGATGTGCTCATGGGGGGCCAGTATGGTATTTTGTATGTGGAATAACTCAAAAACGACGGGGGCGCGAACGAAGGTATTGCGCAAACAGCGCAAACGATCACAAGAAAAAAAAGTGAAATTTGTAAACTTGGAGAGAAGTCGTGAAGTTGGCATCCCCCGAATTTGATTCCTTCCTAATTTTGAAACCGGCAGCGCGCAAACAAAATGCAATTGTGCGCAAACGAAGCGCAAACGATCAAATGGGAAAAAAATGGCAAATTTGAAAAATGGGGGGCCAGTATAGAATTTTGAATTTGGAATAACTCAAAAACGACGGGGGCGCAAACGAAGGTATTGGTAGCGCAAACATGCGCAAACGAAGCGCAAACGATCTCAAGAAAAAAATGTCAAATTTGTAAACTTGGGGGGCAGTTGTGAAGTTGGCCCCCCCAAATTTGATTCCTTCGTAATTTTGAAACCGGCAGCGCGCAAACAAAATGCAATTGTGCGCAAACTTGCGCAAACGAAGCGCAATCGATTTCAATCACGAAAATTATTGCTTTCTAAAGTTGGGGGGCCAAGTTCACACAGGTGGATTGGGTACTATTACTTAATAAATCGATACCCTTTCAATCCGAATCTGCATCTGTTTTGCCGGGC
This sequence comes from Photinus pyralis, assembly GCF_008802855.1. Taxonomy (NCBI): domain Eukaryota; kingdom Metazoa; phylum Arthropoda; class Insecta; order Coleoptera; family Lampyridae; genus Photinus; species Photinus pyralis. The sequence goes on from NW_022170511.1 coordinate 10,220,568, forward strand.
GGATCGCAAATGTTGGAGCTTCTAAAAGATAAGGTCAGAGATACGTCAAAATATTATGATAGGCGTGTTATTTGCGTGAGCCTTATTTGTTTTTTGATATCTTTTCAAACGGGGTCAGAAAAAATAAAAACGAATATGGTTAATTTTGGTTTTTAGCGCATTTATGCAGATTTATTTGTAAAAAGGTAGCTTTTATTTCACTTTGGTCGACTGGCTGGCTGGCTGGCAGCAAATGCTAGACCGTAGAAGAAAGCTTGTAGAAAGACGAGAAGTGTACATGTACCTTCCGGGGCCGTGTAATTAACAGCTTTAGGGGCGGGGCTATGCCATGGGCTCGGCGACATCCCCGAGCGTGTTATGTTATCGTGGTGTTTTTTTCAGTTTTTTTCTATCTACTTCTACAGTATTGGTCGGATTGTTTTCAAATTGGTGTCGACGGAAAGATCTTGTAAACGCGCGTGACGGAGTTTTGTTTTTTTTCTTCTGGGCACGAAATTAACCACCTTTTGCACGGCGCGCGTTTTTGAGGGGTGGTTGACTTTGGGCGATCAAACGTTTCTGAGCTCTAATCTCGGTCTCTCTTTGTCGTGTCGCCAATAGAAGCTCGGACCATGAGAAGTGTCCAAAAGTTGAGTACTTCGTGTGCCTTAGGCAAACGTCCTGAAGTCGCTCGTTCTCTTTTCCGTAAAGATGGAACTGGTCTGAGAAAAAGATATGGGAAGTAAGATACCTCATCACATCCGGCTTTCAAATGGGGATATATTAAAATTGACATACAAAAAGGCATTTAAAAGCTAGTTCAAGAGGAGGATGAATTAATTAGTGCATTATCCAAGATCGGCAACAGTACGCAACTATAGTAATACCATAACCACAAGAAAATCGCTACCAATTTCGTTGAGAAACGTCAAAATGGATTGCCGTCATATCCAAAAGGTGAATATGTTTTGACCCGCTAGATTCCGTACCTACTTACATTGGTGATATACCTATTTATTACATTACTTACATTAATTGCGATACATTATATTTATTGCGATTTATGATTTCCGTCCTAACATAGCGAATAACTTATTAACTTACGTAATATTTCAGTGTTCGTCCTTTCTGCTTGACTTATATTCACAATGGCAATTATCTGTCGATTAATTATTTAGAAAAAAATCTTCAATCAAGAAGAGATTGATTCACATTGAACAGAATGTATAATAGAAACTTAATTATAAAGTGTGTTGATATTCTACACCACCATCGCAAATGAACCATATAATCTGTTATAAATATTGTGTAACAAAGAATGTATCTCATTCTCTGAATATTAATTTACAATTTGTATCATTAATTTCAAACTTACTACACGTCAACTTTTATGAGGATCTTATCTAACAAATCTACGACAGGTAATCTGGTAGTAGATAGAAAAGGTCACGTAGGTTTTATTTATTATTACATACCCATTTAGATGAAGTTATTAGTGATGCGTATCTCGTTTCTTGATGTTCATTAATTGAAAGGACATTTTCTTTCCATCGTAGCATTCGTAGCCCCTTTTTAAGTTGTGTCAGTTTCATCCTAAACGGAAACGAATTTGTCCGTTTGTATTTGGGCTTAAAATAATAAATGTTAATAACGAAAAAGAAGAATTTGGTCGAAACATTTCCTGGGCCTGCGCAGGCGCATTTCCCTCGAAACGTTTAAGTAACCTTAAAGAAGGAAGAGGTGGAAATTGAGTCTTGTAAGGAATCATTTGGCACAGAGAACGTATTTTGATTCTCAGGACAGATCGAACTAATGGTTTAAAAATCCGGACTACTACAAATTATGCCGTTAGTCATTTCATAAGAGAACGGATTTTCATCGATAGGAGTGGGGAACGCTTGTTAACGTAAGATACATCCAAAAACTACAATGCCAAAATCAAACCCAATTTCAATTAGTTAATTCGACCTTACGTACGTACCCCATTGATAAATGGGTTTCGGGTTGCGAAATAGGTAAATAAAAGATAGGTAATTATATTAAAACAAATGGCATAACCTAAAAAGAAACATGTTAACAAAGAAAGAAATACTTTACCTGAGGAGGATACAGTCCTCCCTATTCGCGTAAATACGCTTAGATAATTAATTTAAACAATTTTAGCGTGATGACTCTGGAATTCTCCAATATATCTTTCGCAAAAATTTCAACGACAAAAGCAAAAGTAATATCCACGCAATAGCAATGGTACCAACTACTCCTAACACACTAAGAGCGCATTAAGTCAATCACTCAAACCAAGAGTAGGTACATTAAACAAAACAATGGGACGTTACACATGTTAGAGGCTGAGTGGATCCCCCGCGCGATAAAACATCGAAGGTGGTCTGACGGGTGCGAAAATCAAATCCATGTACTCTCACTTTGAAGTTTCGTGTCCTAATCACTACATCACTTCACTCGTGATATTTAAATACAAAATAAATGCGCACACAGCACAGTCAAGTACTGTGAACTACGAAATTTTATGTTAGAAATAATGTCTTAGATACGCCTTGACAAAGGATACCAAAATTCAGCTTCGTGAAATCTTATGCCTTTCCATTCAAAATCAGGCAAAAATAATAGCACATCTTTCAATGTCTCAGTTAATGGGTATGGAAATTTCCACTCTTGTTCTTGGAAAAACGATATGCTTCCTTATAAACGTGGTGATCTCTTTTCTATCATTTTATTTTATTTTTTTAAGTGGGCGGGGTTTCAACAGGGCTGCCGAGCCGAGCTTCCACAACACAGGTTGTCCCATTTAGAATTTTCAAGTTGGGAGTGTACCACTTTTGGGACACCCTGTATAAATAATATTACCAAATTTGAAGATTGTGAAAATGATTTAGACGGGGTCAGTCTTACACGTTCTTCAAAATTGTCACCATAAATACTATAAATAGGAAAACAAAAATTTTAAAAATTATATTTTCTTCCACATTAAAATCATTTAAGAACTTCAGCGGGATACTTTGTCTGGTGTAAATTGCGTCAGAAATATACTTCGTGTTAAACGTTTTCTTACGCTCATACCAGGTTGGATGTTTTACAAAACCAGCCAATATAATAAACATATCTGAAACAAACCCCACGAACCACGGAAAAACTACATACATTTTTGTGGTCTTTTATGTTTGTTTGATATTGTGTTATTTCAACCACAAGTAGTCTTGATAACATTGTGAATGTCATTTACGTGAGTCGATACTCCGAACGCTTACCTTTAAAACTCGTATTTCTCTGCCACTACCAAAACGAGTAAAAACACGCAGCTGTTGTAACGCGTTGGTAAACAATGCGTGCGCCTTTCGAAATCGTCGAGTTGTAATTCATGACTTACTTTGAAAGAGGCTAGGAGATTTTTGACTGTTTTTTTATTTCACGATACACTTGAGACACGATGGATAAGGAAGAAAAAAGCGTTGTCTCAATGAATTGCCGGCCCTTGTGGCGCAGTGGAGTGGAAGCTGAACTACAGTACTGAGGGTCCCTGGTTCGAATCCGGATTTGAGCGTGGATATTTGTAAGCGTATAGATGGTTTTACTTCAGGGTTGATCCTGTGTCGGAGGGTTGCTTTTTTAATTTTTAGTGGTGAAAGTAACTTTAGAATTGTAGATTCGGGCGTCTGGTCGATTGAAATCATCGTTCAATCAGTTGAATGAACGTCAAATTACATTAAGGGAAATAATTTATCATTTATTAACCAGTTTCGTCCTTAAAAGCCACCCCATACAGTAATTATAATTAAACAATATATCTTCAAAATGTTCTTTAACAAGCCAGGAGGGATCAAATATCACTGGTTTTTGTGAAAGTGTGGATTGGTAGATTCAACCTTTTAATCGAAGTCTTTAAATAAATATGGATTGATGTTCTGAGGGTTAAATTATGATGAATTGGAAATGTTCAACTCCTAAAAACCACTATATGAATTAAAAAATAATCATGAAAAATGTTGTGACTAAGTCAATAAAAAAAGAAAGCAACTGAGATTGCTTAATGAAGCAGCTCAGATTGAAGTTCTTGGCCAATTTGCCATAATCACTCAATGTCAACATTTAGTTTTTTTTGTTAATTATTGAATTTTTCTTAAATTGTCTTATATTGACTTTATTGGTACCACTGGAAACCTTTCCACGATGTGTCACAAGTATGTGGTTGCCATTAAGGTTTTTTGAAGAGGAGGGGGGGGGGGGTTGTCACTCATAAAGTCATTCTAGTTCCCCCTCGATACCGCCGAAACGGTTTTGCGCGATTTTCAATATCTTCTTTGGTTTGGAAAATATGACCGACTGCAAGTTTTAAAATTGACACCCTGTATGAGCTATCACGTAGCACACATCTCATCTTGCAGAAAGTTTGAGGACACTGTTACAGAAGCATTAAAAACATTCTGTTATTATTAGGACAAGGTAATTTCCAAAAAAATCTACGGAAAGACGCAAAAAAACAAGTGTTCTCTTTTCCGAAATTTTAAATCGCAATATAACTAATAGATGGCACCAAAGCGAGATCTGCGACTCTAGAAGAATCCAAACCGTCGACTTCACGCGAGAGGCGAAAACATAAACGGTCAAACGTATCAATTACGTATGCCCGCGAAGGTTCTTGGTGTAATAAAACACTTTCCGAAATTCCAACGGGAACGGCAACAGGGAAAAACGGGATTTTATGTTTTACCATTGAAAAGAAAAGTTTGTTGGAAAGGTAAAATAGAAAGCGATGGCCGATGATAGTTAATCTCAATGCCAAAAGTCTTGCTTGGACTGAGATTGTTAAATTTAAGTCCAGCGCGATCCAATATGGAAATGCCTTCCTATAGATCAATATGGTAAATGATAATTTACACCTACCTACTGTTTCACTTTTTGATCCGCGCATTTTGTTTATATGTATTCATAAATATTGTTATAGGAAATTTTATTTAATTTCCTTACGTAATTATTGCAACGAACTCATTTCTTGGAAAATTCGCAAATATGTACCAGCAACAACTATCACAATTTCTTATTTCATGATATTTCTAATCCGACTGCGCTTACGTTTTATAAATACAGTTCCGATAATTATTGCATTCATTATTAAAGGTGGACATTAAAACTCGTTATTATAGAGCTCTATAACCAAGTTATGCTGAAATCAAGGTTAACTATTTTAAACCATTTCAAGATATTAAACTGTGGGATCAAAGACAACAGGTTGAATATATTAACACCTATTAACTCATTACCGTTACCTACCATTTCTCAAATGATGGTTCATACTTTACATTAATTTAATTTCGCCTCGTTTTCTAGTTAGTATTTATTTACTTAATATAGTGTGTTTGGTTTACAAATTACAGAGTGCATTCGATCTACCTATATGGCATGTAGGATTTATGTTGAGAGAACAATATTGCCTTATAATCTGATCAATAGGTAAACAAGATAGAAACTCTTACTCCTTTATTATTATCTGGAAATCTTGCCACCGTCTTGTTTAACAGAAGGCAAACGATTGTCGAGCGGTAATGTAATTATTGTATGGCACACTGTATATTATACCTGTGAGTCTTGTGACAGCCATATCCAAATTTCCCATTACCTGCAACAAAACAAAAAAAAAACAAGGATATTGTCTAAACAGGACCATAGCCAGTGGGGGGGGGGGGGGGGGCAAGAGCGGACAAACCCGCTACTTTGCCCGCTCGTGAAAATTGCCTAATATGACGCATAGCATGATCAAATATACGAGAAAGGTGCTTAGTATTCGGAAATCGGAATCATGTCACCTATTAAAATTGGACAACTTAACGTTTGCGTATAAATTTGATTTGGTCTGTATAGGGTGGCCAACTGTTTGTTACAAATAATATTTCATAATCTACCATTTTCATAGTAAGTTTACGAGGTCAAGAAAAAAAGTTATCGGACCTAAACTCATCTTTCTAAATGGAACACCCTGTATATTTTAATCTAAACAGACAGAATACTAAATTCTATTTTCAAAACTATAGCACACCAGGGATATTTAAAAAAAGATTCAAGCGATTCAAAGAAATTCAAAAAAGATAAGAAAAGGTTCTAATAATAAAATAAAAAATAAAAATTTACACAATTTTTTAAATTTTTTTAAACACTTCTTTTTATTCTTTTTGAATTGACTCCATTTAAAAAACGATAAGTTTTTAACCGGACCCCATATACTTATTTTGAAAACAGCAGATTATGCAACAATGTAATAAACACATTTCTGATAACTTAATAAACAAAGAAATTATAGGCTTATGTATTTAAAAGTAAAAAAAAAATGTAAATTTAAGAAACTGTTTTAAGTTGAAAGATGGAGTTTAATAGTTTGTTTCTATTGTTAAATGAGCAAGGTCTATTGTGTGGTAACCCAGGTTGTAGGTACATAAATGGTATATATAGATTATTATCATTTTTACCACTTGCAACCCGTAGTATAAAAGAGGCTTACAAATGACCTCTCACTTTTCAGACAGATATGTGCATTTTGGATGTCTAGAAACCCAGATCTCCATGATCGTCAGTCCACCTGTCTGTGCACTTATTTTCTACCAAACCACTGAACCGAAAGTAGCTAAAGTTGGCACATGTGTTCTGTTGAAAAGCTTTTGAAAATGTGCATATTTTTTTATTTGCGTTATGCTTCCAAATTATGCGAACCGTATTTTCCAAAAAAACGAATTTCTACAGGGAGTGAAATTTCCACGGGACACAGCAAATCATTATTTCGTCCGCCCGCTCTGTAGATATGTTGGCCCGCTCTTATAAATCAGTCTAGCTAAGGCCCTGTGTCTGAATAAAAATGTTCAGCCAGATAGATTATCTGATTATATTTTTTTTTTACAGATGTAGAACGCAAGGAACAACAATGAAGAATTTCTACCACTCTTTTGTCACCTAAAACACATCATGGATTTAATTTCAAAAAATAAACCTTTCCATAAAGAAAATTTTTTTACAATGGACACAGCACCTATCGTCAGTCTTTTCAACATGGGCACACAACAACAAACGGCATCCGGTAACGAAACAATCAATCAAGTGTGGACGAAAGAACATTTCGATGAACTTAACGGGTTGGGTCAGAGAAAAAGTTACCTGAAAGCCAATCTCTGTTTAGATTTAAAACCTTTAAAAACCTCTTGGGCGAGCACAAATCATTACGAAAGGGATATTAACGGCAACGAGGATGAGGAGGACGAGGATGAAGGAGATTTTAAGCATGAAACGCAGGACACATCGCCGACGCCTACAACGCCTGATAAAGAAATCGTATCGCCTTCGCACCACGCGAGAAGGCCTATGAACGCGTTCCTAATTTTTTGCAAGAAACACCGCCCGATTGTACGCCAAAAATTTCCTCACTTAGAAAATCGGGGGGTGACTAGAATACTGGGGGAGTGGTGGGCGCTGCTTGAAACCGGTGAAAAGAGTTGCTACACAAACTTAGCTAAAGAGGTAAGTTTGGCATTCAATTGCGATTGTGTTTCTCACCGAACTTTCTCATTTATTAGAAAAACCTAAGCTAAACTGGTCATTAACCTCCATTTCGTTCTTTAATTATCTATAACATTACGTGAATCAACAAGATTGTAAACATTACCTTCCATCTAAAATATGCCGGAATGTGAGCTGATAAATAAATGAGTAAGGGGTTCAAACATACAATTAAATGTAATACTAATAAACGTATAATCGATGTTAATGATCCACTTTGTTTCATTGCAATTGCGTTGTGATTCATTGGTATGCATTTCCGTGCGTGTATTATTTGATTATTTCCATTTGTTTGTGTTTTTAATGTCATTAATTAGATAATACTGACAAATTCAAATCCAGAAAGCAATTTAATGTTGATTTCTGCCCTTGAAAGGCACATTACAATATTTTGAAAACAATCTTAAATATTCTAAAGAGTAACCTTTACAAATAGGTGTCTAAACCAACTGAACAAAATCAATTTTTGTCTGCTGTGAAATCTACAAAATATTACAAAATAAAGAAACCACAGGAAAGTATTTTACAAATGTGGTGCCTGTATCATTGTAAGGTGTTTATGCAGATAGCTTACATTAGGACTGTGGGAATATGAGGTAGACCCATAATCAATCTAGCTAACGAACTAATTGAGGACTTTGAAATTCAGAAACTTTACCATTTCCTTGTGAACACTCTAAATCCAACTTTCTCATTATCAAAGTGTTGCCCTTTCTTCGAATTAACATTACTGTTCAAAGGTATTTCTTAATTTCAAAAAACAAAGTCGCTACGATTTTTCAAAATGAGGATTGCTTATGGGGAATTATTTGGAAAAAATTAATAAGATGGCAACATTGACAAAAAACAAAAAGCGAATAGCCTTCAATGTAGAGGCACAGATCTACACATACACAGATTGCTAACCTTATGCATTGCATTGCTATTGCGGAGCAGTATAAACATGTATCGTTTAAAACACGAACATAGGGAAGGTTCTTAAAGAATCGTGAAGGTTTTTTGAAGTTGGCGGAAACTATTTGCGGCTTTAAAGGTCTTGACAGATTGCTAACTGCAAAGGCATACTTACAAACTATGTATATCTCTGCCATCATTAACGTTACACTCTTTACCACGCCGATAAGATATAAGATAGGGAGGTTATTTTCGAAAAGTTGATAGTTTTTCGAGTTGTAAGCACAAAACAAAACTGCTAAAAAATATCTTTTTCGTACTTCCGGGACTAAAGTAACAACTTCACTCCATTATGACAAGTACTGAAGTGTCACTTTTTGTCCCGCCGGGATTAAATTTAGACGAAAATCCCGGAAGGATGAACTTACTAACAAGGCAATTTCAGTAGGTTGTTCCACATTTTGTATGCGGTACTACTTCTTAAACGTATCGTACTGGTGCTCATATAGTTTTTTTGGATTTCGGTGGTATCAATTCTATACCTACTTTGGCTGCTTTTTATCAATATCAAATACACCTTTGTCACCCACCACCAAAATTATGACACGAGCAATGACAGTTTCCAAATTATTTTTGTTACCATAGCATAGGGATTGTCGTACCAACGTCAACGCAACGTTCCTATGGTAACTTGTTAAGCAGCGATTTTTTGAAAGAATGCGTTCTCTAGCTCCATACATATTAAGTGTTTCAGTTTCGGAAGTACGAAAAATATCGTATATACCTTGCGACTGAAGTAGTGGTCTTAATCCCTCAGGTAAATTATGGCCCTCCCTTCGGTCGGGCCATAAACTTTACCTTCGGGATTAAAAGTACTACTTCAGTCCCGTGGTATATAATATACTATTTCATTTTTTTTGTATTTTTTTCAATGTTGCGTCATGAAATTTTGTTAGCAAACCTCAGATTCGGATTCAGCACCCCAAAAAACATATAGAATCAAAGAAATCAAAACTACCCCACAACTTTCCTGGTAAAAATACAATTAAACTGGATTATATGCACACTTTACCGCTTTAAATAAAGTCACTAGATATAGAAAGTACCGCAATCATCCGCCATTTTTGGGCAAATTTGCTGCCAACTTAAAAAAATTGACAAATAAAATCTGAATAGCTGTAATTTTTTATAACCTAACTTTATAGTACTGTCATGTTTTATAAAAATATATACAGATATCTCCAAACAGGTGGTACAATCCCTAACATTAAAGTTACTAGCATCTGGTAACTTCCGCCATTTTTGGGCAAAAATCATACGTTCTCTCTCTAACACACGAGCCCAATGGATTGCGGTACTTTCTATATTTAGTGACTTTAGCTTTAAATTTTTTGCAGCGACATCTAATGCATAAATCCATAAGCGTCATATTACAGTTTTAAACGGTACATGTTTATACTGCTCCGCAATAGAGGGCGCTTTTAAGTATACCTAAATTTGTTTCCCAAAAAATACATAAGGTTAGCAATCTGTGTATGTGTAGATCTGTGGTAGAGGTTAACAAATGACATTGAAACAGCTAAAAATATACAGGGTGTTCTATTTTTAAAAAGTTATTTATTGACACTGTTAAAATAGGGCACCCTGTATATTCAAAAATAATTTCTACAGATGCGCAACCATCTATAGTTGCCATTTGGACACAAGCATGGGGTGAACAAATAAGCTGCCCATCAAAATTTAGCGCAACAATGGCATACGCTTTTACAATCGACGCCAAAAACAGCATCGTTTATTTCCTATTTTTCGTATTTAAAGTAGAGACCACCTCCATTAATCAATTCCATATCGTAGTTTCCCGGCGATACATGAAACACTGCTCCGTCGCCCGAATTGACAAACACATCCTCAAACCGAAATTACAGCATGTATATTTTTCACTACAGGGTGGCTCGCTCTTATCTCCGGCATTGTTTTAACCTAGAGAAACAATACCCCCTGCAGTTTGCAGTGCTGGAATTAGAAGTGATGGTGCGTACGGGGTGCCATTTATTTTATTATTAACACTGGAGATCGACATAGATAATCACTTTCTTTTCTCAAATTTGGTGGTAGTAGATACATTCAAAATCCCAATGCCCAGTATTTAGGAAATTTGTTCCATTATCTTACCCAATACTAATTTTATTTACTGTACCTAGCTTCTGTTATCTGTTTATTAATTATAGATTCAAATATAAAAAATAGCACACACTTTGGTCTTGTAATCTTATCACTCGCTGTTTATTTACCCAAATTAATTAATAATAATCTATCATTTATTAAAAAAGTATACCTTACATGCTTGTATCTGTTGGTTAAAGTTATACATATGTTGATTCTTAGCATACACATTCGGTTTTATCAAAATTTATATATATTTGTTTAAATTATGTGGCAATAAATCAAAAACTGTTCGTTCGAAGCCGATGATTCATTACTGTTAAGTTTATGGCACACTTTTCCTATGAGTAATAGTCATCGAAGTTGCAAGTCATAGATAAATTGTGGGTAAAAAACAAACATACAATTTGTGTTACTTATAACATAGCCTTTCTATTAAGACTTTGTTTTATTGATTTTCCTCCCTAATCTCTCGATTTGTTTCTTCAAACGTTTATACCTATTACATGTATTGGTCATACTGTCCTTAAAGAAGGCATTGGCAATAATTCATGTTTTATCTATTCTGTAGACACCTGCATCGTACGAACCGGAATGCTGTGAGGAATTTTAAATAATTTCTGTAAACCTTTAATACAAGGTCACTCTAGATGGCGTTACAAACTGTATTGTTTAAGGAATCGGAATGATCCTTACATGTAAAGTTATATGTACAATTTTTGTTATCTACTTTCAATTACTCCTAATAGCATTGTGTTAAAAAAATTTCAGATGCAACTGTCGCAAAACAATTTTTTTTGGTTACATTTCAAAAATGTTTTGATTCATATTTCGTTCATGAGTTTTCCCATCCCGTTCATGGTTGCAATAAAGCTACTATTTTGAACTAGTTTATTTGACAAAATAAAAATATTAGTTTAACTAACACCATGTTCCACCCTGTATAACCGTGACTTTAGTGATCACTTTATTTTTCTTTACAAAGCCCTAATCACATTTCATATTTCTAATCATTTGGGCCACATTAAAAAAAAATAAATGCAATGCAGACCATATAAAACGGTCTCGATGACTTCCCGAAGTGGTGGCAAAAAAGAAATTGATTTATAATTGCCGCAGGCGGAACTAATCGCGCCCAATAGTATGGGGGCTTTCGTATATCCCCTCCTTCACCTGCTACGAATTTATTCGCGATTCAGGTTAACAGTACTAGAGGCGCTGGTGTAATTTACACAGACATGTATATGTGGTAGCCGTTTGTAAACATTGGGTTATCCTTGCAGGCTTTTAAGTGAAATTGTACTAATTTGAATGTGAATTGAGTTTATTTATCCTGCCGCTTTTGAGACTTGAAAATATAACCCTTTCATCCTATCCCACCTGAAAGGCCTTTTTCTTAAGGAGTCGAGGCTGTTTTCAATTAGCTTGAACACACAATGAACTGAATTTCCCAATTACAAACAAAGATTCAATATCTAGCGCATTCGTACAACTTTACAACAACTCGCCGACATTTCCTTCTGTCGATTATGCTTTAAAACAGTCATACTGTTCATGGCACAATTACACTGACCACAATTTTAAACGCTCAGTATTTTCTGATGTGTCATGCTTTAATAAATGACGATTTAAATTTTTCTTACTATTTGTGGCATATCTATTCGCACAGAGTACACGTAATTTCCTTCAATTGTATGTAAGTTATGCTTATCGTGTGTAGCGCCATTGCATGGTTCACAAATCAAATGTTTGAGAAGGTTGTGTTTTGGTAGGTGACGCTTTAAGCGAACGTTAAATTGTAGAGTAATTGCACTGATAGCAGTGACAGAAGTTCAAAGTGGAGTGTGTCAAAAAATGACCTATATATCTCCTATTTTTTGGAGTGTAATTGCACTGTTCACAATTAAAGACTGCAGATATGCGTTAGACGATGATTAATTAAATTATCCTTATTATTGGTTGCATAATTTCACTGGTCACATTTAAAATTTTTAAAGTACCGTTGATAAGATCTGACGTTTTAAACTATCCTTGCTCTTTATGGTGGATTTACATGATTGCAAATAAAATTTTTGCAAGTGCATTTACTTTTACAGCCTTAAAAACTACAATATTGATTACGTTTGGTCATTGTAAATAAACAAAATGGCGGGCTTATACGACCAATAGTAATTACAATGCGCTGCCACCAGAGGTCTCACTGTTAATCTGAATCGCGAATGGGATTTCCGAAAAAACCTCGTGTCCGCTCTTCGTGCCGTCCCTCTGTTCCCAAGAGGTGGGGGGAGCGACTTCCTTAGCTTTGTTATGAATTTTATAGACCCTGATCACTGGAGGTGTTCTTTTAATCATTCTCCAAGCAAAATGATGCTGCTTTCAAATAACAAAGTTCGTTATTTTACTCAACTTGGCAGTAAATACAATTATTTGAATGCTCATGATATTTTAGTATTGCAACTTGAATATAATTACCTTTCTTTTTCCTTAGTACAAAGATGCGTTCTTCTCCGCCAATCCGGATTTCAAATGGTACAAACTTCCAGCGCCACCACTGCGAACACTAAACACACGTCCAATCAGTGTTTACAAAATTTCGTCGCCGTTAGCAAGCCCTACACACACAACTCCAACTTCTGCCGAATTTACTCCAGGCAAACTGGCAGATGAAACACAGTTGGGAAATTTGACATCGTTAATGCAAACTAACTGCTCCACAACTAAAACTCCAGATAGTCATAATACGTACGCAAGTGAAGCGATGGACACAAACTCATTCCTCAATAATAATAATAATAATAATGTCGATGTAGAAAATAATAGTGAAAAACATAAGCAATTGTTGATAACTCCAAGTACAGATACAATTACCACTTCTTTTCCACCCAAACCAATAAAAAAACGAAAATTTTACGAATTTAGTGAGAGTGACAATAATAACGTTGCACAGGATATTTTTGGAATCAAGTCGCAAGCAGAGGTTGATTATAATGAAAACACATTCATAAAAGACACACCTGACTGTGACCCGAACAATGGTTTCCACGAACCCGAAAACATGACACAGCAGGAGTTGATGAATAAGGTTGTGGATAGCATGTTTCCAGATAAAGGTGCTGGCATGGATGAAGAAACAAAAGATGAAACTAAGGAAACAAGAAAATCGGGTCGTTCTTGTAAGGGGCGTAGGTACGCCGAGTTTATGATGGAAGGCAAGCTACTAGGAACTAAGCAAATCAAACGATTCACACAATACAAACCTGATATTATCAATAAATTCGATAATGCTTTAAGTAATAAAATCGAACACTTGGTACACAACAAAACCGAAACAGCAACACCAAAATTAGACTTAAACGAAACTATCAAAAGATTAGCAGAACGCACCAATACCAAACTAGAAGATATCGGCGAAACATCCGACGGTGCCATAGTAAACAAGGCGTTAAAACGAAAACGGACAGAATCCGAAAACTCGGACGACACCAATCTACTCAAGCTACAGTCCGATTTCAATTTACATTTACGAATCGCCGAGCTTCCCAGTTTGAGCTACGAGGCATTCATGCAACGCAAGAAGGACAGTAAGAAGAGAAAGTCGATTCGTAGCAAATCCGAGTCGAGCATAACCAAGGCCAAAGTTACAAAGTTACCAAAAACCGAAAACGATTGCTTGGTCGGTTCGAAGAAGCGGAAAAATAAGAATAATATTATTCGATTGGAACCGCACGATTCCTATCCGAATGACGTGAGCAGTGACTTATTTGGTTTGGCCACTCTCGCCGAAGTGGCCGCCAATACTCAAAAAATCAATTAGTCATATTGTTAATTGTTTTACTTTTATGATGTAGCATTACTGCCTTTTTGAAGTGTAGCATAGTCTTCTTTGTGCAACTGTTTCTTTAACATCACAAATTTACATTTTAGGTTAGGAACAAAAAGCAATAAGACTAATACTAATCAAGAATTGTGTACGTGAGAAGTTTATCTTAGGGCACATATTCAAGGAATGGGCATTGATATTAAAATTTTTAACGGCAACTTAATTATGCTACATCATAAATATTCCTTTCTTAATTTATGCCTTTTTTAGAAATTGCTCCAAAATAAAGAAAATTGTAGAGCACAGCTTATGGTGCTTGAGAGGTGATTTGGTGAATGGGTAAGAGCATATTTGTGATTTAGGCATTATGAAAGTGTGTAAATACATTGTTTTTATCGTTAATTCTTGTATGTTTTTTGTATAGTGTTATTTGTTTTTTGTTTTTTTTTTATTAAGTTTGGTTATTATCTAATTAACTTGAAACCAAATGTTTATTCTAGTTTAATACAACATACTATTAACATTTTAATTATATATATATACATATGTTACAATGGCTATATATTTTATCTATATTATCTAATTGCAATAAGAAAAGTTTTATGATATGTTGATCTGTTAAGTAGATCTAAAAGTTGCGTAGTTTTTAAAGTAACTACTTCTATATTTATAGTCACTATTTTGCACTGTTTTAACAATTGCGTGGGCATTCTTTAAATTGTATTTCGGTTAAACCGATGTCCATGATTGAATCAATTAAAAACGACCAAACTGTTTATCAAATAGGCCTTGTAGATGTAGAAGTATAAATATTATATGTTAAAACTATATAATAATGTTTTTCCTAATATATTTATATTTTATACTAATATTTTAATCATGCTGTATCAAAATTTTGCAAAATCAAGGGAAATGGATCGTCAAGTTAAAAGTACAAAATACTATTTCACACGGTTGACCAATTTGCATAATCTTTCATTTTCCGTGATTTGTAACAATTGGAAGGTATAGAAGTGATGAAAGGATTGTGATAATGATATGCTTATAAAAGAAGTATTTTTGTAAAAGCAGATGGTTTAAGAAGAAATGATTATATTTACATTAGAAATGAGTATAGATGGTGCCTTTTATTTATTTTAATTATATTATGCATTTTAGAGAACAGTTGAATGTATGAAATTTATCAGCATTTGTACTAAATAAAGATTTTTAAAGTTATGGTGTACTTTCGGAGGGGTACCCATTGGATCACGATGAACTATTGGCTGTGTCAGTTTAAACATTCATATTTATTAAAAATTAACAGTATTTCAAAAAAATTCCCTCTTGTATCGCTTTACACACTGTCCAAGATAAGAATGGGGATTTTGAAAACGATAAAAGATAAAGACCGATTTAAATTAGAAAAAAAGTTGCACTATTTAGAGTATTATTAGTTTTAACAACTGCTTTCAACAAAACTCATGAAATGTACATACTGGAGCATTTGTCACGGAGGTTTCCTGAAAGATGGATTGAAACTCACAGTGAAGCTTGGCTAGTTCGTCCACCAGATTAGAGCCCCTTAGACTTTTTCCTATAGGGTTATGTAAAATATCAAAAATCAAGTGTTTTGAAAATGAAGATCAGCAGTAGTTAACACAATCTCCTCAAAAAAGTTTTAAATTCAACTGTACAAAGAGAAAAATATTGGGAATTTATTAACACTTTCAATTATCTTTGAATTCTTTTCCCAACGCCTACCTACTACAAATTAAGAACACACAAAAGTATTAAAATTTATTTGTCTTTGTTTTTTTGGCTTTAGAAGCATATTATACGTCGTTGAATTTGTAATTAAAAAATGCTACATATAGAAGGTGTTTCGATTTTTGTGGTTATGCAAAAATTTAAAAAATAAATTATCCAAATAAATTGCAATTTTTGGAAAATTTTGAAAACGATGAACAATCATGAATTTCTGCAATCAGCGTGTAAACATAGTCTAAAATTTTTTTAATTTAAAGCACCCTGTATCTTACCCTTTTTATTTTTTTAATTTTTATATATTGTCTCTTTTGTTCTGGGCGTCGATTCCCGAAGATGTGCTTTGTTCACATCGACTGACCTTGATGTGAATGTGACTGCATTCTCGTCTCTCGAACCTACCACATCGAGTCATAAGTTGATCGAAAGCAACGACTGGTCTAGATCACTCGTTGCGTGAAAGTCATGCGCAGTTGCAGCTGTTTTGCTTTTGTATGCAGTCGTACAAACTCTTTTAACAATTGTTTCTGGGCGCCAGTCATTGCCCTATTTCTTATTTTAGTATCCATAATGCAAAAACAAAACAAAATACAAAACTGACAAATGACAGTTCAATTCTTGTCTGTGATTGGTTAGCTCCAACGAATAGAGTTAACTCAAAAAGTTTGTCCACGATTCGGGAATGCAGCTAAACTTGAACTTATCCCTATACGATAGGATATTTTCCATAATAAGGTAGCATTCCATTGTTTTTATTTCAGAAAACAAATGAATAACAAAAAACAATTGAATTTTTTTAAATATAGCAAATCACACTTTCATTATTTGATATTTTTTTTCTCTTTTCAATGACGTAATACGTTAGCACCCGTGTAGAAGAAATTAATTCTTATTTTATTTCAAGCTTTTTGTAATAGGTTATGCCACTGCCTTGCAGAATCTTAATAGTGCACATTTTGAATGCGATATAAACCAATTTACTGCCAATTTCGTTTTGTCTAAAGGTTTAATAAGAAACGGACAAGTTCTTTGCTTTATTTTAATGTAGGATATCTGAATTAATGATATTGATCTAATTATTTTTTTGAAAAATTTGCTTGAATAAGGGTAGGTACTACTAACATGCTATCATCCAAAAGAGAAAAAAAACCTCTTATCAAATGAGCACCATAAAAAGGTTTTTTCAAAGAATAACATCATACATTAGTTAAGAGATGTACAACTCTCAGGTGTGCGTTTATCGTTTGGTTAGACAGATGTTCTGACGTTCTGTACAAGCTTTCCATTTATTCATAAAACATTTATAAGCAAAAAGGAATTAAAATAATTTAATTATACCATATAGGGCAGCAGCAACAAAACCTGTATACTGTAAAATTAAAGCTGTAGATGCAATTACACAAAGTTTAATACCAATTTTATACGAATCATAATTTATACATCTTTATTTATAAAATTCATGTTCACTTTCATCCTTTTTAATGTTGTTCTTGTAACCCTTCTCGAAATCTTTTGGGAGAACTATGTAGCGATTCTCACGAACTGCATGCATCCCTGCTTCTTGACAAATGGCGTTTATGTCGGCACCAGAAATTCTATCAGGACGAGCTACATAATCTTCCAAGTCGACCTTAAAAATAAATAAGATGAAACAATGTCTATACTAATACAAAACTGATATAAAATACAGTATGCTGTTATTGTTAAGAGGTACAGTCAATTAAATTAGCTAATATGATGCGGGGTTGCAATGGTCAAATGAGAAAAACAAGTTAGGATCAGGTTATCTAGATATTCAACAAAATAGTTCTTGGATGTTTAATTCTCTGTAGTTTCAGCATTTATTTTGTTTCAAGTTATGTAAAAATATAAGAGTATTTAAAAAAGGTTGTTTTGTTGAATATTTCCATAAACTAAAGCTCAATTGTTTCCTTAATTATCCAATCATTGTAATCCATGTTTATTTGGTAATTTATTTAACAGACTATAGCTCCAACAATAAGTTAGCACTAGTGTCAGATTTGTTTGAAACTAGTAATGATAAAAAATTTCAAAAAAACAATTGATTAAAAACTAAAGAGCAAAAAGACAAATGCAAGTTGTTATTGCTACTAGTAGTTAGTTAATGCTCAAATTTTACCCCCCTACCCTCCCTGCCCATTGTGTTATAAACCCATACCTACCTCTTCAGATAAATTCATGTTTGTTGTAATTGTGCTAAAAATTAACCGTTTTTGGCGACGATCTGGCAAAGGGAATTCAATTTTTCTATCTAATCTACCAGGACGTAACAATGCAGGATCCAGGGTATCTGCACGATTGGTAGCCATAATGACCTGAATAAAAAATTCAAATTACTAACCCTAGTAGAAAGCTTCAAGAATGCACGTTACTTTAACATTTGTGGTTTGATCAAATCCATCCATTTGATTTAACAGTTCCAATAGAATTCGCTGAACTTCACGATCTGCTCCAGTTTGCGCATCAAAACGTTTGGTGGCGATTGCGTCAATTTCATCGATGAATATAATCGCAGGCGCATTTTCCTTGGCCAGACGGAACACGTCTCGTACCATACGAGGCCCCTCACCTAGGTATTTTTGTACAAACTCGGAACCAACGACACGTATGAAGGCGGCGGTAGTATGATGAGCAACAGCTTTCGCAAGCATAGTTTTCCCACACCCTGGTGGTCCGTACATTAAGACACCTCGAGGGGGATCGATGCCAATTTGTTTGTATAACTCAAAGTGAGTTAGAGGAAGTTCGACCGCTTCCCTTATCTCCTGCTTCTGCATATCCATACCACCGATATCGCTGTACTGTACATCCGGTTTCTCATCGGCTTGCAGCATGCTAATCGAAGAGTCTGCTTCTGGAGGTAACACGTCAACAAGAGCATTACTATGTTTATGTAATGCAACACTCGCAGAAGGTTTCAACAGTTCGCGATCAATTGTCGACAGTATTCTCACGTAGTAATTTGAGCCAGTTGTTGAACCAACAATACCTGTGTTCTGATCGACAGCTTCCAGAAACTGACCGATGACAAGCGGTACAGATTGAATACGCTTCACTTCTTCCTGAGCGTGCAAATATTCCTTCTTCAGATTACGTTGCTCATCCTTGATGTACTCCTCTTGCACCTCTAAAAACTCGAGCAACTGCTGCAGTTTCTTGTATTTCGTATACAGATCCTCAACATCCAGGTCTTGCAACGTTTGTTTGTGTTCGGCAGGACTGCCTTCATCCTGGTTTGTTAACAATGGCATTACATGACAATTTTAAACAAAAGACAATAAATCATTGAATCTTTGCTTATGTGATAAAAATTAAGAAGGGGGCTGTACTCTTTTATTTACTTACTTTTTCACTTAAAATTGCTTCTAATCCTTCCATTACAAAATTACAACCCAAATACGCGAATGACTTGTAATTCTAGAAAAGAATCAAAACTAAGGTTAGTTTAGAACTAAATCCATGGCTGGCAATAGTCTTGAAATCCCTAAAAACAAGCACCATATAAAGGCGTTTTTACACAAGTAGTACTAACGACGGATTTACGCGCAATTTTTAGACCAGAAAAAGATTTCGATATTAGACCCCTTCGTTTCGCTAAGCCCATACCATTAAAAACGTTAAAGACGAATAAGATTTGCTAAGTTGTAAACGTTTTTGGGTTAGTGTTACAACTGTGAGTATAAGTGTTCGCTATATTGCAACAAAAATGCTTGGACGGCGACGTGCACTATTGGACTGTAATAACAATTTTACATTCAACTGGCGCTCATTTTAGCCAGTGTCATAATTCATAAAGAACGTCGACACATCGCTATTGTAAGATGGACAAAGTTTAAAACTGATTCAGCTGCAATTTCCATGAATGATGAAGAGAAGAAAACCCGAATCGCAGGAAGAAATGAGTTTACGGCATTTTGAGTATGCGAAAAACCGAAGGAGAATTTGTAGATTTGTAGACCATGAATGACAAGTGTTTCTAATTTAAATACCCACCTACAACATCAATTTGGACGTATTAGAGCCCCTTTTTACGAGAGGTTTTTGAAGCGCGGCAGAGTGGTTTGGCGCCTCTGGTAACGAAACATTGCTTTCAAGTTTCATACATATTTCTGTAGTGATATTTTATATAAAACTAAGCTTGTTGTGTTTAAGATTGTTATTACTGACATAGTAATGAGCGTAATGGAGTTGGGGTTCGACCTTTGAAGGAAGGCGAAGCCTTATTAGACTAAACTTGTGTGGTAAAAGCCGTCGGTTGTAGCACTGTGTGGAAAACTCCAAAATTATAACAGAAATTGTATTCTGGAGCTTTTGTGTTAAAACATTTTTATCATAAATATCTCGTAATCTCGCTCTCGATGATTTGAAATTTGGTCCAAAAAAATATAAATGTGTAATAAATTTCAGTTCTTACTCATCTGAGAAATAAAGCTAATTTCTCGTCAGGAGGAATGGATTTCCGCATAACCGTATCTTTTTTTAGAGAAAATTTCCACTCTGCAGCGTTTCAAAAAGGCATCGGGAGAAGGAGCTCAGAATTAACATAATATAAAGTACAAATTAAAGTGGTGCACAAATCGAAAAAACAAAGCATGCGTTGCGTCTGGGTCCGCCAGCGACGTTACTACACGCGGCGAAAAAATTCCGTGCTCGAGCAATCCTATATGATATATATAGCATCCTTGGGTCTTATCAATTGGTTTACTACAATAAACAACAATAGGTTAGTTAGTTGTAACGTCAACTTTATGTTGCTTCCAAACAATAGTTATTTACATTATTAGTGCGGAAACAGTTATTTTGCAGATGAGCGCGAAGTTTGGCGGCGCGAGTGCGCAACGCGCACGAGCGACGCATCTCGCGCGAATCAAGCAAATACTGTTCACGCACGTAACATGTATTCTATTTTTTGCACGGATTAGTTAAATCGAATTTAATTTCGAATCCTTTTCGCGAGATTTTTGCGACATTATAATTCTTTTGAAAAAATCAAGTCCTCTATGCCGATAAAGTAGATATCTAGAAATTTAAAATGTCAATTTATTGTTCAAAACTTCTGCTTTAAGCTTATTTTTGCTCCTATACTACAGGGAATGATGTAAAGTGTATTATATTTTCTTTTTTACTCTTCCATCATACTACTTATTAATTTATGATCCGCACTAAATAGATAATTTCGTTGAATTTTTAGGCACTAGTGCGCGAAAGTAGATAGTCAATTATAAAATTGACGTTCCCGACTTTCGTGTTTTATTGGGAAAACGCGATTTAGAACGAAGGAGTGCAAAAAACATATTTCAAATAGGTACTTAAAACGAATACCTACAATTACCTATTTGTTATACAAATTCAACAAATGCTACTTGAGGAAAATACGCCGTTTAGCAGTGCCAATTAAAGGCTCGTCGTATGTGCAGACCTAGATTTTTAAAAGTCTAAGAGTCTTCACGGACGTTTCTGCGATTCAAAATCGCCAAAAAAGCGCTCCATTGTTGATATCGTCGGTGCATCGGGCAGTCTGCCCCCTCCCCCTTTGGACATACCTACCGCCTTCTGCGTTAAAGCAATTCTAAGATATATTTATTTAGATAACACGCATAACAATGATTGATAAATTTGAATCAGTAGCTAAGGAGCTTTCATCCAAGTGCGCTTTTACACAGTCTCGTGAAGTTCAAGATGAGAATACTTTTGAGCATGTGGAGCAATGTCCTCGAGGCCTCGACAAAAATTTAAAATTAACGTGCTTTTTGTTACACTAGAATCTAGATGCGTACATTTATTATCTATTACGTCTAGATTTAAAGATTTTTTTAAAAATAAACAACAAATTTATTTGTTTAACAAGTGAAGATATTTTAAACGCAAACGAAAAGGAGAACCTTAATTGTATAGAAGTTTTAATAATTTTATCAATATATTATAGAAAAGATATAGTATAGATACAGATATTTTAGATGAATATAAGAATTTTTGTTCGTTTTTTTTTAAAGAACTGTCTAAAGAAAATAGCGTCAGTACTGAAGAACTATTACCACTAATAATTGCGAATCATCTAGAATATTTTTAACCATAGGGACTAAGTAATGCCGAAAGAAACGTTTAAAACAAATTAAGACATATGCCAGGTCAACAATGCCCGAAAACTGATTATCAATTTTAAGTATTGAAGCTGATTACGCGAAAAAATTAGAATGTAACCTTATATTAGATAAATTTAAAAACATTAAAACAAAACGTAAGTATCTTGTTGTAATTTATAAAAAAACTTTGTGTGTAGGTACTTAAATACAAATACACCTGTATCAGCGTATTATACTCATCGCCTATGTTATGAAATGAAATAAATTGCATATTATAAAATATTACTTACATTATTTTTAAATTACATAGAAAGTAAGAATAATTTTTTCACAAATTGCGATTGAGGTAAAAATGTAAAATATAACGAACAAAGTTACTACTTGGCAAAAAGCACCGTGCCGCCGCTCCGTCCAAACGTACTGCCCCCTCCGCTTTCACAAGCTGAGCTGGGTACGCCACTGGGTGTTTGAATGCACTCTGCAAAAAGAAAAGATCAATGATAGACATAGTATGATTTTTGGAGATACTGGACTGATACTCCTTTCCATACGGCTAACCGGTGCGTGCTGAAAGAAGCAGTATTAATACTAAAGAGCATTTAATTAATAAAATTCTCTATTTACCTGTGTTTGTTGGTTTAAAATTGCCAATAATGTGTTATTATTTTTGTTACCGAAAATAAAGCCATGGATTCCAAATGTGGAGAATGTATCAGATGGGAGAAGGTACTAACGCGACAGATTTACGTTTGACCCGCGATCCGTGGAAAATGGCCGAGCATTCTCAATTTGCCTGAATTTCGGACATTTTGCGAATTTCCTAAAGAGGAACAGGCAAAGTGCAAACTCGAGCTCCATTTCTGTTTTCCTGCGACGCAAATTTTGCAAAATGCGGATTTCGCAGTTTGCCGGTAACATTATGTGTTGACTGAAAAACTACCGCTGTGGAAAATGGGTTGCCTAACCGCCTGTAACTTAAAAACAGAATTGTTCGATTGCCACTTACGAAGGTTGAAAAATTTTACATATTTATATTATGGAAAATATGAACACAATAGGTTTAGTGACGATAAGAATTTTTGTTTATATAAGTTTGTATAAATTCACCCTACAACAGCTTACCTATTAGACCTGTTGCATGTTGTTGGTTTTAAACTCGTAAGAATGGGAAGTTTTTTAATTGACGTTTTGAGCAAACCTTTAATACAGGATTATTTATTTTGTTTGCATGTAGGAACATTTTCTTTGTATTAAATGTATGCAACGTTTATCTGTGGGTTGTATCTAGGTGCAGTCACTGCAATGAGTATGCCGAGGTCTGTGCAGTGAGGCATAGCAAAATATAAAGAAAAAATATAATTTATTGATGATACAAAGATACAATTAGCTACATATAAATATACAGGTAGATGCGGACAGAATGGCCGCTAGTTTTGTGCCGAGCACTCGTCAGCTATGGTAATGAAATATAAATAATAAGTTACATATAAATATAATAAAATAATTACATAACATAAACGTATTGAAATGAAAAAACACACAATATTAAATAAAAGTATTAAATAACAAAAATCAAGTATTTTTTCCAATGGTCACAAGGCACACGAATGATGAGCAGTTAAAATAAAAAATAAATAAATAAACTTCGTTCGCGGAATGTTACAAGGTATCAAATGGAGACTGATGACTTTTATACAACCTAAGTCTACTTGCACATTTTCACAGGGTCTCCATTAACATTCGTATAAAAACACGCCTCTTCTTAAACATACAATATAATATAATAATAATAATTAAAAAATCACACAATATCAAAATCACTCCGCAAAAGCGGAATTCTATAATATAACATAAATAGACACTGTTAATTTAAATAAATCGTCTTGAGTAATGGCTTTTCAACCCACCAAGTGCGCACTATAGCAGCAGATCACCGAGTGCTAACATCGGCGCCGGAGCGGCCAATCTGTTGAATACGGGTAGGCGCTGCTCGTCCGCTCCGGGTGAATTTAATTCCGGTTCGCTACTAAAAAATGAGCCCATGGAGGAGGTGGGTGATTGACTAAGACTGCACGGCGGGCTTGGACTATCCAACGATAAGGCAGGACTGAGAGCGGTCGGCCTGGGACGTGGTGGTTGACGTGCGGCTATTATCGCCGCCGAGGTTACGACGCGAACGGCTTCGTCTTGGTTGTGGACGAAGTGACATCGCGGACCGTACGGACAGAACCCGACCGTATGGTAGGTGCGGCACAATTCCGTTTTATACTTAGGGTGTCGAGCTAATGTGCGTAGCTCATTTGGACCGTGCGCAAATTGACACTTATCACCATATTTACACACTCCAAATTCTTCAAAAGGTCGACACAATTCTGTTTTATAACGCGACGTATTCACACTCGCGGCCGCCACCGCCGCCGTTGGTGACGGTGCAGACTGTGTACGCTCCAGGCGTCGGTGTTGTAAGGAGAGGTTCCCCAAGAGATTGGTAACTAGATTGGCTGTACTTGTTACGTTTGCAGGTGTCGAATTCATTCTGGATAAGGCATAGCGTACACGGCATGCATCCATTGCTTGAGCTCCTACTGCTAGATGTGCCCCCGTCGAAGGCTCCGAATTACCAGTGCCACCCTGCAATTAAAAAAAACAAACCGTTAGATTCTCATCTTCATACAGTTTAATCGTCATTAAATTACGGAAAATTTTCACGTCATTCCTATTGACAATTCGCGATAATTCAACCGCCCGCCAAAATTTGAAATATCAACGTTTTCAAGGAGTGTTGTGGAATAAGATAAATATAGAAATAAGTTTTGATACAGAAAACACCATTTTACAACCTTCGTAAGTACGATTAGATTAAAATTTCTATACGAACACCTCGAATTTCAATTCACCAACAACTTTTTGCCACCTGTAATGATGGCACTTTTCGTATCACGCGAAATTAATAAATATTTACGTAACACTTCCTTGTATTAAAAATAAAAACACTGTAATCCAATTTTTTCCGGTTGCTATCAGTTAATTACCGGTTCCGGTTCGTCCAATGTCAACATTTTCGAAAAAACCTCCCACTTTTTTTGGAAAAACGATCCTAATTGATTTTGTACGGAATAAAAATTACCATTTAGTTGCTAGGCCTGAAGGTGTTTGGAGTTAATTACGTTTAACTTTCGCTTTAGAATAAAAATTATTAATTTATATTTCAAAATAGCTATAAATTTGTTGTGGAAACAGGAATCGATTTCACTTGAATTTTTACCAAAAATTTCAATTGCACAACACCGCGCGCGTTTCGTGCAGCATGGTTTCGTCGCCACTTGGCGTTTTTGAAACGAACCCCCGGGATTCGCATCTGAAAAGCACTTTCATCTGTTTTGATGCACAAAACAATTGGTAAAAGTTCGTTCTCGAAGCCTACTTTCTCGTCGTGACAACCGCGGTAGGATGGGTAACGTGAAAGCTACCAGTGGGAGTGTGATTAGCATTTCTCTTTCTCCGCGATGGATAAACAACCCCGAGATGTTATTAAAAATTGACGCGGCGAAGATGGAGGACCAGCTAAACGTCCGGTTCTGCAAGACAGGTCCTTGAATGCTAATGGGACCTGTCTACCTGCTGCGTGCAGCAGGTAGAAAAGAGCGTGCACCGTTCGACCTAAACACATACACAAACTACCACGAATTTATATTTATAAAAACACCCACACGTAGATTGGAAAAACATCTACCTTCATAAGAAACTCGCCGAACTCGTACGTAGTATTTTGTCGCATTACTGCCGTCGACATAATATCCCACAATAACAAAAAAAGGAAAACAAAAGAACTAAGTGACACGACACTACTGCACTGCGAAAATTGGAAGACTCGCTGTATACGATGATAACGCTTGTATTACACTCCGTAAACGTAAAGAACAATTTTCGAAATATCGCGCTATTCCTACTCGCAGTCGTTTAGTGCTCCGCGCACGAAGTTCGATCCTACACTGAAAACTTGGTATGACGACGCGCAAAGCCACTATCGAAACTCGTCCCCACCAATCCTGGTGGTGGCCACAAAAACCAATCGCTAAAACTTTTGACGTCATGCCCGAACCCGACAATCTCAACGCTAGGTCCAAAGTCGTTTCTCTCGTTGAAGATAATTATATATCGTTTAGAATAACAGCCTTTTTAAATGTGAACCTTATGTTCCATTCGAATTAATTTAATTGACAAATTTAGTATCTCCAGCAAAACAAACGCGTAATCGACACGAAACGAAAGTGAATCTTTTCGACCATCACCAACACAAATTATAAAAGTACGAGATTAGGTATCGTAATTTCCGAGTAATAATAATACATTTATTAGTGATTCTGTCGGTATTTCCTCATAATCTGTTACGATTCTGGGATTCGAATATATCGGCTTCAAAACATTTACTATCGCTAAAACTTTTCCAGAATACTTCTGAAATTACAACCGTGACACATTTGGTGTGTTATCGCGATGATAAGACACAAAATGGAGAATTATGCTTAAAAATAGATACAGAGTCTTGTATTCAATTATAAATCAAAATTAACCGTTTATTCCAGAAGGTTCGAGATTAACCTCAGTGAAATTGTGTTAATTGCGCCCAGTAGTATGATCTTTGTTGCAGTTGACGGTCTAGCTCTAGGATCACATCACATTATTTTTAAAATGGAGAACAAATCTTAACTACAAAATATAAAATCGATGAACCATATCATTTTTTGTACATTTTTGGCTGCAACTTAACACTCACAAAATGGCATTTTTTTTAACATTTTTACATGCCACTGATTAACCATTAACTTATTGTCTATTAGTTTTGCTTTTTTTGCCTAACAAATTTTTTTAGTAGTTGTAGGTACAGTGTCCCAAATCGAGAGTGACCATACAACATCGATTGAATGGAGACACAGTTGCACAGAATGCTTAGAAAGTGAAGGAATTTTCAAAGAAAAAAACCGAAACTAGCTCATTTTTTTTATTATTTTTTTGTGAATTTATATGAAGAGATTTTTGAAACGAAATGACGCTTTCTTATTGCAACTTTTTTCCTCTACAAGCTGGCATTACATTTTAAGTCCCACGTTTCAGTTTTCTGGCAACATCATTAACTTCATTATAAAAAAATAAAAATACACACTTGTTTAGTCATTAAATACTACCACCCTATAATTGGAAATAAACCACATTTATTTTATTTATTTAGTTTATTTTTGACCTTTATTTTTAAGTGGGTGGGGTTTCACCAAAGACTGCTTTACCAACCCAACCCACTATGCATTTACAAATATCCATGCCCGGATTCGAACCAGGGACCCTTGGTACTGCAGTTGCACTTACACGCCACTGTGCCGGAGCCCGCATACGCATACCTATAATAAGGAAGCTATGAAAAACAAGCATTCGTGACCAATTATATTGCAATATTTATAAACTATTCGAGTTTCAATTGCAGTGCCACCATGCTCAGAAAAGCCCCGGAAAATATGCGAACTAATTTTGAAATAATTCAGGCTGGCCAATAGAAAGTCTGCAAAACGACGCGATACATTCCGCGCCATAATTATTAATTATTCCGTTTTGACAGTTGACGCTTTACGTTATTTTATAGCGCGTCCAAACCTCCAAATTCAGTATGGGCTCTTATCGAGTATACACCTCCTTTACTATCTTTAGCGATTCCCAAATAACACTATCCTTGTCCTACAAGGCAACGTTGTCAATTGTAAATTGTCATTTCATCAGTCGTCTGTCCCCTGCCACAATTATATTGCTCTTGTTTTTCTCCGTAATTTCTTAAATTCTCGTACCGCATTTATTAAAAAATCGTTCTTTTCAGAACGCATAAATCATTTACATTTTACAAGCGTTTTTAAGGTAATGATGGGTTTTCCTATGATTTTGTCACTGAGGTTAACTTTGTAGAGTAATTGTGATTGACAATGCTTCCTATCACAGCAGAAAGGTTGAGCAGATTCCAACAATGTCATGGCGAAAAGAACACATTATGAACTGGCTTATGGAGAAAGAAGTGCCCATCAAGGACAACATGTTGAAACGAGATTTACTTGCTGCAGTAGCTGAAGTGAAACCTCGATACGACAAGCACAAACTTGATGTTACAGCACAAGAAAGAGGTCATGAGATTCTTCGTTTGCCACCATATCATTGCGAATTAAATCCCATTGAAATGGTGTGGGCACAAGTAAAACACCATATTAAGATGAATAACACGACATTTAAGGTAAAGAACATACAAGAGTTAATCAAACTTGGTTATGAAAAAGTCACGATTGAAAACTGGCAACATTATATAAATCACTTAAAGAGCATTGAAAACAACATGTGGATAGCAGATAATCTTCAAGACGATATTCAAGCTTTTGTAATTAACGTTACGGAATCTTCTTCAGATGATGATCCAGAATACGAGTCCAGTGACAACTGATGAACAGATATAATATAAATTGTATTGGCAATGTTAAATTGTGATATAAACTATTAAATTTTCGTAAAATTTTGTTTTCTTTAATCTTTATCAGAGATATGGAGTAGCCCGAGTAAGCATGCATAATTTGTATTTTGAGATTAGGAGGTTAGGAAGTGTGGTTGTTATACCGTAAAAATCATCTACGGTAATATAAAACTATAGGCACTACATCAGTAACATATGTTTGGCAACCATGTACTGTTTTCCCATAAGCTCCATACTGAATTTGGAGGTTTGGACGCGCTATAGTTTACACTTTGCTTCTTGTATTTGCTTTATTTTACGTTTTCCGTCTCCAGTTTTATACAAACTCGTCTTTTTCAAGACGCATATAGCTTGGATCTACGATCTGATAAGGAATGTAATTCCCTTAAAGTGTTTTTAAATTTTGCATCAGAATGTACGGTTTAAATTTCTAGCGCCCTCGGACACGCCCTGTCAGGGACTTTCTCTGAGCGTGGTGCCACTGCACTTTTTACTGCTGAATTGTAGCAAAAAAAGATTGTTTTATTATAACAAAGGCAAATGATACGAATACATTTACTAAACATCGTAAATATTTTATTTCTTTTATTTTATAATGGCTACTCAACCCACTATACAATCAAAAACAGTGTAATGTAAACTCATCTGCGCCAAGGTTGGCAAAACGAAAAACCCAATTAAAAAACCCACCCAAAGACCTATACAAAAATCCAACACAAAAACCCATACAAAAGCCCAAAGAATTTGAGACACAAAATGAGACAAAATCGAGATAATTTTTATATAGTATTTAATAACAAAATATAATGTAGTTTACTTGGAAACAGACAGGTACTGATAGACCAGTCTTATATTCTTATTCCTAAGTTTCAAGAACATTTTACATTAAAATATAAAATACGAAACGGCTTTTTCATTAGAAACAAAAACAAAATAAAATATATTTCACTTGGAAACAGACAGGTACTGATAGATCAGTCTTTATATTCTTATTCCTAGTTTCAAAAAAATTTACATTAAAATATAAAATACAAAACGGCTTATTCATTAGGAACAAAATAAAATAAAAATAATAATTAAAAACCTAAAACAACTTTTTCTCTTTTTTAAAGTGACTCATTTTTATTATATTTACAAGCTTTTCTACTTTATCGGGCAGTCAAGTTCAAAATTAATGTTATTTTTCTATAATTTGAGGTTAGAGTTCCGGCAATTCGACAAATACCCAAAAATTACCCAAATACCCAAGAAAAACACAAATACCCAAAACCCCACCCAAAGCATACAAAAACCCAGATTTTTGCCAACCCTGAGTCTGAGCTACGCAGGGATTAGGGGTGTCTTTGGTTATAAAGTAGGTAATAATCTAGCCTAGAATTATATAAGCCCAAGTTACTTTTTTATTTTAAATTTTTGTTTTAGATGACGTTCAGGATACGTAGTTGGAAATTGCATTATTTTTATGATTTTCACTAAGAATTGGTAGCAATTTAGTTAATTTGTTGACTTTAACACATCAAAAAATTGTTGTTAAATCGACTTTTTTCTTTTATTTGTGTACTTAATTATCATAAAAATACCAGAAATAGACACAATGCGAGTTTAAACCTGGAACTATCACAATAAATCTTTTAGTAAACTTTTTTGAAAAAAATCCACGAACACGTCAATTTTTATCTTAAATGAGACATATTTTACTGTAATTGTCTTTTGTTTTTGAGATATGACGTAGGAGATAATTTTTATGCTGAATTTGGAAAGAGCATGAGATTCTAAGACCAAATACGCTAAAAAAGTGTGACCCCGTATTTCGAAATATTCGAGATAATTGCTTTAAAAGTTTTAAAACATTAATGATATGAATTATAATAATTATCGCTTACGTCATATCTCAAAAACAAAAGACGATCCTTAAGTGACAATTACAGTGAAGATCTATATCATTTAAGATACAAATTGACGTGTACCAGGATTTTTTCAAAAACGTTTACTAAACGATTTATTGTAATGCTTCCACACTTTACACTCGCACTGTATAGTATTCTTATTATAAATATTTTATATTTGCAGTGTGTCAATAATTTGCAATAAAAGTGGTGTATAGTGGCTACGTAGACAGTAATAGATTAAAAAGTGCAATTATAATTTATATGGATAAGCAATTCAATATTATGTACGTGTTTTAGGCTGTTTCATATGTTATTGAATTTTGCCGTTTCTACAACGTAATTCAAAAGATGTGGTCATAACTCAAAAATCGGATATTGGAAGATTAGTCTAAATCACCTCCCCTGGAGTGGAGTTGTTGACATCTATTGAATCACCCGGTATAACAAGGATAGTGCGACGTAGTGGAACGTGACATTTTTTTTTAATGTTGATTCGATCTTTATCAAAGAAAATGTATGTGAGTAAGTATATTGGGGTAATTTTATTTTGGACTTTTTATTTTGTGGAAATTTTTTATAATATCTATGGCAGCTGGTAACTTCCGTGTTTTATATACTTATATACGGCAATCATGAAATTTTGGAAATTGAGATAATTGGTTTTCTGAGGCGCATGCATGTTATTTGGTACCTTTTGACAGTTGACGTTATACCATACGAACTATCTACAAGAACAATAATTATATGCCCGATAACTATCATTCAAGTAGGTGAAGTGTCATTAACTCTCGAATTTTGGTTATTTGTTAAATATTTGTACCTACTTGACAGTATGATATTACTACATTAATAATGTTATCTTAACCAAAGTACCAGTTGCAACAGATATTAGTGCTTGCCGAAATATATAAACGTCTAAGTAATGCATATTTTGAATATTATTACGCTATATCTTCATAATCTACTACTACAGTTTTAATTGATATCATATGAACAATCTGCCATTAAAAGAAACGTAGGTATAGTATTTTCTCCAATACCTACCTTCGTAACATGAGTACATTGTTCCTTTATGAAAGCACCTTATCTCCTTCAAAATGTGATAATGATATCTTTATAGGTACACATTTTATATGATTACCTATCTCTCTCTAGTTAAACGTTGTAGGAGAACAAAACCATATTTACGTAACCTATTCAGAATTCTGCTAATTGGTAGGGACTTTTTCGATGTCTGATCCGTATACAAACTCGATGAAACCGACACTCAATTTTTGCTCAATCAGAAATTAGAGCAATGCCATCTCTACTGAAGCAGTTCGATGTAAGCAAAATAAGTACTAATTTTCTATTAATAAGAGTAGCAAAAATACCTATCCCACCGAGTAGAACATTATTGGGGATTTTCCAAGTGAAAAAAGTTAATTTAAAAACATTATCATCCAAGGAATTCATTGTGTTTTGCAAACCTTGATAAGTTGATATAATCGTCTCATTCTGTTTGAGTTAGATAAGCAACACTCAAGTGTCCATATTTTCTCGGGGTATCGTGAATATTACTAAAAAAAGAAAACCATTCGGTATCTTGAAGTGACTAATATTAATAAATAAATGTAGGTCCATATTATTTGTTGTTTTTTTTAAATTTTCTACGCTTCAATTTTAGATTCACAACTCCGCCTAACCTACTACTGTTTTGGCTGTGCTAATATTAGAACAGAAATAAATAAAAAACAATGTTAAGAAATAAAAAGTTTAATAATATACTCAGTGTGTAACTACAGAATCTAGAATTTACCAAAATACCAAAATAAGATAAAAACTTAATAATAAATTTTAAAAATACAGCAAAAACGCTTAGGAACACCAGTAAATAAGCCGCTTCATAAAACTTTATAAGGGAGATTAAACCGCCTGTATCAACGTTTAAAGAGATTTTGCCATAAATCGTAGGATAATTTCTAATCACACATAGAAGATGGGATGTACTATTAAAATCACGTGATTTTGAAGTTCAACGATCTAGGTTTCATTGATCAATCATAGTTGAGGTTTATGGCGCCAGTGTCTCTAGAAAAAAAGCGCTATGATTACGCAAAATAGATAACATCTGCAATCTGTGAATAAAATTTTCTCGCTCTCAACCAAATTCGTATTGGAATAGCTTAACTACGAGAAAGGTTAAAAGCGAATTTTTTATAGCTTCTCAAAGTCGGTAGTTGGCTTAAATTATAGTGAGTGAGAATCCTGTGCACGTGAAGACAGATACCTTTGTCGTACTGTATCGAAAAGCCACTATGACAAAAATTGTATGTTTTTTGAGTGCGCAAATAATTTAGTAACACAGATTTAGACATCTGACAATTAGATATGGATGAGTGTTCCATTAGATTTTCATTTAATAGTGTGAATGCTTTCTCCCAGTCGTCTGACCGCTCGCTCGATGGCTTCATGTCCATCGATTTAATAGAGAACGGATGGACCGATTACGAAGAAATTTTTCAGGTGGATTCTTTATCACATATGTAGATGGGAGTTCGTGAATTGGCAATGTAGGCCAAAAACTCGGAAGTGGGTACCGACAAAGGGAATATGGTAACCCCGACAAGATCTTACTGATGGTAGAATCAAAATTGGCAAATAGAATTCTAGTCTGCCACACAAAAATGCGTCCCTTCGATCTCACACGAGGACTTTGATCATTTTTGTCATCTCTGCCATTTACGAACCGATTTGCATGAAAATCAAACTGGGCATAGCCAGTAGCATATTATCAAATGTAATGACATACTGACACTTTTGAATGTATCGGCATTCGTCAGGGCTTACCTCGTGCGTGTTCTGATACATTCAAAAGTCCCGCTGCGCTAACAATTCGAAGCTCGGCATCTTTGCCGCAGGCGGAATCCATTGCATCTAATGTGATCTTCCGTTCTCAAGATGTCTGCAATAAAAGAGGTCTCTAATCAGAGAGGTCGGTTTCGAGGCTTTTTACATAGTACAGAATAAGCTTGCTACTAATTAAAAACTATGTAAAATAATTGATTTGGAATTCAGGAGTGATTCACCTTAATAAATAAAAATTTAATAAAACAAATAATAATGGTTTGAGTAGGTGCTGAATATATAAAAATTAAAAATAAACATATACGAAGTAATAAAAGGTAATATAATACTCGAATGAGTTCGCTACTTTTAATACCACGCTAATTTGCAAAGGCCATGTCGTGGTGTAAACAAAGGGAATTATTTTGAGATTTATATCAGATATTGCTTAACAATGCTTTAAAATTCCTCACATATAACACATTTTTACTCCTCCGGGAATAAACTTAGTTGCCTTCCGGTAAATGCACAAAAATAAGTTTAATTTTTAATTTTCGAAAGCGCAAAGTGTCATCCAAATTAACCCTCAATAAAAGTAAAACGATATTCGTGGGAGCTACAAAATTCCAACTTGAAGGGCGCTAGTTCAGTGGAATGTTGTTAGTGCCTTTCAGTGCCCAATGATTCCTACAAAATTTGGTCTCCCTGTTTCGTATACTGTGCACTAACTATGCCCCCACCCACGCTACGCCTCTGCGTACTTGGATATTGAGTCAAAAACTCTGAAGGGTGTTTAAAAAAATAGTTCCACTTGCTGTTTTCGGAAGATCCGATTCTGAAAGATCACGATCAGCTGCGCAAGAGAACCGAAAACAGATTTCAAATAAATCATAAAATGGTTGTACCTTTTTCCTGATGAATGTACCTCAATCTACCTGAATTCTTTAAGCCTTTCAGAATGCGGAACGGTTTGAGAATTGTTAAATTAAAAGAGCGCTTGTCCTATTACTTTAGAATTTATTTTTTAGTTTGTTAAATTAAACAGATTTTTATTTCTAGGCGTATGTTAATGTTTTGTATTAACCATACTTCTACTAAACTACTACTATACGGTAAATTTCGTAATTACTTAAAAAAAGAAAAATTACTTAGAAAGGTAACTGATTTTCGAGAATTAGAATTAAGTTGCAAACTTCCACCTTTTCTAACAAGTTGCAATGTGTGATGTGTGCTGGGGACACAGTAAACAGTAAGCTTATTATGACTGCAGGGAATATTCTAGAAATCCCGAGAGACATTGAGCGCCATAAAAAATTAGTCATCGACGATAAGAAATGCGGATGTGACGCACTCGAAAACATCCTACAAAGATTGTTGCTTGCTATATAAACAAATCGAATTGTGTTCCAGGTTACATCTAATAGGGTATCATTTAAAACCAAAATACCAATAAAATATATAATATAAAAATGAATCAATCTATTAATTAACATTGTTTTAATAACCTAATAAATAAAGTATCTTTTAAAACTTCAGAGAGAAGAATTTTCTTTTCGTTAATCTCCAAAATTAATATTTAAGTATCCTGTTTTGAAATAAGTAACAATAATGTAGTCAAAATATACTTTGATAGTTAAAACCTCGATAAAACAGATCAAGTGAAAATACAGAATCGAGTAGAGCTTGATATTTGAAAATTGAAGTAGTAATTTGAATAACAAAGACAAGACGAAGTTGGTAAACGATTTACGAAAATTGCCTTAAAAGGGATAGTTTCAGTACTTCAGTTATTAGTTTTGTATTGTCGTCCGTCCGTCCGTCCGTCCGTCCGTGTGCGCTATAACTCTTTTTAAACGTGGCCGATTGTGTTGAAATTTGGTGTACGTACTTTGGATATTAAGGATGGACGCTATTGCTTTTCAAGAAGCTGGTTCAACAGGAACAAAAGTTATAGGACTTCGAGTGAATCGGGAACAGGAAAAACTGCGGGCTCAATATAATAGAAATCAACACATTTCATTCCCTCTAGGTCATGTATCGAGTTCGGACTTTCACTAGATTATTCCCTATGACCCTTAGATGTGTATCAATTCAATATAACTCTTCTCTGTGGTCTAGGTCAAAAGTTCTAGGGCAAAATGTACCCAAATTATTCTTTACATATGAATTTGGAATTGTAAAAACTTTTAAAGCGTTATCTTGATACTGAAAGAGTACATCACATGCACATTTGATAACCGCGTGTGTGTCATTCAAAGATGCTCAATTCTTTTTTTGAGGACACGTGGATTTTGATCAAAACATGTCAAAATCGTTATTCATGCACCAAGATCGTTGGGGAAGAGACTAAGGGCATTATCTCAATGCCCATGACATGAAATTGATGCATTTTTGTTAACTATAATATATATTTTGTAAGAGTAAAATAAATGGTTGTTAAAAATGTGATGGTAATACTGAGGATTGGATTATTCTACGAGTTTTCAGTAGATTGGTGTACATTAATCGTTCGGAGATTTATTCGAAATCTTTATATGGTACTCCTAGTATAATGAATGAGATACATACATTGAATTCAGACCGTTCGTTCATTTTTGAGCCGCTCATTTTTCGAAGCCCATCTTCACGGGAGAGCCATCTGAGAAGGCTCTAAAGTTCAGATGAAATATTGAGTGCGAATAAATAAATGTGTCATTAGCCGTAATTAGTAGTCGACTATACCCAGTTTAATACAAACTTTTGGTTCACTATTCATCACATAAGAAATTAAAAACGTCGATTTTGATTTGAATAAGGTAATAAGGAGGCCAAAACTGTAAATAGAACTCGTGATAATGACCTATTAAATAAAATTAAGCTAATAAATAAATAATGGGCCATTCTGTTTCATTTTTTTGTAAGCTCGGGGTTTACGAGCTGAATTTATTATGGCATTATTGTACGGTTTTATTACAAAATATTTGTTTTTAAGATCACTTAAACGTTGGGTAATTGATAAGTGATTTTTTTGTTTCTGCGGCCAATTTCGTATTGTAGTACTGCCAATGAAATTTTTAGAACGACACTTGTGGAACTCTTATCGGGCCATTATCACGATAAAAATACGGAAGGTGCTAAATAGGCCACGTTAAACAATGCATGGTTTATTCGAGAATTTGCGCGCGTTTAAAATCCGTTTAAACACGGTGGATTATATTCTCCGCGCTGCTGTGTTTCCGGTTCCGTTTTTGATTATTTCCCTTTCAGGATTTTTTGAAAAGGTTTCAAGTTTAGTAGTACTTTAAGTGTGTTATGTGTTTGAACAATTGTTTAATTTGTTGCTTAAAATGCATATCATCTGCCATAATTAAGAAATCAAACATTGGCATGCCACCCACATGTGCAGGTCAATGCAAAATAAGTACCTCGCCATGTTAATTTATTGGCAAATAGTTCAATATTTGTGCTATTTGCCCATTGGAACAACTTGCCCACCTAGAAGAAATCTGCCTTTTTTTGTTCAGTGTTGAGTGTTGACGTTTAAAAAGCACGTTCGCGGAATGTTTTGACTCTACGATTACCCCTAATTTGATTGCTTATGGTGTCAATGACCGATAGTGTTACGTTACGATAGGTTGAACAACAAAGGTGCAAGTTATGAATCGTTGACTTATGCCAATTCAGTAAATGTAAATGCGAGTATCATACTTTGCAATAAGTACAATGTCATCAAGCGAATACTAACGCATCAGCGAAATCCAAAAGATAACCGTGCCGGTGTTCAATGACATTAAATTGACTACAGTAAGACTGCCCAAATATTACAAATTATTTTTACCATTGCGAAAATCTCGGCAAAACCTCTTATTTGTAATCTAAAGCTTAAATTACACGTGTCCATTTCCTTAAAATTGAAGGTAGCGGAAATACATTTACGCGTGTCAATTTTAAGCTCAATTTTAGGAAAACAATGCCAAATAAAACCTAACGACCTTCAATTACTGTTTCAATTTAAGAGTCTTCTGTACCCACTGCACCCAATGTAAATTTCCATAAGAGCGCCCGCCATAAAAACTCTAGTTGTTTAAAAAAAAAAATTTTTTTTAAGAACTATTTTATAAATTTAGACCTTTATCTACAAAATGTTCGGGCTACTTTTTTAAAACAGTTTATAGCAACTAAATACCGATTGTTTAAAAATTAGATGTTTTGCATCGATTATTGCGCTAATCTGTTTTATTTTTTACTCTGAAACAAAACGGTTTATGGAAAAAGTAAACCAACAGTTTTCTAGATAAGTTACTTCTAAACATTACCCCAAAATATTAAATCATATTTTTTGTAAATAAAGTCTGTATCTTGGCGGGCGGTAAATCAACAATTTGAGGGTAACAAGTAGCGCCACTGCACAGTGTCGATGGGAACTAACTAAGGACCAAAATAGGAGTTGACTAAGCAAGAATATCATCTTGTTTCTTGCAACTATAATCATCTATACACCATAATGTAAAAAAGTTGCGTTTAGGTAAAGAAGACTCTTAAATACTTAAAACTGAAGAAAAATTGGCTTCATCATCTGATAAATAGCAAAAAAGAGTCCAAAAAAGAGACTATTGGCCACCTGATTTTTGTGAACTCAATATTTGTTACTCGTTTCAATTGCACAATTGTAGATGGGGGTTACTGTCATTAAAATGTCATACTTATATAAGTTCTAAATAAATTGCAGAACTATTACCTACTTTTTATTTAGATGCTGCCAAATTCGCACGGCAGTATATATTGAAAAGCTCAAATTTCACTTTTTCATAATTTTTTCGAACCCCCTCCCTCTTCGAGCGTTACGTGATTCATGGACTAACCCTCGCGATCTTTTGCTTAACCAATGACCATAGAACACTCACTTACATGAACATAACGCGGAAAGATGAAAGAGTGTCGAACGATCCTGAAGGTGTTCTTGAATCTTTACAGTTTCAAAATGCTCCAATTTCTCGCCCTGAGTACTTTATATTCTTCAGATAAATGAGATATTTTTTACGTTTTTCCTATTCCTATTCTATTCCAGTTCCATTAGATGTGTTAGATCCTTGAATGATTTCATATGCTTTACATTCTTCGGAATTCATATTTGAATGTTTGCGATCGTTCAGTGTCTTCAAAGTGTTGTGTTTGGATTTTCTAGCTTCTTTCTATTCTTCTTGATTCATTCGATTCTTGAATCTATTCAGCTGCATCATACTTCAGATTGTTCGGACTTTTATCCCAACTCTTCAATTTTTTCGATTTTAGGGTATCCCTTGGTTTCTTCAGATTCCTATGATCTATCATATCAACTTCAGATTCTCGTTTCCGTTTCGATTTTTCAGATCCTTGTCAGGCTTCGCGTTTTCAAATTAATCCGATTCTTTTTTATTATTCCGATTGGGCTCCTGCGAATTCGTTTAATTCTTCGCCTTGGATTTGTCAATTACCTGCGTTGTGGCTGTTTCAAAATATATTCCTCAAATTTTCTAAAATGTTTATATTTTTTGAATATTGGAAGACCTTCGATTCGCGACACATCTAAAGAATTTAAAGAGTTCAAAGAATAGGAAGAATTTGAAGAAACGGAAGAATTTATTGTGTCTCTCTATTCACCCGAAGGACCCAAGGTGGGGAATTAAAAGATTTTGAAAAACTTTCTCGGGACAACTGTATGCGTTGGAAACTTGATATCATAATGATCTTCAAA
This sequence comes from Photinus pyralis, assembly GCF_008802855.1. Taxonomy (NCBI): domain Eukaryota; kingdom Metazoa; phylum Arthropoda; class Insecta; order Coleoptera; family Lampyridae; genus Photinus; species Photinus pyralis. Next base: position 10,259,755 of record NW_022170511.1, read on the forward strand.
TTTGTTGTTTTCCATCAGGACCCTAGCTCACGCCCCGTGTGTTTTGTTCCTGTAAAAAAACCTGTAAACCAAATCTTGCTATGACCGGGAATCATGGGTTACCTCGTATTTGCATGGACCGACAACCATCCAAAACTACAAACAATCTAAATATCGCTAAGTGGTTTCATGCACATGCATCCATTTGTTCCGAAGGCGGCGCCCAGTTGACATTGCACAACGACTCGGTTTAGGTTCAATTGACGGTGTCCGAAGGGGAGCAATTAGAACATTTTTACTTATCAGGACTTCGACCTAATAGACCCATCAAATCAAGGTACAAATGCTGTGTCAAAAACAAATAAATTTAATTTAATAAATTTAAGAATCAAATTGTACCCAAACAACAACTGATTTGGCGTAGGCGATTTTAATGTTGATCAATTAATCATCGAGGATTAAATAATCTATTATTATCAAATCGTGATACTTAAATAATCAATTAATCGATCTCTCTCTTTACACGATGGCCGATTCCCCGATCTAAGTTTATTGTTCGCAAAAACGTTTTGACATTCTTACTCTGTGACGAGAACACATCCCCTATTGAAAACTAGCTAATGACCATGGTGTATTATACACCATGCTAATGACACACTCCCTGTCAGGATAGCAATGTTTGGGTTTTGTTGGTGTACCACTGTCTTGTAACCTTGTAACACACCAAAGATAAGTACACCACGACATGATGAGTCATTTGATAAAGTAAATGAGAAAATGGCTCATTACGAATAATACATTAGTGTGACACATCGCTGTGTTGATTTTAATTAGTTTTAAATAGACAAGGTTTGGTGGTAGTACCTACCGTTATTTACTAACATCTACTTTACGATTCAATCAAAGAATCAAAACAAATTAAAGAAGTACCTAATCGTAAACGTTGCATTTCCATATTAACAGTTACCTACTTTAAAAAAAACACACTACATTCCTAATAAACGCAAATTGGAAATATATTAACTTTTCACGTCGTAATTAGTGCCCAAAAAAGTCATTTGCCTAGGAATTACCCAACAAGGTAATTAATTCGTTTTACTATAGTACCAAATATTACAAAATAAAAACCTATTGTTTAAGAATTTTTGTTAGTGGGCAAACAATTGGGCACTCAAGAAATGGCAACGAGAGTCATGGCCTACCAATAGAAATTCTTAAAACCGTACAAAATGGTATTTTTACAATACGAGAAATACTAAATGACCAATATTTCGAAAACTGAAAATTTTTGGAATAGATTACTTTATACAAAGTTGCCCTTTTTGTTGTGTGAAGACACAGTTATAAAAATTTAGAAAATTTAGTTTTATTAATATTCTTTTTACTCATCATTTTGATATTTTTCTCTGTTTAGTACTGTGTGTAAAATGTGTGCTTTTGTCATGTGAAGCTCGGGTGTTGATTTTATCTGGCCAAGCGGCTAGCCCACGAACTTATCAATTAAGATAGACTGCTGATCAAACAGTTGCATAGAGGTTGAAATGGCCCTAGCATGGGCGCGGCCATGATGTGCACGTTTTAGTTATTTTTTAGGGGAATTTTCCTAGTGCTCAAGTTTTGAGACTATTGCAGCCTTGGAAAATGACATGTGACAGTGTCAGTGACAGTAATTTATTTAGAAAACGTGAGGTTAATGCTTGTTTATTAGTTGATTTCAATTTCGCGCCAAGTGAGTACACATCATGGCTGCCCCCATGTAGGTGTCATTTGTCAATTCAGCATTATCAGTCCATCTTAATTTATAAGTTCGTGGGCTAGCCTAACGGACCTACAATGTCCATGTAGAAGCGTTCGTATCTTCCACTGTTGGTAGGAAATGATATTACTGCATGTCCGTTGTGTCTTGTGGCTTTTGCTACTTGGCATTTGCGATATTGCTTTGCCCACTGATTGCGGTCATTTCTCATACCAGATCATACATATCGGATGGCGATGAATTTGGTTGTGTCTCTGATCCCTGGATGTGACAACTGATGCAAGCTGTCGAAAGCTTGTTTCCTAGGTCCTTTTGATAAGAAAGGTCTTGCGTTGTCGAGGGTGATATCACACCAGATGGGCTGTCGGGCGTTGTGCACCCCTTTTGTGTTTTTCAACTGTTCAATTGACACACGAGCGTAACTTTAAACTCAAGTTGAAAAACTCCACTTTCTTCAGTTCTACAAATAACTATTACCAAGCTTCCCATCATTGTTGCACCAAAGCCATTTTGTCAACTATAGAGCATTGGGCTGTTTTTATCATTGGCCTATCATGGCCCACATGTAACTGATATAACCATAATCACACCGTCTTCAATAAGATCTAAATTAATAAACTGGATCCTCAGTATTATTATTTAAAATTTGGATCGTAATATTTACTTGCCTTTCTTGATTCAAATGTACGCGGCCGCAAAAATGAATTTTGGGTGCATACGTGAACGCCAACAACTTTTTTCCCAGGGGCTTGGTGTGGTGAACAAAGTACAACAAACGGTTTCGCGTATTTTGATCAAAATACCCGTGGTCGTTAAAAATGCATGAAATTCATGTCTTGGGTATCGACATATGTAATTCCCTTGGTCTTTTCCCAGCGGTCTATGTGCATAAATAATGATTCTGACATGTTTTGGGCTCCGTTAACTTAGCACCACCATTTCAAATTTTTGACTAAAGACAGATTGCGCTAGAATCTCTATGGCTAGCACCAGCTAGCGCCACTTTGAGTTTAGCTAGCGCCATTATAGATTTTGCAGAAAAGCCCTTGACTTTCGGGGGGTGCTATGTTAACGCCAGCACCACCATTGCGTCCGATCATTTCCAAAAGCAAGCGCTGTGTTTGTCAGAGCTAGCGCCAGCTAGCGCCACAAATTTTAGAGCTAGCGCCACCCCCCAATAGTGAGGGGAGCAATTTTTCCTAGCACCACCATTTTGTCTTTTCATGTAAAATTTTGACGTTTTGTGTTCTGCTGACCTAGTGCCAGCTAGCGCCACTTTGAGTTCAGCTAGCGCCATTATAGATTTTGCAAAAAAGCCCTTGACTTTCGGGGGGTGCTATGTTAACGCTAGCACCACCATTGCGTCTGATCACTTCCAAAAGCAAGCGCTGTGTTCGTCAGACCTAGCGCTAGCTAGCGCCACAAATTTTAGAGGTAGCGCCACCCCCCAATAGTGCAGGGGGCAATTTTTCCTAGCACCACCATTTTGTTTTTTCGGGTAAAATTTTGACGTTTTGTGTTTTGCTGACCTAGCGCCAGCTAGCGCCACAAATTTTAGAGCTGTCATCACCCTCCAATAGTGTGGGGGGAGGGGGCACCACCATTTTGTCTTTTCGGGTAAAAATTTGATGTTTTCTGTTCTGTAGACCTAGCGCTCAAGTTAACCTAGCGCAATTATAAATTTTGCAAAAAGCCTTTAACTTTTGGGGGTGGTTTATTAGCCTCTAACACCACCATTGTGTTCGATGACTAACAAAAGCAAGCGCTGCGCTGTGTTCTTTAAACGTAGCGCAGAGCTGGCGGCGCCCAATCCCCAACATTGTGGGGGTCCTTTTTTTTATAATACCACCGGTTTGCTTTTTCGTGTACAATTTTGCTATTTTGTGTTTTGCTGACATCTCCCAAATAGAGTCAAAATCTTAAGAGTAGGCGCCACACCCAAGTAGTCTGGGACAGTTTTTCCTAGCTTTATGACTTGGCACCACTGAAATATTTTGGATTAATTTTCTAGTAAAACGAGTGGTGTGGTAGCTGAAGTTCAATTATTATAGAACAGAACCATATTTTTATACCTTTCGCAGTAGAGACATTGGGACCTTGGTGTAGAGAAGTTCGAAAATTTTGTGGAATACCTGGGAAAACGCATTACCAATATTACTGGGGAACCCCGAGCTACTACTTACTTACGACAAATTTAAGTATTGCCATACAACGTGCAGGTAACGCGGCCAGTCAGTGTAATGGGGACCACGATCCCCATGGAAGAAAATTATCATTTATTAACGAGCTCCTAGCGAATTTATAATTTTGCGGTGTCTGTCCGTCTGTCCGTCCGATATCTCGATAACGAATCGAGCGATTACGATAAAATTTTGTAGGTGGATTCTTTACGAGATTCTTTATCAAATTTGTAGATCGGAGTTCGTGAACTGGCAATGTAACCCAAAAAATAAGGAAGGCCCTTTTGACATCTCCGTGAGTTATGAACCGAATTGCATGAAATTCAATATGCGTATAGCTTTAGCCATATAAAACGCAATTCCAAAAATTGAGCCTAATCGATCAACATTCACAATGCTCTTTTCGCATTTCGTCCATTTATAAACCGAATTGCAAACTTTTTTATTTATGAAGTATTTAAATGAAATTTGATACATAACCACTTGGAATAAAAGCAAATATAACACTAGTTTCAAAATTTGATTTGGCGCATGTGCAGTGCCAACTTTCTTATTTATGGAGGCATTCAAATGAAATTTGAAACATAACCACTTGTAATAAAAGTAAATGTTGGAAAATTAGTCGTTGTGATAAGTTTTTCTTAAATATTTAAAAAACTATACTATTTAGCGCGAAATAAAATAAATAATCTACAGTAAATTGCGAACAAAAATGGCCTCATATATAATCTTGCTAAATTGAACCATTCCAGAGATACGGAGGGTGTAACAGTAGAAATTTTTCATCTTTTTTTTAGATTCTTTTGGGAAAAATATGAGATTATCACTAAGGAAACTATTTTTTTTGTTAAAACCGGTTAAAACAAATTGAGCTTTAGTGACCGGTGGTATGTTACTGATAAGTCCTTGAAGGAACGATAACCTTACTACCTTCTCAAGGGGGGGCATTTTTTCAAGAGACTTCCACTATGAGGGACAGTAATTCGTGGGGAGTTGCAGGATGTGTTGTTATTGCTGTCAGGTGTTCGACAATCTTCCAACCCCACTTCAACGGGTTCTTCTCATACAGCCACTGCTACACCTGATGGTACGTTCAAATTGAATGTTCTACCTGGTAGCTGCTGAAGTGGGGAGAAGCGCAGCCAACTTGAACAGTGAATGTATAGGATGCTTTGAAATAGCTTGCAAGTAACACTGGTAACGAAAACAAGCCAGATCTTCAGTGTTCTTTACTTCAAACATGATTAAATTTTTCCAGAAAATCGAAAAAATACGAAAAATGCCTACTTTTTCACCCTCCGTAACTCTGGAATCGTTGACTTGAGCAAGATTATACACAAGACCATTTTTATTCACAATTTAATGTAGATTATTTTGGATATGGTAGGTACTTTTCTCGCCAAACCCCATAGTTTTCTAAATATTTAAGAAAAACACCAAAAACTACTAATTTACCAACTGGTGTAACTTTTTACCAAACAATATGTGGACTGTATAGAACAATTTGCAGTTAATGGAAACTTTTACTTTTGATGTTTAGGTTAAGCCGTTTTGTCGACTAATTGCACCGTACTATATTATGAATTTTTAATTTTAAAATTTCCATATTAGGTACTGTTTCTTGTGAAATTTTTCTGTTTTGTGCTCTACTCACTAAACAATTCTTTTTGTAAGTCACAGTATTAATTTCACTACCACAGTATTGCGAGCTAAATCGTTTAGAACACAGCGCAGCGCAAAATTTGAAAATTTCAACGAACGTACCTACTCATAACCTATATAAAGTCGTTAAATCAATCAGCATATTTGTTAATTCTGCTAAAAAACAAAGAAGCAGTTCTTATATACTTATGTGTATTTTCCGTAGCTAACTAATTTTTATGGTGCAAATAAGGCATATGTATTTTATATGATTAATAAACTCCATTAATACGTAAAATATGTAGTGGTTGTAAAATTTACTGCCTTTTATTAATCTCCCTAAAATACACTAGACCTTGGTCAGGATAATTTTATTTTTAATTCACTCAAATTTTGTTGCCTCTTGGAAAAAACTCTCGATCGAAAGCATAATATTAATAAATTCGCTCCAGCTAAAACTGTCACGATTTTATCACACTTTTGGTTTCGAGTTTTTTCCGTTGCAACAAAACTTTCGTGTAAAAATAAAATTATGCGATTAAAAATCAAGCTCTGGTGTATTTACTCTCGATAAATTATATACCTATGTACGGTTTTGGTCAGAAGTAATGTCCCTCGATTATCTCAAGTGTAGCACATAATTAATATACCGGATCTCCTGTGAGATTTGAGCTTCTTTTCAACATGAGGAAAATGCCTAAGATTGAAATGAAATTGAACTAAATCACGGAGAAACTGACACATTGGTACTTTTTCTACAGTTGCAGTTTCTAAGGGAGGACATTACTTCTGACCACGACTGTACGTCACGTCGACTACTATCTAAAGGTGTTTTTTTAACAATACTATTTACCAACATTCACACAATTGACGCGCCTGTAAACCCTTGATGTGACAAATAATTTACAACTTTTGCGCATTCATAAAGGATTTAAGTAAGTTTGTACCTGCATACCTCCCCGTCAGTTTACTTCGAAATGAAGGGTTACAATCTTGCTACTTTATATACAAATTTTAGTATTTTTATTGGAACTTTTTACTTTAAACAGAACGATCAATCCAAAAAGTAAAGAATTTCAAATTGAAATAATTTGATTATTATTTCCGACCCTAAGAGGGACAGATTTGCACATTCGGGTTTAAAAAAGGTAAAGAGTTTGACCATCCCAGATGCGGTGTCTGTCCGTTAGCACAATAGTTCGATAACGAATGGACCGATTACGATGAAATGTTGTAGTTGGATTCTTTATCAAATTTGTAGATCAAAGTTCGTGAATTGGTAATGTATCCCAAAAAATAAGTAAGGCCCTTTTGACATCTGCGTGAGTTTTGAACCGAATTGCATAAAATTCAATATTCGTATAGCTTAAGCTATATAACACGCAATTCCAAAAATTGAGCCTAATCTATCAACATTCACAGTGCCCTTTTCGCATCGACGTGTAAATAAATATAGAAAACGAGCTCCTGGGTATGGCTACAGCATGTGCAAAACCAAATTTTGAACTTGGTGTTAGTTTTGCTTTTATTTAAAGTGTATATGTATGAAATTTCATTTAATTGCTTCCATAAATAAGAAAATTGGCACCACACATCATGCACAAAACCAAATTTTGAAACTGGCGTTAAATTTGCTTTTATTCCAAGTGGCTATGTATATTTCTTTTAAATGCTTCCATAAATAAGAAAGTTTTCAATCCGGTTTGTAAATGGTCGAGATGCGAAAAGAGCACTGTGAATGTTGATCGATTAGGCTCAACTTTTGGAATTGCGTGTTATATAGTTAAAGCTATACGAATATTGAATTTCATACAATTCGGTTCATAACTCACAGAGATGTCAAAAGTGCCTACTTTATTTTTTGGTCTACATTGCCAATTCACGAACTCCGATCTACAAATTTGATAAAGAATCCATCTACAGAATTTGATCGTAAACGGTCAATTCGTTATCGTTATCAAGATATCGTGCTAACCGACAGACGGACAGACACCGTAAAATTATAAACTCGCTAGGATTTATAATTGCGCTAGGTTAACTTGAGCGCTAGGTCTACAGAACAGAAAACATCAAATTTTTACCCGAAAGTACAAAATGGTGGTGCCCCCTCCCCCCACACTATTGGAGGGTGATGGCAGCTCTAAAATTTGTGGCGCTAGCTGGCGCTAGGTCAGCAGAACACAAAACGTCAAAATTTTACCCGAAAAAACAAAATGGTGGTGCTAGGAAAAAATGCCCCCCGCACTATTGGGGGGTGGCGCTAGCTCTAAAATTTGTGGCGCTAGCTGGCGCTAGCTCTGACGAACACAGCGCTTGCTTTTGGAAATGATCGGACGCAATGGTGGTGCTAGCGTTAATATAGCACCCCCCGAAAGTCAAAGGCTTTTTTGTAAAATCTATAATGGCGCTAGCTGAACTCAAAGTGGCGCTAGCTGGCGCTAGGTCAGCAGAACACAAAACGTCAAAATTTTACATGAAAAGACAAAATGGTGGTGCTAGGAAAAATTGCTCCCCTCACTATTGGGGGGTGGCGCTAGCTCTAAAATTTGTGGCGCTAGGTCTGACGAACACAGCGCTTGCTTTTGGAAATGATCGGACGCAATGGTGGTGCTAGCGTTAACATAGCACCCCCCGAAAGTCAAGGGCTTTTCTGCAAAATCTATAATGGCGCTAGCTGAACTCAAAGTGGCGCTAGCTGGCGCTAGCCATAGAGATTCTAGCGCAATCTGTCTTTAGTCAAAAATTTGAAATGGTGGTGCTAAGTTAACGGAGCCCATGTTTTGAGTAAAATACACGTGGGTATCAAATGTGCACGAGTTTCAAGATCAAGGTAATAATACGTTTGAAAAGTTTCCGAACACCAAATTGTTGTATAAATACTAATTTTGGGTACATTTTGCTCCAAAACTGTTGACCTATCCTACACAGACCACAAAGAGGAGTTATCGATTTCTATTATTATACCTAGCACTTAACTTACCTAATTTTTCCCTTCCCCATTTACCTGAGGTTTTTTTTTTGTTCCTCTTGACCTAGCTACCTGAAAATCGATGTCAAAGGTACCCGTATCAGATTTCAATACGATCGGCTACTTTTAAATAGAGGTATCGTGTAGACCTGTAGACGGACGGACGGAAGGACAACAATGCAAAACTATATTTGAGAAGGTACACTGTCTTGCATTGTAGTAAAGTAACCCTTCAGTTCAGTGTTCGATTTTGTACTAGCCTCTGTGGAGGAAAGTCGAAGTAAAATGGCCCACCGCAATGTTGCGACATCCAACTTCCGCCCCTTAATCCCTACTCGCCCAGAGGTTACATTTCACAATACACTACAGAAAACGCAAACTTAATTATTGCACAAGAACGCTGTAATTTAAACAATCTTTTTAATTTTTGATAAGCGCATTATAGTTCATTGAGAGGAAAACGAGATAAATTCGCGGTTATCTACCAGATAACATAAAATCTAAAAAGTACACTGATATCGTTTTATCTTTTCAATGTTCCTGATATCGAGAAAAATTATTCGTTGTTGGTAATTAATACTAATATTCAGTAGTAGTGAAACTCTCCGGATACCGGGCATCCCGGAAAACCATAATCTACCCAGTGATAATGCAAATGATTTATATGGTATTATAATAAAAATACATCTTATAGTAATACCACAGATTTAACTGTGGTAATACGTTTAAAATAGACACTTACTGCACGGGAACTTTCCGTGGAGAATCGAACATATCCGGTGTGGGTTGGCGCGATTCAATTTCGTTCGGTTTTAAAGCGCGAAATTCAAAATTGAGTATTAATATAGTGCACCCTTTTCCGCGATGCACGTTTCGCGTTTAAAACATGTACTCGCTTCAAATTTAAACCGGAAAGACAATAAGTAATATTGTCAATTACATTCAATTAAACCTAATATTTTCCACAGTCTTCGTCTCCTTTGTGTTTATAATGACAATTTCGTTTTTAACCTTGGAGTTCTGCTTTTTAGAAGAGTTGTACCTCGGATAGCACCGCGTTTTCGCGCTCGTTGTGGAATAAACAACACTGTAGTCGCACAGGCAGTACTTATCACAATGCGCAATGCTCAAGATAAAGCCGTATTGTGATAACGCTATTGTATGGATTTTTTTGGGTAGGACTTTCTGATGGGAAGCACGTTAAATGTAAACACGTTTGAACCTATTGTTTGCGTAACGTTTCTACGTGTAGGAGTGGGTGTAAGTAACCCTAAATTGTTGGGCACGTCTTAAGATAAAAGAGGGTGACATTTGAATGTTAATGTTAAAAAATATTGCGTTTTTTTCTAAAGATAAAAATAGAACTATGAGCACTATAAACAAATAAAGAGTCTGTCTCCATAATTATCTTTTTCATTAATTAAATACGCGACTCTCGTCTGTAATTATCGCACTTGTTCCAGTCCCGCTTTAAACCAACAATGTATAGTAGTTCTTGTAGGCTAAAAATCTGCTTAAGTAAATGACCTGCCAAACACTTTTTATGATGTACATAAGCCCAAAATTTGGCTTAGACACCCAGTATCGATGTCGGTGGAGGAGAAAGCTGAAAATTTACATCACACGAAAGGCAAGAATGAGGGTACGTGAACTGAGCACGGTAATGGTAGCACTAACGAAATATTACGTGCCAGTAGTGCTTCGTTAGGGCTTGATTGTGCACGAAAAAGTAACCCAGCACGTCCACCCCTTTTTGAGGTACAAGGTACCCGTTTTCCGTGCCAACTTCACACCACTTTTGGGAACACTAACGAAATGTTATGTGCCAATTGTTAGTGTTTCGTTGGCGCTTGTTTGCGCACGAAAAAGTAACCCAGCACGTCCACCCCTTTTTGGGGCAGCTACAGGGTACCGTTATTACGGTTTAACTTAAATTCGGAGAAACCTCTCAGGTAAGCGGTTGCACTAAATTGCCTTTGATTTTACAAACAGTTTTCTTTGTTGGAATTCCTTCCGCCGAATGAATTAATTTCACCTCCATCGTATCGTATCCGTGCAAATAAAAGACACCGTTCGCAATTCTAAACGATAGTGGTGTTGTTAATTGGTCTATGGTGGCAGTAAGCAAATTCCTTAGCACACTGTACCTCGTATTTGTGCAGTTTAAAATAAGACTATTATTAAACTGCACAAACACGAGGTAAAGTTTCCCAATAAAGAATTTGCTTGCTACCACGTTCGTTTAGAATTGCGAACAATGTCTTTTTATTGCATGAATACGACATGGTTACGAGTTTTTCGAACTCATACAGGTAAGTACAAAAATATCTCTTGGCGTAATTTTTAACGAACTGGCACTTATTTGCGACTTGACCATTTCCAAACTCATAGATCCATTAAACTGAATATTGGAACAACTTATCCGCTTTTTTAATCAACCTCAAGGATCACACCTTTAATTTTTCACGTTTACGAAAAAAAACTCTTTCTATGCACCGTGCCTTTTGCACTAATGATAAAGGCAAATTTTTCAAAACCTTTTAACTGGACCAATAGGTCGCTATGAATTGATTTGGACCGTCTTTTAGATTGGGTTATCCGAACGCTAGAATGTAGACCGTCTTCTTTACCGGCTAACAGCTAATCTTCGAATCTGGACCTTATTCTGACCAGCTCGATTACCCAAACGCGAATCTCCTAATAGTTAAATAGTAGTCATATAGGGCCGGTTCTGGATCAGTTCAAGCTCACTCGCCACCTGACGGTGACCTTGAAAAGTAGGCCAGGGTGAAGTTGGTCCAGATGGAGTTCAAAGTTAACGGTGACCTTAGAAAGTGGGTCAAGGTGAAATTCAAAGATCACCTTTTTTTTCCAAAATAGTCCCCTCTCCAAACACTCTGTAATATTTAACGCCCACGTAATGGTGGAAGAGTTATAGCGACGGCATGTTTATTAATTTTCATTGGTTCAACCGACTTGCAGGGCTGTATCTGCCTTTCGAATTCTGCGAGAATTTGATTAATTGTAGAAGTAACTTAACACGACTAATTTCCAGCGTGTAATTTAAAACCGTAGTCAGACAACGAGGCGACAAATACGATTTAGAAGACATACCCCATTGATAAACGTGGGAAGATTATGAAAGCTCACTGTTATTCCAATAAAAACTTGAACTTATCATGATTCATGAGTAATGTTTGTATGGGGGAGTATTTTTCCTTTTTCGAAACCTTAACTCTTTTACAACTTAGAAATTTTTCTTCCGCATAAATCGACAGGAAAAATCCATAACAATTTAACGCAAATAAATGCTCCATTACAAGAGCTATTAGCTACTGAATACCAAAAGAACTAACTAATTAAGGCTTCAGACAGACGGACAGAGAAAGAGGCTGCAATAGCGCACCCAACTCCGTTACTGCCGTACCTATAGCGCGTTCGCACCTCCAGATTCGGTATGGGGTCTTATGGACCATGGTACAATAAGACAAGGTATGCCTATAACTAAACGCAGATGACGTTTTTATCCCAATGACGTCACAAGAATCACCGCCAAGTTCGAAAATGACATACGCTTCATACTTGAATTAGAAGTGCCATTGCAATTACTCAATTAATTTGGTTGAGTAGTCATACTGAATGCATCTCGGAATGCATTTAGATATAAATATAAGGCAACAGAGAAGCTAAACGTAACACTTAATATACTTATTTCAGAAATTTAATCAGCCTTTTAAGTTTTTTTTATTGCCGCTAGAGGTCTCGTCCTTATTTGAAAACGCTAATATAATTTTTACTTTTTTTACTTACATATTTTATTGTAACTTTAAATATTTGTATTGATAACATGCAATAATTGATACTTTGTAAGTTTAATGTGAGAAACTTGATGAAGTTGACATGGATTGAACAAATCTTATCACATCCGTAAAGGGGATACACTTTTATTAACTGGTAGGACTACACAAACCCCATTACTTTATTGAACGGTAAAGCCAAGTTATCCCAATGACGTCACGTATAGGCATACCTTGTCTTATTGTACCATGTTATGGACTAATTGCCTCTCTTACTAGTTTGCGTCATTCTTCGATAATACTATCCTTGTTTCTAACCGCATTGATGTCAAATTGACATAGGATTAAATGGAAGTATTAAAACAAAACATAATCTCCTTGTGCTGTCATTGTCACGTTTGGCAAGCATGTACTGTATGTCCATAAACACCATACTGAATTTGGAGGTGCGAACGCGCTATAGTAGATACCAGGCTCAAGCATGTCCCAGATTGCTTTTCCCCTTCGGGAGGTAAAGTGACATTTTGGTTCCCTAAATTAAAAACAAACGAACCTACGTTGTTTTAGTTTACGGAATACAGAAGTTTTTGTTTTTCTTTCCTCTATCGCCCAATTTTTTTTGGCAATACACCAATATAGGGTAGGGTAGGTAGGATGAACGATGTTTTCGATGGTAATTCAGTGTTTTGTAACTAAGGAATCGATTAGTATTTTAGGGAACAAATTAATTTTATTAGAGATTATGTTGTATATAACGGGCGATCAAAAATGAGTTGCTGTCGAGTCGCCTTTGGAAGTTCAAGTTAAATATGACTTTCCATGTAAACAAAAATTCCAAAGGTGACCCGACAGCAACTCATTTTTGATCGCATAGAATACTCATACAGTTAACTTATTATACCATGATTAACTCTAAAAACTGCATATTATGGTGATCCACAAGGTTAATTACTGAATGCGTTTCTGTTCGTCCTGCCACATGTCATACAAATTTACACACAAAAGTGCTTGCATCATACCTTCGTATCGAAATTTAAGGTTATGCACAATGAAGAATTGAAGATAACCTAACTACCCCTAATTTTCCCATAATTCAGTTGAATCGTTTCTACCCAAATAATGTGCTGTGTATTTGTGTGTAATGATCGGAATATCGGTTTGCTTCTAACGGCTATAGCTAACAGCTGTGATTAAGACGAAGAGCTTTGATTTATATTTATAGAGATCCGACACGTTTTGATTACCATGATCAGTAGTGGCTTAATGGCTTAGCTACGCCAATTCAGTGGTATATTCTCAGAAATAAAAATTTTAAATAAGTGGATGCAGATTTACCACACTTTACGGTGCGCAAATTGCCGATGTGAAGACGTGTACTTAGATAATGTGTAGGTAGAGAATTGCAAGTGTTTTCGAAGAATATCTGAATTGACCACATCGTCCCGTTCTATCTTCAGCGAAAGCACTTTTTACCTTTGGATGAAAGCACTAATTAAAGATTTCATCAGCGTGACAATTTGTAAGCTTCCCTCGGTCATAACAACTTTTAATTTCCGTATCATTATTAAACCCCTACTTGTTTGAAGAGAAATTATTCTCGATCCATTAACGTCCGCAGATCAATTAAAGTTATCACTCAATTCATTCTTTGGAGATTTAACAATCCGTACTAAGAAAGCAATTACGTTACATTTCATTAACTTTTAATCAGGAATCTGAGATAAACGACCGGCGACGCTTCGAGTAGGCAGGGAGCTCGAGAAAGTTGTGTGCTAAAGGAAATCGTCGATTTGCCCATAGTACAGGCGTAATCGGTGTTGAAAGATTATCGGACATAAAAACCCCTCCGAAAAGTTTGATAACCTAAAATGAAGGTTAATAGGTCATGACTGCGTGTAGATAAGAGGTCAGAACCTTAAGCAACACCAATTCCCATAATTTAAAAAATAATTGTAAGAGATGAAGTACACAAAGACGTGGGGAAACGCTGTCAGGGTTTTTTTAAAAGAAGAGATTGTGCACTTTGAGGCGTACGCGTACCTAACCGATTAGAGAGAAACTGTCATTCAGTAAACAAGAAAAACGAAGGGGCAATTCGTTGTCACACCACGTGGTGAAGTTTATGGCAACAGGTAGTGGTTTGGCATGGCATACTGCAATAGTTTTATGGTTTAGCTGGCCAAGGACAATTTGAACATGACGCTTATAACAAGCTTTTATAGGAAACGATTAACGATAAAATTTGAAGGCTGGCATCGGTGGACCCGGAACTATTATTGCCGATAACATTCTAGCTTTTGCACGCACCTTGTGTTTTTAAATGATCCTTAACAGAAGCGCCGCTGAATATAAATTTCTGTTATTATAAATATTTATAATTCAATTCATGCAACCTCAAGCTCACTCCTTACAATCTGCATGTGTTAAATAAAGTGACGTCACCCGTTCTTGTTTAGATAGTCTCCAAATTGATCATTATACGTACGCCATATCAAATAAGTTTAGTAATGCTATACGCTATACCGAACATATGGTTCCATTTCATATTATGGAGCATAATGCCAGTATTGATTATAATATTGCAGGGGAAACTAATTAAAAATATTAGGGAAGTAATTATGGGCGATACTGCACTGAAATCTTCGGAATGTAAAAGCGAAATGAAAATCTATTGAAAAAATGTTTACAGCACGTGTTTTTTTCGTTCAACACGTGGTTGTAATAATTTTAGTTGGGTCTCCATAAATAAGTCCCGTATGACGAAGTTATTGGTAAACTTGACTCAGATTTACGACGGTAGAGGAGGGTCAATCGCTAGCCGAACAGTTTTTATCTTGAAAATTCAGATGTGAGAATTTACGAAATATGGAAACTCACTATCGAAGACACTCAAGAGATTTTCGTTAGACCAAAAATTATTTATATCAAATTGTTTTCATCATAGGATTCTTCTTTTGGTTGAAATTTATTCACTTTCAAGAAAACTTAACAATTAATTAACGAAAAACTACACAAATGTAATTATTTTTAATTATATAAAAGAGTGCACCTTTTAGAACATTTCAATCCCGTTACCTTCAACTTTCGTTAATTAATCACATTGTTGGGTATAATGAGAAGCAAGCGCATTGCAGCTAGTTTATTCTAACCTAAGACACTAGGTACACAAACAACTAGTCAAACATTGATATAAAATCAAGTGCTATACAAAATCATAGTTTTAAGCCATTGGTGTTGAAATGAAACGTATACTAACATTTTCTAGCAATATGCAAATTGTATTACTTCCGGAATATTTTCGGATGAATGGATCATATTCCGGAGTCCGGACAGGCGCCATAGTCATTCGTCGAGCCGGCTCCTCGCTAAGCTGATGTCTAGTATTGTTACCTTTCCAAATCTCATGACAATTTATTCACAGTTACGAATCCAAAGGCAATGCGTGGGTATTCTTGTAGTACCGTCCGACAAGTCGACAATAAAATTTTTAGAAAAAAAACGATGCGCCGTTTTGCCCCAAAACTTAAGATGTCTCAAACTCGCAGTTAAAAGAAATGAGGGTGTTAACTTCTCACGGCACCGCATTCTTTAAAAACGCAATGATTATACGTGTACTTCCACCACTTGTGTAGGCTGTTTCAAATTAAGTCGGCACTATTGCTAACTTTCTTAGTTGTCGAGTTAGGAAGACGGTTAAAATATCAACATTGGGTATTTTTTGTACTGAATCCAAACCTGTAATTTAAAAAAACAATACAACATCGCATTTTTCAGATAATAACAAAAATTTTACGTGTTTATATGGAACACCCTGTATATTAATTACATCATATGACAGCTTATTAAATTCTCTACAAACGTTCTGAACGCACCATAGCCAAAATACGTCAAATAACCAACATTTTTCAGTTATTAACGAGCGACCCAGAGCTCGTTAATGATTTTGGACCCGCGAACGGTTTCGAATTTTCCAATACTGTTTTCAGTAATAGGTATATAGACGATAGTCTAGGAACTAACTGATTAAATTTTGATCATTTGAACTTTCTGTCTGTCCATCTCTGTTTGTCGCTCGTTTTCTCTATTTGTTTGAACAGTTTCTTTTCATTTCGATCTAGTTATCACTAAAAATGATAAAATGACGTCGTTTATTCACATTTCTTCATTGCTCCTAAATGTATCCTCCAGTATTGATATTTGATATACGCGTCCCTTACATCGTGAAAAACACAAACTCCTTGCTGTTACAACCCGGTAAAAATACAGAGAATTTTAAAAATTATGGTGACGAAAAATAAGCTTGAACTGGTGTGTTTTCCACTATTTCTTTGTAACTCTACAACTAAGAAAATTAGCAATAGTGCCGACCAGTGCCGGATTAAGACACTTACGGGCCTGAGGCGCTACACCAGTTTGGGGCCCCCTCATATCATTAAAGAACAATACACAAATAAAAAATCATTTATTGTTTTTTTTAATCTAGGAGCACCTAATGCAACATAAAAAATAATATTTGAAACTAAAGATTAAAATAAAACCAAACATATTCAAAATAAATATAAAATAAGGTAATAATATTCTCAACAAACAGTATAGTAGTGACAAATATTTTTCATTTTTTCATTTCTGCTTCTGCTTCTTTTTATGTGTAATTGATTTTATTGTAAGTAAATATAAAAATATAACGTTTTGAAAGCGATGAATCATTAATAACAACCCTGTGGCCTGTATAATAATGAAGCAAACAAAAACAACGGACGGTATTTCGCCTCTATGCGGTCTACGCCTATGGGCCTATGGCTACTCTACCTAGACTTCACGTTATCACACATAACATAATGGTGAGCTGGCTCGATCGCCGGGCCCCTAAACATGGCCGGGCCCTGAGGCGCACGCCTCATGCGCCTCATGGTTAATCCGGCACTGGTGCCGACTTAATTTGAAACACACTGTATACCTCTCAGAATTATTGCGACGATTTTTTTATTTGTCTACCTAGCTATGATAATGGCATCACACACACAAAATGCTTGGATATCAAGTAACTGCTATAGGGCTTTGACGTAATTCTGTACGCCTCCACAACATTGGAGCACCGAGCAGTTTTGGAAGGATTTTTTGTTTCGAAAAATAAGTGAACTTAACTTCGAACATTGCGCTGTTGTAAAGGTCCTCGCTAAAGAGAGAAATGGCGTGAAAGATTCCCATTATGTAACGTAAATTTAATACGCGATTTATTTAAATGTTTATGTATTTAAAATTAATTATTAATGTTCACCCGGAACTAATCCTATTAACGATAAACTAAATTAAAGCGGTCTTTAAATAAATTGATCTATAACAGTAACAATTAATATTTATCACTTACTTGCACATTTATAACACTTAAATTTAACGACAAGTGCGCACTACGTTATTAAGCGGCAGAGCAAAGCGATGCAAGCTTTATAGGGGAGTGGTTGGTATCCGTCTGTCCCTCCGTCCGTTAGCATGATAACCACCAAACGCTTAGAGGCTTAGACCGATTCGGTTCAAACTTTGCACAGTTGATCTATTATATACCACATGTAGGTAAGAAGGGCTCAGGACAGGCTTATAGGGGCATTGCTCTAGGTTTAGAGTGGAGTTTGTGTCTTAAGAGCTCACTCTCCCTGAAAGGGTATTTCATGGTTACATGACATGACGTTGTTAAGCCCCCCTGCTACCTACTATGAAATTAATAAAAACGGCTAGAGGGCATCTTAATTAAGCGTTTTTAACAAAAAATTGCGGGAGGAGTCCGAAATTTTCCACAATCTTAATACAAAGTTCACATAATTTCGTCGAAATGTGAGGTTATGTTACTGCATATTTGTTGGTAAGTGTGCGTAACATCCCAACTTCATTTTTTAAGAGGTTATGTTATTTTTACGCGATTTAATAAACGTCAAAAAATGATGGTAAGTAGTTCTCTACAGAATTCATGTGTACATTATATACAGATAAGCGGCAGTACTCGAGCTTGAAATACTAACGAAGTACCTATACGTACTTTGAAGATGAACTTGATGCTTCTATACAATCAAGATCGTTCAAAGTTAATCGACGGTCGATGACAAAGAGGCGGTATATGAAAGACGCGAAAGGTGTCCCTTTCCTTTTCGAGTGATTAAAGCGGTCGATGCTAGTCAGATAGATAGTCAGATACGCAAAAGGCGTTCGAAGTTAGTCGGCGGTCTATACGAAAAATAGGTCTATGGAAGATGCGAGAGGTGCGCCGAGTTTCCCTCTCGGTGGTCGATACGGAAAAGAACGTTTAATTTATTAGCTTTTTCTTTTTATTTGTGAGAGATAAGAGAATTATTTCGGAGAAAATGTGTTCATTTTAACCATTGTAAAAAATTGTATTGTTGTTAGAAATTCATTAGTTTAAATTTAATTAATCTCATGATTCAATGTGATACGTGAGGGCCGTTTATTGGGCAGTTTTCGTTGTGATACAGTTTGATTGGACATGGAAATTTTCAAGAAGCAAGTGCGATTTTGCGTTTAAATACCAGGGACGCGAAGAAAAAGACGCTTTATGCCAAGTATCGAGGTCGTGCTGCTATTTGTCGGTTTAGAAATTTTATTTGATCGTGCTAAAGTTTTGGAGCATGGACCATGTCTGTCCGAGCGGTGTTTTAACGTGTTTTGTGTCCGTAGTATAAATTAAGATTGACTAGTGCACTGTTTAGCGACCCCCCCCCCTCCATTTTTGGATACTTAATTTTTGGAACGAAACTGTACGTAATTTTAAGTTGTAGTTAGTAGTTTGTCGACATTAGTATATTGTCAAACTTTCAAAATATTTTTCGAAAAATAGAATAGCCGACATTCGTGGTGGGATACTCTGGCTACTAATAAAGTGAAAACTGAAAAAATGAGGATTTTTGTGGATGTAGCTCGTCGATATGTCACATACAGCAGAATCAAATGTTGAGCTTAAATACAAGAGGTCATGGCCTCCTATTGAGATTTTTATTTTCTTTTGGTAAGTTTTTGATTACTTCGTGTAACATATATTTTTACTGCGCAATTCCTTATTTATTAATATATTTTGTTGAAATTTTAACCACAGATACTTCTGGTGAAGGCAAATATATCGCATATAGTAAGAATCGAAAACTACAAATGTCATTAGGAAAAGTAAACATATCGCACATAGTAAAAATCAAACCCACGCATGCGCAGTCTGCCAAATGCCGATTTTTTTACTTATGAAAATCTTTCTCTAAAGTTTAACCATAAACGCTTCTATTCTATTCTATTCTATTCTCAGGGGAGCCCGACCGGGCAGCACTTAGGCACATCAGAGGCCCATTGTGCCTACCCCCTTTCTTCGCAACTGAGTTCAGAGCCCGTTCCTCTCAATGAAGGATAGGACCCTGTTTAGCCTAAGTTGCTTCACCCTCCTCGGTTCCAGGTATCTGTCTCCAAGGAGTTCATATCTGTCCCTGATCAAAGCATCACAGTGACAGACCACATGCTCGGTAGTTTCATCTGCCTCGCCACAGAACCTGCACGTGGACTCCTCCGCGAGCCCAATGTTATGCAGGTGATAGTTGACCATCCAGTGTCCCGTAAGGACACCGGTGATCTTCCTAATCTGGCTTCTATTCAGTTTTAGAAGCTTAGAAGACCACGATTTGCCAAGGGGCCCTGTTAGAAAGGCCTTGGACTGCCGGAGTCCGGTTACTTGTTGCCACTGAGCCTGGAATTGACTGGTCAACCAATCTTTAATCCTGGCCCTAACAACGGAGGGAGCAATCCCTAGGGTAGGCTCGGGCCCGACGAAGACTCCACCACTGCCTTCGCGAGCCAACTCGTCCGCCCTTTCGTTGCCCCCTATTCCGCAGTGCGCTGGCACCCAAATCAAGCTTACCCTATTAGACTCACCTAATCTATCTAGGGTTCGCCTGCAATCAAGCGCCGTAGCTGATCGGAACCTGTCTACCGACAGGGCCATCAACGCCGCCTGACTATCGCTGCATATGTATATATGCTTATTACGGTAACCTCTACGGAGGTTTTCCTGTGCACAGGTCATGATGGCTAACATCTCTGCCTGAAACACGGTGCTATGCTGACCAAGGGAGACGCTGACGCTGGCTCTCGGTCGATCACCATATATACCCATGCCCGTTCCCCTTTCTGTTTGGGACCCGTCTGTAAACCACACGAGCCCCTCAGGTTTGAGGAACGGGCAATCCGAGTTCAGCCACTGCTCCCTATCCGGGAGAATGACTTTATAACGCTTTGGTCTTAACAAGATAGCCCGGATCACGTCCCTCCTTGCGAGGAGGGGATCGGTCCTGAGGGTTTCCTCCCAGATCCGCCCGTGCCCAAGGCTGCCTCGATCCTTCCATTCATCCCAATCGTTTAGCCGTATGGAAGCCTTCCGAGCCTCTGCCTCCACAGCTAAGTGTAAAGGCTCTAGGCCCAGAAGTGCCTCCATGGCCAAGGTTGGCGTGGTTTTTAGGGCTCCAGTGACTCCCAGACAGGCGAGTCGCTGGACCTTTCCTAGCTGCTTCCTGTAGGTTACCCTGCGCATGGCAGGCCACCATACAAGTGCACCATACAGTATTATTGGCCTTATCACTGCAGTGTAAAGCCAGTATACCAGTCGAGGGTTCAAGCCCCATGTACAACCAAAAGCCCTTCTACATGCCCATAGACATGCAGTGGCCTTTTTGCTTATGCGCTCAATGTGCCCTTTCCAGGTCAGACGGGAGTCAATGATGACTCCCAGGTATTTCACTGACCTGGTCAGACCCAGTTGACGTCCTCGAAGAGCGAGTCCAGCAAGATCCGCTCTCCTTCTATTCGTGAATGAAACAACCTTCAACGCTTCTAGTAATAACAAACATCGCATACCTATATTAAATGTGCTCAGGCGTGCGCAACGCCAACTTTTTTGTGTATGGAGATATTTCTTTGAAATTTTAACCATATATGCCTCTAGTCTGATTTTTCTGCGTTATAGTATAGTGCATACTACATAATGGGAAGCGTTTTCGAGGAGTATACATATACCTGTGAACGCAGCATTGGAAGTACATAATATATGTAATGCATAGGAGACCCTAAATGTAGTGTGAACACAGAAATAACATCCATACTGTAGAGTGACGACATGAAGAATAGTTCGAATCGAGAAATGAACAAAATTGGGCCACAGCGTCAATAATTAAACGCGGGTCAGCACCAGAAGTTGGACACCGTATTCTCGAAGAAATAAATAAATGAAACATAAATACGAAGTTAGAAATTAGCGTCATTGTTAACCATTTATTAAATATCATAATTCATAATGAATAAAAACAAATTCATTTGAGGTTACGCCAATTAAAAGCGTTATAGTGGGCTCATTTAGTGTGCCTGTAATTAGTTGTAGTTTAGTAAGTATACAATTCTCATTAGAATAAAACCAGAACTTGGTTGCACCTAACAACCTACAGCAATGGAATAATCCAAGTCATGGGTCAAACTGATCAAATGATTGAGTAAATCGATTAATTTAAAACGCATTTTCGCTTCGCTCCGATTTTTCCAAGACATTTTCGATCTGTAAATTGCATCTTAACATTACTAGGTAAACTACTATATAATTGAGATCGTAAAAAATCGTGTAATCATTATAAATCTCGGTTTCCTTGCACAGGGGTGCTCTTCCTAATTAAAATAATTATAAAGAATCACTTCGATCTTAACCGCCATAACCGTACGTTGATCGGTTGATCGGATTCGATTGATTTTCTGACAAACGATTTATAAACCAAATCAGAAAAATAAAGAGAATGTTGTTAGGCCTCTTTTCCAATATATCTCGGAAATTAGAAAGCACACGTGCTAGGAATAAAACAACGAAAAAACCATTGGCCTGATACAGTAACCAAGAACCCAACAAAAGTATTTGTTTGTTGATTCAACGGGGTTCTCCTTGGAGCAAGAGTTTATTGCACGGACGGGTAGACAGACGTAGAATTTTAAGAACCTGTCAGGTCCTTAATAAACCGGTTTAGAAGGAACGAACATTCTATGATTGCATTTGATTACACATCAGTACATTGTTGATAAATGGCCTTATCATTTCTAATCGAGCTTTTTTCTCGTTAGCAGTGTACGTGTACATAAATAGTATTTGTAAAAAAACGTTAATCGACCTAAACAATCTATTTTAAGCACATCATCACATACCATTTCTGTATTCTAGAAAATTGGATGCAATAAACTTACATGCTTTCTACAAAATTTTTATTTTCTACAGTTATGGGATATATTCTAGAAATTTCCATTTTACGATCGTAAGCCATAACCTTAACATTTGAAATTATATTGCAAATTGCAATAGAATGTGAAATACGTACACTTTATATATCTGAAAATTACACTACCCATACAATAAGTACAACACGTCGGAATTAGACATCGTTAGAAATGTGTAAGATTTTTAGATAGTTTATTATATGAAATGACCTCGTTTTCAGAAAATATAGAGCTTATAAGCGAGCAACTTTCAAGTTTCAAGATGAAGCGGGCGATTCAAGGTTTGTCCTTTTTTTATAATTTATAGCAGAAAGACTGGTTATAAAATAAGTTTCCTGATGAACGAGACGACAATTTCTTTTGAAATTATATTTTTGGTGCCAATTTTTACAACGAAGGGCTATTAACCCTTAGTTTTACTACTACAACTACCTTCCTAGTTTTTGGAAAAATGTTTGTCGGCGAAAGATTCGTAAATTATTCCACTACCATTTCGTTTATTTTTATGGTTTTGTAGTAATTAGTTTTTCTAATGCATTAAGTCGGCGAAGATTGTATGGTTTACACATTGAAAGGTCACTTTTTTGGCGTCGGTCTTCCTTGAAGCGGACGAAAGATGTTGCCTTGAAGTTATTGCCTTACTTCCTAATTTCGATTCAGTACGCTGTATAGAAAAAGGAGAAAATTTACGTATGCGTAACACCTGTTGAACCATTCGTCCGTACACGCAAATTTCCTATGTCAAGCCCAAAGGGTGTTATATAAGACAACGCATGTGCATTTCAAATTCCTTTGTAGGTATAGCTCTTTCTCTCCAAACAAAACGTCTTCCTTTATAGTAAGAGACTTCTTCAGCGCGCAGGTGTTTTTTGGGAGGGTGGAATTCCGAATTCTATAGGGTGTTCGTACCACAATAAAGTTTCAGCGTTACGCACATTATTCGGCTTAAAGGGGGAAATAACGACGACAGTTACGTACGATGTCGGAATGATTTCTTTGCGTTGGGTAGGAAGACACATGTCTCATTATTAAAATTCTGTGTATAAATAGCGGTAGTTAAACGAGATGATGTATGAGAGGCAATGTGTTTATTTGTTGGTAAAGCACTGCACATGTTCCAGTTCCCACGATTCAAGTTTGGCCATGTGTAGAAGGTTAAACTAAGTTAGGTTAAGTTACAGAGGGTGGGCAACCCTAAGAAACACTTGTGCAGTTGGGGACCATTTCTTTTGGTATTTCTTGCATAAGGAACTGCGTTAGGGTTAGTTTTTGTTGAAATTCTTCGTGTTTAAATTATAGCATGGCATATTGGTTGGGACTTTTCCTAATTCTCCGTCTGTGTTTGTTTTTTCGGTTTATAAATACACCAGTAAATTGAATAAACCGCAATTTAGTACGATCTTAACGCGAAAACCAAATGCGGGCGACCCTTAATTAGCAATCGCATAAAATGTGCTGCGTGTTTGCATTGTTCATTAAGACAATGAAAATAATTTTAATGATCAAGTTATTAGCAGGGTTGCGCCATTACACTAATGCTAATGTAAAAGTAATTGGTACATTTAAATGTAGGTTAGTAAACTGCAAAGCTCAAGAATGGACTAAAACTGACTAAAAGCTTCACCAACATTTATTACATTATATATAAATGATAAACGCACGAACGAAAATAAATAAATGTTTACTATAAATTATTCTCTGTGTTTTTGGATTCTGAATGGGGTGGATTCATTTAGAAAGTTAGTCTGCGTTCAAATTAATTATCTTTAGAACAAATGGGGCAAGAAAAAATACGACTAGCCCCTCCAAACATGTCTGTGTACCGTACCGCAACTAAAACGAGACTATATAGTTTACCAATTGCACCTCATTATGGCATTGTGCTGACAACTTGTTCTCTTCCGGCGCCGTCCTGTCTCATCGCCTTGGTCTTTTATTCCCAACATTGCCAGCGTAATTAATGTCTTTTTTTACATTAGTTTTGTGTGCGTTTGTTTTAAATTGGGAAAATTTCAGCTGACGATGGCTGACCAAGATTGTTGTGGAAGATTTTCGATCAATCCAGCTACTAACACGGCAAAGAAAACTGCAGTAAAAAAATTGCAATGCTTTAAAGTAGGTATAAATTTAATGACGTAAGCAGGAAATTAAGAATTATGTCCAACAAATAAATCACTGACGACGATCAAAAGTGAAGTACAAAAAAAGATGACATTGAAATGGTTGAAAGAGAGACGCAGGCACAACATAAATGTGACGTAGAGCTAATCTACGAGTGAGGCAATTGTCTTTTGATCTGAACGTGCCCTATGTCAGTAGTGCAGCAATATACTGGAAGTCACTGTCCTTCAGAAAATTCGAGTAAAACCTCACGGAGCCAGGGTAAGGTAGTTTTCTACAGAACATTTCCGCTAGTCGAGCGTTATGAGGTTTTCTTACCAAAACCACGATCGCACGCATTTATTTCAAAATGTAGCGTCAACTGTAAAATACGAAAAAATGTACAGAACATACATTTTATTAACTGCAGACGCCGCAGACCCCGCGCAAATCGTGCATTGAAGTCCATTGTGGAAAAACCCATATTTAAATCTTTATTATTGAAGAAAGATACATGCCGCCAGCGCCACGGAATTTTATTGTAGGCCGCGGAATTTTATTGTAGGTAAGTTGGTGCTCTACAGTTTATCTTCTATACATTTTCTGTGTCTATTTCGGTTTGCCTGCAGCGTTTTGAAATAAATGCGCATGATCCTGATTTTGGTAAGAAAACCATAAGGCTACACTCGTGAAAGTGTGATAGATAGGATGTAACGTGTAAGTATGACCAAAGCAAACAAAGCGGCAACTGATTCAATATTTCTGTAATAAATTTTTATTATCTGAATTCGCCATGATTCATTGTTACACGTTTCTCCCTAAAATCCACTTTAGCAAATGACTATGACGTTTCCAAATGGTAGTGATTTCATATCAAAGGCCGGGCACCCTTATACTATGCGATCAAAAAATGAGTTGCTGTCCAGTCACCTTTGGAATTTTTGTTTACATGGGAAATCGTACTTAACTTAAACTTCCAAAGGCGACTCGAAAGCAATTCATTTTTGATCGCCCTTTAGATAAACCCTTTATTTAGGGAAATAGGTGTCGTTCCTATTTCTTCAGATACCTACTTACATTACACCATGTATAATACTTTTAATAATGTGCATTAATAACAAATGGGGCCAGTTTTTTCCACATTTTTTTATCCTCATTTAAACTCGTACTGTACATCTATTTTTCATGAGAAACTTAACAAGTGTAAAGCTCCTAAGACCCCAAAAGCAACAGAGATCAATCATAAAGAAGTATATTGGCGTCTCTTACAGAGAACCACGAACCCCCTATAATACTCAAGTCTCTTAAATGTTAAAGGCGTAAAGCCTTAAAAAGGTTCAGGGTTTGGGGACTGTGTTTGAGACTGTCGGCAAATATTAAGGTATCATAAAGATTATTAAAACCCGCTCTTACAGACCCATAAAAGCCCCCTAAGTGTACAACGCCCTTCAATATTCAATCTAAGGGTCTTAAAAACGATTAAGAAAAACTGAATTTTGAAAGATTTCAAAGCCTTTAGAAAATTATAACAAACAAAAAGTTGTTTACGAAGTATTAAGGATTCTTAAAGATCGTTAAAAGGCCCATAAAATTCATAAAAAGTTTTAAATGAAGGGAGGCTTTTGGGAACTCTTGGAGTCGCTTGGCACTTGTAAAAGTCAACAAAAGCTTTTAAAGGCTTTGACGACTTTCAAAGGTTCTTTTAAGAGTGGTGGGCCGGTTTGGGTTGGGGTAATCTCGTAACGAGGACACTTTGGCTGCGGGATCTTTTGGCGCGAAGAAGTTTTGGGGCGTTTTGCATGATATTCCTCAGGCAATATGATTCGCCCTTTACAATGAAATATCTTTCCCGATACTATTATACTAACAATTGGTTGGGTTGGTTATCATTGCATCAATAACCAATAAGATACATGTCGCTATTCCAAGAATATCTTATTCTGCGAATAAGTGTAATTGTATTCAACAGGTATAAATTGTATCCATCTTTTGCAGATAAAGCGCATTTTTTAAACCGAAATCATTTAATAAGAAGAAAATAATAAGAAATGGCGCTATAATTCGTAAAAACCCAAGAAACTACGAACATACACTACCCAAGACAAAGCTTGCCAGGCAAAAAAAGATATTTTAACAATATTTAAAAAATAGTGATGTTTACATTTTTGAAATCGTGGATTTTCATTATTCCAAATGCGTTTGATTTCAAATCCGTTGAAGAAGTACCTAAATTCGTAGCCAAAGTAGATGTTTTTTTTTAAAATAGGATCTTCATCAATTCTTTTTGACATTAATTCGCAGAAGGCAATTCCTCGATCATCATAATTTTTGGACAATTCTTATAAAATTTGTACATTGTATGGAAAAAACCTTATAGGTCTACCGCTCGATTTTGCGATCTTGAATTTCGTTTCCTTTAGACATTGAAGATAAAGTGCCCATACCAGATTAACAACACTCAAAATACTGAACGGTTTGCTCCATTTATGTCCGTTAAAGCGTTTAGATTAAGTCATTGCATGATACTTGTGATGATTAGCACTGAAGTGTTAATTTTATTCCGACATGACTACAAGAGAAATACCACGTAAACAGATTCGTCTTCTCTTTAGCGGATCTCTTGCTAGCAAAAAGGCGCTTATAGTTTCACCACTTGCCTTTTATAAATGGAATTTTACGTATTTTTGGTGATTAAATGATTCCTGCATTCCGTAAGTCGAAAGTTTACTGACTGCCTCATAACTCACAAGGTAACACTAAAGAAACGCACGGTAGAACATGAACTCAATTGTTGTGTTATACTAGGCGATCAAAAATGAGTTGCTATCGAGTCACCTTTGGAATTTTTTTTGCCCCATGCTTTTGGAGTGCGACCGCCATCTTGAATTTGTTTAAATGATAACATAGGTCATGCCATACGTCATTAAAAACCTTATTTTTTTCTCTTTCTTACTAGGTACCTTAAACACGTATGGTGTAAAATTAGAAAATAAAGCAGAAAACCTTGCCATACGTTTGGTTGGCTCATGTATTACATTTTAAATTAATAAAAAAAGCAATGAGCAAGTGTTTAATAAGTGACACAAATACAGTATATGTTTGCAGGTTTGTTTCCTTACAACTAAATATTGTATTACGTGAGAAATAAATCTTAATTTTGTGAAATATGGACCATTTGACGGATTTTTTCCCATTATTTTCTAATTTAACACTATTCTTGATTAAGGCAGTAAAAAAGAGAAAAAAATAAGAGCTTTTTAATGACGTATTACATGACCTTTGTTTCCATTTAAAAAATCCAAGACGGTAGTACCTGCACCTCAAAATATGCGAAATAATTTCAAATGGAAGCGTTCATGTCATCTCAAACGGTTTGAGCGTGAGAGCTTTGGTTCCATTTTTAATAACGAACCTGTGCAAGTGCTATTGCTAAAATAAATGCAAAAAATAAAAGTCAATCAACAGAAAGCCCACTTGTTTATTTTTTCAACAAAAAACCGTTAGAATGATATAGGAAATATGAATACAACTATCTCATATTCGCGTTCCAGAAAGGGGCATTCATTACCTATTTGAGAATTTAAAAGCTAAATCGGCGCTTAATTGGCGCATTAACAGAAAAGTGGTCTATACAGAAGTCGTGGGCTGCTGAAAACCACTATAGAAATTTACGATAAAGCAACGAAGATGATACCGATTTAACAATAAAATACTTTTAAATGCTAACAATAGTGCCTCTCACTCTCCTAATTATGTTAACAATATGTTCTAGAAAAAGTTTTTTACGGACTCCGCTTAATTAACTCAATTAACTGGTGGGTTGTCTTTTTTGTCGTATGTGAAACTACTACCGCATCAGGCCGGTTAAAAGAAATATTTCTGTTAGAATGGTAAAGCTATACGAGTATTATCATCTATACGCTAAGTAAATTAATACCAACTTCGTATATTTAGGTTCTAATTTTTTGTAGGATGTACGGATAGTTACGCTGCATGTATTTATTATAATTTATAAGGGAAGATAACGGTCCCTTTATTTAAGCACTATTCTTTAGGGGAGAAGGTTCCCCTATAATTCTAATTAAAGTTGCTAACAATTTTAATAACGGTGACAGATTTAAAAGTAAAATTGAACAATTATATTTATGTGTCCTATTGTCACATCAGCTAACGGTCTTTTTGGGTTGCATGAAACGTTTTCTAAAACTCTTGACTTCAACCAATTTTGTTTAGCACAATCCATCAACTCTTACACGCAGTATGTGACTATCCCCAATCCAGGTACCGCGAAACATCTTAAGTGTTCTGTTCCTTTTAAATAGAATATTGTATTTTAGTGATTATTTTAGTTTGGAAGCTCTCCTTTTTGTTTTATATTCTATTTAATAAATCTCTATTATTATTATTATTATTACCTCAATATTTTTTCTATTTGGTGAGATACGAAAATCTGCCAACACTATCATTTTATATGTGACAATACGATCTTTCGTTGTTTTTCAAATGCAATGCCCATGATTTTTGAGATATTTTAAAAGAGAAATCAATTTAGTGTACAAAAACATAAAATATGCATATGGTTGATATACACAAGAATGGACATTTTCGTGATTCAATATTTGGAGAACACCAAAAACACCTATATCAACTTGTTTTACTGTGAATCTGTACGATACGATAGGCGATACGATCTACGGATCTACCCGTGTAACACAACAGACACTGCGCATCCTGACGGCACACAGCAGGCTAGATTCTATAAGTTTTCTAAATATTGAAATACGGATATCTTCATTTTTGTGTATATCAATCATATACATATTTTTTTTTAAAACACAGGCATTCGAAATTCTAGAATCATCTAAACAATTGGAGCGGTTTAAAGAAACTTAAAAATCCGAGGAATCTTAAAAATCTGAAAAAATTGGACTAATTCGAAGAGTCCTGAAGAATATGTGAAGAATTCGAAGAATCTTCAAGTTGTCAAAGATCTGATGTATCAGAGGAATCAGAAGAATTGACAGCATCTGAACGAACTAAATGTAATCAAAGAAATCAAAATTGGTAAGCTGAAGAATCGGAAGTATTCGAAGCGTTGGAAAAAATAAATTAATTCGAATCGAAATCGCACGAATGGACCAGAAAGGGTTTTAGCATTGACTAATACCTCGCTAGTACTAATAGTAATGGGGAGGGTATTAGTGAATGGTTTTAGTGTTGTGTGTTCTTTACTTTTACTGAATTTTTACGTGCTATTTAATAGATACGTACTTCAAACTTTTTTCTAAGCTACAAAATAATAAAAAATCGTTAGTAAATAAAAAAGTAAAAAGAACGCAATCATGGATCCTTCAGGAACTCCCTTTCCTATTTTGAAATATAAAGCAATGGATTAAAATAAATGAAATTTAGGAGTACAATTCAAACAAGTATAGGAGAACTGTGGAATTTAAAGTAATTCACTATAGCTATTTATAATAATTATAAATCTTTTGTGACCATCCATACACACTAATTAACCTATTATCATAACATAATTAGATTATACAAAGAAGATTAATGTGCTGTAATAATTGATATAATTATTCTTTTGTATTGGTCCTAATGGGTAAATAATCAAGGCAACAATACAAGTGAAATGCTCCTGAACTTTTGGACTCAAGGTCTAACTTTGCGTATATTGTGTTATTTCTCTACACAGCCCCCACAGATTCGGAAAAAAATACTGTTTCAGGTCAAGTGCGCTTGCTTTTTCGTGTTGGTCTCCTTTATATTGGGACATTAAGAGAAAAATGCAGCTTCCTATGAGGTCGGCATGGTAGTGAGATCCTAAGTCTTCGGATGGAGGAACGGAGGAAATTCAGGAATTAGTGAATAATGAAAGGTAGAAAATATTTAAAAAAACGATTTAATTCGAAAAAGAAATCGACTCCTAGAGGCAAAACAGTTTCAGACAACTTCTGTTTGGGCAGGAGGCATACTCATAAGACAGGTCCGTGTTTTGCTAAGAAACATCAGCTTTTGTCAATAACTTAGCTTGTATTCTGAAACTTGTAACTATTACCGAACACTCTGGATTTTTTAACACTTGTTTTTGCGAACTGTTGAAGAAGCAACGTTTTGTACATTTCGTCCGTAAATATATTAATATCAATATTACATATTATCCAAAAAATCGAAGAATATAAAGAAACAAAAGAAACCAAAAAAAATTTAGGAATTTCATAGATCTAAAATAGGAAGAATTCAAAGAATTTGATGGATCTGTTGGGTATTCCAAGTATGAGTTGGTTCCAAGATCCAAAGATTTTAAAAATGTGAAGAATTGCAATGTTCTGAAGAAGCGGCAATATAAATGACGAATCCCAAAGGAATAATGACACAAGAATGTGAAAATTTGAAATAACTTAAAGAAATTTAAAAATCCGTCGAATATTCATGATCTGAAGAACCTTATTCCTTATGGATTTGAATACATAGTTTGGAAAATCAGAAGAATTTGTAGGAACAGCAGAATCGGCAGAATTTGATGAATTTAAAGAATTTGAATAATCGGAAGATTCAACAGATTGAAAATCCGAAGAGATGGAAGAATAAACAAGTTAAAAAGTAATCGTAAACGATTTACATAAAGCGCATTTCCACTTGCATTCATTTCCCATTTGTAAGATGCAACTTCTGTTAAAATCGTAAAAGTCCGGCCACAAATATAAAAGATAGCGTTGCACATGGGCAATCCATTGTTGACGTGCTACTTCAATTTCAGTTTATGAGAAGAATTTCATTTCAATGATTTTCTAAATAAGAAAGTTGGAACTGCGCATGCGCAAACCTAAATATTAAAACTAATGTTAGATTTTCCTTTGTTCCAAGCGCCTAAGTATCAAATTTCACTTAAATAGTTCCATAGATAAAAAAGTTGGCACGGCGCATGCGCAAAATAAAATTTTGAAACTGGCGCTAGATTTTCCTTTATTCAAAGTGCCTATGTATCACATTTCATTTAAATTCTTCCATAAATAAAAAAGTTGGCACTGCGCATGCGCAAAACCAAATTTTGAAATTGGCGTTTGATTTTCCTTTATCCCAAGTGCCTATGGATAAATTTCATTTAAATTCTTCCATAAATAAAAAAGTTGGCACTGCGCATGCGCAAAACCAAATTTTGAAATTGGCGTTTGATTTTCCTTTATCCCAAGTGCCTATGGATCAAATTTCGTTTAAATTCTTCCATAAATAAAAAAGTTGGCACTGCGCATGCGCAAAACCAAATTTTGAAATTGGCGTTTGATTTTCTTTTATTCGAAGTGCTTATGTATCAAATTTCGTTTAAATTCTTCCATAAATAAAAAAGTTGGCACTGCGCATGCGCAAAACCAAATTTTGAAATTGGCAGTTGATTTTCCTTTATTTCAAGTGCCTAAGTATCAAATTTCATTCAAATACTTTTATAAGTAAAAAAGTTTGCAATTCGGTTTATAAATGGCCGAGATGCGAAAAGGGCACTGTGAATTTTGAATCGATTCGATCCAACTTTTGGCATTGCGTATTATATGGCTAAATCTATGCCCATATTGAATTTCATGCAATTCAGTTCATAACTAACGGAGATGTAAAAGCGATCGAACATTTCTAAACAAAGTTATCGTTCATACGGACAGATAGATGGACAGACAGACAAAGGAACAGACGGACAGACCAACAGGCAGACGACAGATAGCAATGCAAAATTATAAACGATCCCTAGGATCGTTAATAAACGGCAAAAGTGTAAAATTATGGAACATGTAAAAAACGGTTTTTTGTTTTTTTTACAATAACTTTTTTGTAAGCGGTACAGAAAAAATTCCTTCCTTGGTACAAGACTCGATACCATAACGAACCAAATAGCGAAAAAAGTAGAACAATAGCTCTTAAGATAAAAAACTAGTAGCGTCGCAAAGTTAGCGGACGGACGGACGGACGGACGGACGGACAAAGGGGCCACAATAGCGCATTTTTTTTTTATTTTTGTGGAAATGCGCTAAAAAAGTATAAAGGAATCTGAACTTCTGATCTGAGAGATATGAAGAACCCAAGGCGGGGAGATTTGAAGATTTTGAAAAATGTGACTAATTTGAGTATTCCCAAGAAACCAATGAATTTTCAGTATAGCTATAGATGAACAATCCAAAGAGAACAATGGAAGGATCCTAAGGAAAAGCTCCCAAAGAAACCTGGAAATCAGAAGAATTCGAAAACCGGTTCTAAAAAGTTAGATTAATAGAAGCTTAAAGTGAGTGTCCACTTTTTTTACGTTGGTTCCACAAATGCAGAAGCTAACGACACGCCCCGTATTATCCACCCAATAAATGGGAAAACAAATTTTAATTTGAGGGCAGGAAAAATGTCAGCCCAATTAACTATCTATCGGCAATTCCGCCCACTGCATTTGAAAACATAGATTTCGACCGGATTCCCCAATAGAGGCTTAAAAAGCACCTTATATTATCAAGAAAAGTGGTATTTGTGGAAGCGACTACATTTCTACACCATGCCAACTTAAAGGCCGGCAGGAATTTGTGTGGAATGTTGCCTTTTAGTTGTCGTTGGTTCCTAAAAAAATTGATTTGTGGTTTTAAATTTTGACCCCCCCTCCGTAACCTACTCCCGGAGCAGGTACCCCCCTTCGTTGCAAGCTACGTCTTTCTGCAGAAGCTACAAAACGGATATTTTCTCAACAACCACTAGTAGATAAACTGGAAGAAACGGAAGAATAATAAAAATAATAACAAAATTGGAAAAAAACTGAACATATGATTCAATCAAAAGAATCCACGTGAAATGAAAGATGAAAGATATGATAAACCTGCAGAAATAAATGAATAGAACGATCTGGAAGTGTGAAAAAGAATCTGAAAATTACAAAGAAATGAAAGCACGCGAAAAACCCGATGAGCAAACAAAAACAGTAATCTGAAGAAACTGAAATAAACGAAGAACCTGAAAAATCCAGTTTAAAGAAATTAAAAACTAAATAAACCAAAGGTTCTGGCTTCTGATTGAAGTTCCCAATCAATCCTCGCGAATTCTGAAGGAGGAGAGTTCTAAAACTTTCCGTAACGAATAGTTGTGCCAAGCGTTATAATAACAAAATTCAGAGGATTTTTCGTTTTCCCAGTGCCAAAAGAATATTTTTGACCATTTTTGGAATGTTTTAGTCCATTTTTGGAAGCAAATCTACAATATAATCAGCCAACCATTTCAATTATAGATTCTCTCACTCCAAGTGGATGAAAATGGAGCTATTCTCATCCAAAAATGTATTTTGATTTTTGGATAAGATAAGGCCCAAGCGGCGGCAGCTACTCTCCTTGAAAAACATTTTAATTTGTACTTCTATTTGTAAGTAAGAAAAAGAAGAATGTACAATGATAATGGAAATGGAGAGGATGATGATTTGCAAAATTGCGAATGATCCCCCCAACCTGAAGCTATTAAATTTGATAGTAAAAATATATCCTCTATTTTCGTCTCCCAACACAATAACCTGCTGCAATGTTTTGAGAGTGCTTACGTAGGTATTTACAATTTGTATTTTTAACCTTTGTCTAATTTGTGTCAATTAGTCGAGTTGTAACTTGTGACCACATTGACTGTACCTGCCATGCAAGTAAAAATACCATTAGGCACTGTCGGTGTTCCGAAACTCTCGCTACGAAAACAAATTAGAATTCCGATTTTAAAAATATTTTCTGTTTATGCAGATTAAGAAAGATAAAATAAAACTGCAGCAGAGAGTAGTGTTATTTTAACCACTCGTTGCATTGGCTTTGTTTTTCATGTGAGTTGTCTCTAAATTTAACCGAATCTAACTTATGGCAGTACAGTGTAGGTACGGCAAACACATGTGTCGTTACATCGTTATTTTTTGTGCTTTTAAGTATTTTTGTATGCACATGTATTACACTTTTCGTACCAATAAGATATTAGGCATAATAATGTTATTTGAATTGTTGACTTGACAAATTTAGACATTCCCAGAATATCATTTAACTCTCATTACATTATTACAATGCAAATATTGTTTGAATGATAAGCGAGTCACGTAGAGGCTGAAAATTAGAAGTTTTGTAAATTTTTTCAAACATGAAAATTGAAAATGTTATATTAATTAAGAGTCCGTGTGTCCGTCCAAGAGGCGAGGTACCGGGATGTCTTAGAAAGGTGGGTGGCGTGGATAGTTAAGGACTCGGACGAAGAGACGGACGGAGAAAGTGGCCGTAATCGACTATGTGGCTCAGTGGTAGAGCGTAGAGCTAGAGAGCCGGGAGGTCGGGTGTTCGAACCTGGGCTGGGGTGAATTTTCATCTGCGGCAGAAATGGGAATTTCCTTTGATCAGTTTCGAGCATTCTGCCGGCTACTCCGAATTAGGTTTTCCTGCAGTTTTCCTAATTCGTAAGGTAAATCCCAGAGTAGTATCGAACAACGTAAGACCTTCTCCAGGGGCACCTCTAAACAGCACTCTGTAATTGGGCGAAAATCTGTTGAGGGCCCAGAACAAGAGCGGGACAATAAATTAAACAAAAATAAGTAATAGCGCCTTTCAACATGAGTTGGAAACTGCCTAAAAACTAACTAATCTGATGGATTCTGTTCCGACACAGACTTCCTTTTCCCTTTTCCCTCTTTTTCACTTTCTCCTCGTCAACCGTTCTGTTAAAAAGGACACAACGCAAACGAGATACTTTTGCTGATTCGCACTTTCAACAACAATTTTTCAACTCAATCTGTATGGTACCATAATACGATTTATGATCTTCCATCAATTTTTACCACCCGCACGTTAGTAAGCGAAGTGTTAAATTGGGGTAAAAAATGACCCCTCACTTTTTTGACGGAAATACGCGTTTTAAAGCACCATGAATTCAAATCGAACAAAATCTCGATGATGTCGGTCGGTCTGTCTGTCTGTACCCTCATTTCCGTATAAATCGATTGGAGCCGAATTTGGTATCTACACATATTCTTAGAAGTTAAGACACAAAAAGTAGAGCTGAAAAGCTTTTGGGCAGAAACGCGCATGCGCAGGTGTCCGAGTGAAATTTGTGCTAGCCACCTCAAATTTTTAATCTACGTGTGTTCCACCGAAAATACAATGTGGCATAATATGAAACCCAAAAAATAAAATAAATCAACCACCCCTTGATTTAGTATGACCCGAAACTACAAAACAATTGAAATAGACAAACAATTGAAAGAAAATGTCAACGCCTCAGGTCTACAACGTACTCCTGCTCAAGCTAATCCTTTCGTTACTTAATATACCTACAGTGTTAGCATCTTTTTGATTGTTGGGGGATATGAATGTGCTTAATGCTTATTATTTATACAATAGCTTGTCCAGACATTCCCATCGCCTTTCGTAAGTATTCCCCTTCAATACACCTCGTTATATACATTGTGTCCGACATAAGGAGGTCTCTCCTGGGGATCTCGGAAGCATAGATGATCAAATTAGGGAAAAGATACGCAATGAAACAGTTATTACCAAAGAAAATCATAAGATTCCGATTACTTCCGAAGATATGCCAAAAAAAAACGAAATTTACCGATTTTGTTTTTATTTTTTTGTGATATTTAAACAGATATAAAAAATAAAAAACATTTTCCTAATTGAGCTCTACAAGATAGCCGTTGGTTCAGTACCACAGAATAAGACCTTCACAGAACAGAAACATAAATGGCGCTAAATTGTCACTGATTACAGCGTTTCCCGTGGTTGTAAGGAGAACTATTTATCGCAGACTCAAATATTTTTTTTGCAAAACCTGTAATTTTGGTCGTTACAGGAAATATTTTTACCGTCGATTTTATACGTACACATGGTTTTACACATGTCAATTTTGACTTTTAAAAGATTTTATTTGTTACTAAGTTGTAAACGTTGATTAACAAGACAAAACGCAAACGGGTAAACGTCATGTTTAAACGCTACTGACTTGTAAAACTGACAGCAGACCTGTAAAACTGACAGCAGACCTGTAAAAATTTTACAAGTTAGTAATCTAGTAATTTCATTGGCCAGAATTAATGCGAAGTCTCTGTTACATGGAGAACATGATATTTTAGACATTTCTTCAAGATCAATTTAAGAACTAATTATTTACGTTTACAAATGAGTAACAAATAAAATATTGTACATTATACGCCAGGTAATAGTTCTTACTGGCTCTAGGAGATGACAGGCTCGCCTGACGGCTCGCCAGTCAACTTCTCCTATCGCCAGTAAAAACTCACTTACCTGGCTAATAATGTAAAATACTATAAAATATGAACAAGTTATGTGACCGTAAAGTGTTGTGTGGCGGATTTTAACTATAAAATATCAAAAAGGCATCGTTTCCCATATTTTGAAACAGATTGTTTTGTGTTTGAAACGCGAAGAGGGTTGAAATGTGCTGTTATTTCTCTCCTATTTATGCAAGGTATGGAATTTATAAATTACCAACGGTAAAGGCGCAAAAGGGTGTAGTCTTGAGTTTTATATTTATATAGACGTAGATACTTATATTCTAATTCCTTTTAGACAATGAATAAAAATACGTTTTAGATAATTCAACAACTTCCACCCTCGCTTCTCAAGTAACAAGTAAGCATCAGGATCAAGTTAACATTTGTTGTCAAAAACTTGTGTGACAATTTGCTGAATCGGTTTTATTACCTCTTGGAACAAAAAATTTAGTTCTAAAGATATTTTTTAACAAAAATATGTACTTAGTCCAAACAGCAATTAAAACCAAATATTTCGTACGACAAATCCTTATGTAAGGATCTTTCTGCAAAGTGTTAACATCTACAAAGCGTAAGTTCCACTCACTTCTGAGTTTTATATGTAATTTGTAAACATGTAATTTAAGTTCTCTGTGTTAAATAATGTAATGTGATTATATCTAAATACACTTTAATTTAACTGTGTATTCTTTATCGATATTTATGATTTAGATCGAATTGGGGAAATTATTTCATGAAGCTGGTCACCAGATGGCGCTACTCTGATTTTGATGTTTTAGTTCACAGTACACCCACCAGGGTCCGCCAAAATACCCTACAAATTTTTAACATTGCTGTTTCTATTCTGAGAAGGCCGTATTCTGTGTTCAGTACGACGTTTTGTTTCCGAGAAATCATCAAACCGTCATTAACCGTCTATGTGTCTTAGTGGTACGTTGGGCTACACTACATCGCCGGGAGGTCGTGTGTTCGAATCTGGGCTGAGGTAATAATTTTTCATTTGTGGCAGATGGGAATTTCCTTAGATCAGTTTTCAGCTTTCTGCCGGATAGTCCGAATTAGGTTTTCCTGCAGTTTTCCTAATTCGTAAGGTAAACACCGGAGTAGTATAGAACAACTTACGACCTTCTGCAGATGTACCTCTAAAAAGCATTATGCGGGTCACTATGTAATTGGGCGTAAGCCTGTTTAGGGCACAGAACTAGAGAGGGATAATAAATAAATCATCACCTTTATTTTTTGATATGGCCCGTAATAAAAGTACATACTGTATTGAGATTTGAGTAGCATTTTTTAGTACTAATAGTAGAACGATGTACGGTACACAAAAAAACAAAAGTTAGAAACTGTTCGTTTCAACAGGACGATACAACTGCGCGCAACGCCCTAATCATGCGAAATTGCTCAACGGTGTCTTGTAGAGCTCAAAAAGTGGCAATGAGAAAGTGTTTTTTAATTTTTGGGATCTGTTCAAATAACATCAGAAAAAAATAAAAACGAAAGCGGCATAAGGTTTTCTTTACAGCATGTTTAATTGCGCAACTTTTCCCTAATTTGACCATTTGACCATCGTCTTCTATGGTTTTGGAGATCCCCACGATAGACATCCTTATCTTGAACACAGTGTATATTCGCACTAATAGTTTTCGCCCCACTAATCTATACGTCTCCTCCAGACGTTCCATTTTCCTTTTTGGGAGTAACCTCGTCCGACA
The DNA here is from genome assembly GCF_008802855.1 of Photinus pyralis. Lineage (NCBI taxonomy): Eukaryota > Metazoa > Arthropoda > Insecta > Coleoptera > Lampyridae > Photinus > Photinus pyralis. The sequence goes on from NW_022170511.1 coordinate 10,298,452, forward strand.
CTCCGTTCTTTGAATATAAGGAATTATAACCGAACCCTATATGGGTCGGGGAAGAGGGTGGTAGTTGAGAGAAATCAATTATTTTCATTGAGACTTTCATTAGAATACCATGAAGGAACGAACCCGTTTTTTCCGCACCCCAATTAAGGATTAAGGATTAGTAGTGACTTTGGAATTATTCTCTTAAAACCAGAAAGCGCTTACTCATAAACCCAGGTAAAGCAAAAAAGTTCCATTCTTCTATCTGATTGTGGTTCTTTTAAAAATTGTGGGACTGCTGTGGGCGTAGGTGTCAAAAGATACATTTTGGACCTTCGGTTTATTTCCAAAAAGTACTTCTTTTCCGTCCCCTTTACCGCCCAATTTTTTGATATACCTACTTAATTGTTAAACCCTGTATAGTTTTTTAAACGTTAGAAATATCGGTCATTAAATAAGAAAAATTTCAATTAATGTACGCTCTAAAGTCCATCATCAGACAAGATCGCCCAAGAATATGGCACTAGCACTGGAATAGACTGAACACGGAACTAGACCAAATCCAAGCCAACATCACTCCTGCCAAAATACCACCAATGTCAAGAAGACACAAGATGATCATAAGAAAACTTAGAATAGGTCACACTCGCTCTTTTGCATGGTTGCCATAATGCCTTCTGAAAATCCTCCAATCTGCGAATATTGCAAAGATACAAAATATTTTTCTATTGATGTAAAGAAATAATGCAGTGATCAATAACCAAACATTCAAAAATTATTTTTCTTTTCTTCTTAGAAGGACTGTGTGGAATTCAAAAGTTCACAAGTTACGATTTGGAAACAAGATTTTTTGCTTTTTTTTAAATGTGATATTACAACACCGTTTCCTATGTTAAAATCCCGAAAATGTGCTTCATTTAAACTTATTTTATTTATGTTATGCATTTAAAATGTTATGTATTTAGATTGGGTTTGAATGTTTACTGGACCCGCACTGATATTACCACTCCTATAGTAATAGCGAAGGGTTAAAAACTCGTCCAACTTTTACGGAAAAATTGAACACACTTTTTGTTTACTCAAATATTTATCTGCGGTTTTAGACAAATTGAATTTTTACGCATTATCATAAGGAAGTAGATGTTGAAATCTATTTTACACTATGTTAACTATTCTTAGATTAACCACATCCTTCATTAAGCGTGTTTATTAATATTTAGAAAATCACAAAAGTCCATCATTTCTAACCTAAACGGCATTGTGCCTTTATCATATGTGTAATTAGCACCACCTTGTACCATATTGTTTATCGACTGCAACCTGTAAAGGCTAACCTACGGATGCGGTTAAATCAAGGATGGACAAGCTGGGATCATTAAATCTCGTCCCAATTAATAACATATCAATGAAATAATCGGTACGCACACACCTAACTTCCCAAAACTTCCGCTTTAGCACTGCAATATGAAGAACAATTGCACCTGAATCGAGATCGCCGCGCCGCGCCGTACCTGGAATATAATCTCAAAAGCAATAAAATTGTAATAATTGGGCATTTGATGTAAATATTTAATATCGTCCTCATAAAAACACAAGGACTTTCCCAACAATTTTCACACAGTGCTGTTCGCTGTAAAGGAAGTGAATTTGCACAAAATAATCGTACCATATTATCACATCTTGTGCTGATGACTAAAACGACGGAATTGGGAGATAGGTACATAAAATGTCGAAATATTTGTGGGAGTTTTTTAGATTTAACAAAAAAACAAGTAAATTGGAAGCATTTCCAAAGGATAGCGAAATAAATTACAGTGATACTTTCTTTTTAATTTAAAGATACCGTAAAAAGACAAACTTTTTATTTATGCAAAATACCATTGTCTTGTATAGTCATAAGAAACTTCAAAGAATGATAATAAAATATTAGCATAATTTATCCTCGAGCATAAAAAAGGAGGAAAAGGGTGGAAATATAACATTCAATCTTATTTGGTTCCTGAGCTAAGCGAAGAACTGAGTTCCATAGTCAGGTGTAAAACATATACAATTAAAATAGAATTATAAACATGTCTCGGGGATTACCATGGGAAGATGGGAAGAGAAGAGCAGAGACAAACATCAAAGGAAGAAAGAAAGCAGAAGAATACTGGAGGTGGAGGAAGAATCAGCCACAAGGACAAGTAGCCAAGGGGAGGAGGAAAAGGGCACAGAAAGTAACGCAGGGAGAGGACAACAATAAAAAGAGCTTAACACGAGGGAAAACATGGAAGGGAACGAGACCAAAGGATAGGAACATCGGAAGCAAATGAATACCAGTGGCGAAGCTGTGGCCGTACCCGTTCGGGTCGGATAACACTCAGTTAGCCGCCCCCCCACAACCCCCCCAATCCACAAAATCCACCACATTATTTGGCATATGTCGCGGCCCAGTGCGATGGCAACAAAGTAGTGGAGAAACGTCCCTGGAGAGGCGGCGACGCCAGGCATATGTCAAAGTTTCAAGTTTCAAGCTTGGTAAATTTTTCTGGCGGTGCTAAAATAGTTGTTATGGTCCATAAAATATTGTGTTTTTCAATCAAGTCGGATATTGCATCCATAACATCAATGGCTTTTGAGGTCGTTTTTAGTTCATTCGAAATCTCTTCTTTTATAGCACATTAGCAACATCATATATCGCACACTGGCAACATTGCGCAACATCAATGCTTTCATCAGCATAAAAAGGCGAATTTACCGAATTGTAGATGCCTGCTTATTGGTGTAAGAATTGGTCAAACACAATTTGTACATAAAAATACCTAATATAAATATTTTAAACGTAAATATTTGCCTCAAACACATCAGGGATCTTGCGCCCCCTTAACAACGTCTTGCGCCCTACAGTTTGAGAAACACTGCGTTTGTTGATACATGTACTTAATTTTTACATACTAGGTATATGAATTAATGTTTAAACAGCAACAGAAAACTCAATGGCTTCAATTGAGGACCTCGTATATTATTCAATTCAAGGAAGAATACCTGCCTTTCCTTGTTCAATACGGAAAAGTAGCCAACAGATACGCCTACAGTATTTCAATATGCACTTTGTAATTCATAGAATACAAATTAGTTGCATTACTAAAAAACGCCTATGAAATGAATTTTATATCAAGACGAGAGGTAGTGAAATTAAACCGTCTCCTTAATTAATTTATCTTACACCCACCTACTTCCTTGCACTTTCTATCACAATCTTTGTCTTTTGCTGAAAGGTTCATTTTCCAGTTTCCACCACACTGCACAATGAAAGTTGACAATAAACTTGCAACTCAAATGTAATTAAACTCCCTATTTAAACAGAGGGCGTGTGTCAAGTGTAAAAAAATACTTACTGTGTTAATACACCTTCTTAGCAAGCACGTTTGCATACCGCCTGTATTCAATTATGCATTGCAAACTAGATAGTATTAAAATGTATAGACTGAACTTTTCTGTAAATGCATCAAAATGAATCATCGGCCCCACACGAATGCAAATATCCCAGTGAGTAATGAGCGACTCAAAATTGTATACAAAACGAACATGCGTGAGAATTGTATTTAGGCACAGAAGTGTAGGTCAAGTGAGTGAAATATGCGATTTTGAAATACCCACAATGTTAGCTAACTTAAAGAGCCTAAATTTGCTGGGTTTACGAAACACGTTTGTCAATTTTTATACGACAAATTCGTCTTCAAGTACTAACTTCTCCTTTCGACTGAATGTGCCCGATTCCAAACGAAAGGGAAAAGGTGAAAGTCTATTACTTTCGTCAATTAACAACGAACAATGACCTTCGCTTATTTAGTGTAATTGCAAGAATACAAACTGTGTGTGTATGTCAGTATTCTGCTCAATGTCAGAGCTTCACCCCTAAATTTCTCGGTGGAGAGGTTTATGGTGTGTCACCGATTTTTTACGTCTTTCTTTGTTAGAAGTAGGTATAGAACCTCTCGACCCTGACACTTGAGCAGTCAACACCGCCATTAACGAGCCGATATCGGGATTGAGTAATTAAATTATTGCAAGAAGTTAATGGTTACGCACTGTTAAATCGTTAAGCTTCACCACATGAAGCAGTTTCTGAATGTGTAACAGTTAACATTTAATTAATGTCGATTTCAAAAAGATGACCTCTAGGTTACTGGTTTAGTTAAAAATTTAATAGGGAGAATTAACGCAAATTCCTGGCCGACTTTCGTCATTTTGTACTAATTGTTTTGTAACGATTTCGTTGTTAAGAGAAAATTGGCGAGAAACTTCACCAAAAACTGTCCGCAAAGATTTCCGTGCGTCGAACTTCCGGCATTAGCATTACTTTTGACTGCAACCTCTTTGCTGCAACTAAATAATGTGTGGTGAGATTTTTTGTTAACTTCTATCCGAATTTTTTGGTGGAACAAATTCTCAAGTTTTACTCTTACAGGGATTTTGTAATAAAAGTAAATAGATCGTTGAACTCGCAGGACAACATTAAAAGCCAAAAACCACAAGAATCTTTAATAATTAATCTGCCGAGACAACCCTGTTTAGAAGATGTCTTCGTTTCCATGAAAAATAACTACAATTTCGAAATTAATCACATCCCTAGCAACCGCTGTCAATTTTTGATTTTTCGAAATATGTTAACTGCAAGCGTCTGTTGCTATTTATAAGTTACATTTTTACGTTAAGTATTAAGTTTCTACGTCAATTTAGCCCCGCCGTTACTGTTTTTGTTTAAAACGAGTTTGTGGCAATCGTTTTATGATGCCTTTACAGAATTATTCATTAAGTCTTAAGGTGGGTTCATAGCTCTCCGTTCATCCGTTGCGTTGATCCGTCAAACGGATAGTACGTTTTGTTAAGGTTCATAGCAATCCGTCCACATTGTACATTTGCAAGTATAACCATAACCTAAATTTTATTTTGTACTGTACCCTTCGTGATTTTCAGTATGTGAAAATGGTACGAAAGTAAGAACACATTGCTATCTGATTATTACCGTGAAGAACGAATAGGCGAACGCTGTTAACATACCAAACATAACCTCACTCTTGTTAAAAACGGACCAACGGAAACGTAAATGTTCAACTTCAACCAACTTTTCCGTCGTAAACGGACGACGTACGATTTAAAAATTTGCTGTCTTCTGATTGGCTAACGGACAAACGGAAACGTATGAACGGAGAGCTATGAACTTACCTTTAGGTGTCAAATTACCCCCGTTACTTTCGAATTCGAATTTTGGGCTGCAACAAAAGTATCGGCAAGTACTCTTGCACTTTGTGATCAAATCCTACTACGGTCTTTCGTCACTGTTTGAATACTAGCTACTCTTGAACCAATAGGTTTGTTAAGATGAAATGGTAAACGTCCGGACGGAGCGACTTCTCACAGCTTTTTCGAAGGGGTAATCTCTCGTCTGGAAAGTTTCATTTAACAGAGAATAGGAATTCAACGAGGAAATATTTATATTGGCTGCATTCTGAGCACCTTCAGAAGATTTTGGGGAGGTTTTCTTTCCCGGGATCTGGATTCTGGATTACTAGTCCTAATAGACAGACATTCTCATTAAACAACGCAAATTAAGTGTTTCAGCAATAGATTTTGTGACTTAATTTAAATATTTTTATATTTGAGCGAATAAGAGCTTCCTTTCAACGAAGATGGTCTGTGTGTAAATGAAAGAAGAAGGACCCATATATAACATTTTCTCTAAGTATTTTACCTTATTTTAAGAAACAAAACTGTGCCTTTGTTTTTAATAATGTCATTTATTGAAGACAATACAAATTATCTACTCCATCTCTAAACACTCAATTTGTTTATTACGACTTTTTGGCTTCTTTTCAGTACTATAAGTGGATAAAATATCCAACCCTTTTTTGAAACATCCTGTATATGGAGACATTGACATTATCTAACATTTTCATATAATTTTTTTTTTTAATTTTGCCTTTATTTTTAAGTATTTTATTTTTGAAGAGGCGGGGTTTTAGCCAAGGCTGCTCTATCAACCCAACCCATTTGGTTATTTACAAATATCCATGCCCGAACCCGGATTCGAACCAGAGACCCTTAGTACCGCAGTGGAGCTTCTACTCAACTGCGCCACACGGGCCGGCATACAATGCCATTACAGTGTGCACCTTTTAAAACCTTTGAGGTTTTGTGTGTTAAGAGATGCCGTTTCAGGACATGGTGGTGATCTGTTGCAAAATCACACTGTGCACATTTTAAATATTTTGAAGACTTGTGTGTTAAGAGACGTCGTTTCAGAATATGTTGATGATTATTTTAACCTAAAAATTAGCCTGTGTGTCTTCTTTGATTCACTGTTTTGGTATGTCACTTCATTTATAAAGGTAATTTGAATATTATTTGCTTCTAGAATAAATATTTCTATACCTTCCCGTGATTTAGTATTTGAATCATTGCCAAAAATAAACAAATTCGCAGGATTACAGCGAAACTTTTTTTTGTTATCCATTACTGCTGCATATGTTTGATGTTAAGCTATACAAAATTTAGAGGTTATGTTGACGTTCCATCCCGTTCGTTATTATTTGCTCCAGTGATCACCTGACCTTTTCCACCGTACGCTTTGCTATACTTCTGAAACGGAAAATCGAACCCAACTGAAATCGCGTATATCCTATACCTATCACTTTTTAATTTGAGGGTCGGTAAGACTGAAAGCATTTGATTTGACGATAGTTGTCATTTACTTTTATAATATTTTTTTTTCGATATTTTAACGTCTATGCTGTGATTCATCAGTCCAGCCGTTTTTGAGTTATGTTATGTATTGGATTAAGGGGGGGGGGGCGTTTTTAAGAATCCAGTGGTGGGGAGGTTCTGTTGTTTATTTGACGACCAGCAGACTAAATCTGTTCTTCACTTCGTTTGTCTGCAACCAGTCGCCACTACGAGCAGAACTTCACAACAGTAGTGTATTACATTAGATCAACTTCCCCACTTCCTGCAAACAACACGTTTATTTTCGATTATTTACACTTTAAGGTAATTAAGATTTCTTTAATTTATTGTTTCAATCGATCGCTTGTTGCGTGGTACTCAGGCCCTGTGTGCCTATTTTTATTTCACCCTAATTCATTGATATTGTCTAATAAATTTGTTTCATCGGTAAATGTATGTTTTGTTTAATCGAGCTCAAATTACGACCTACATAGAGTTCACATGCTAAACTGTGGAGTAGTATGTTTTCGTAAGTTTATAGGCGCGGTCGGTGTGAGTACTCCCAAACAATATCTAATTTTCGAAATAGTTTAGGAATCTCCTTTTGAAGAATTTTTAATAACTCTGAAACTTCTGAAATGCACCAGAAGAATTAACAAACAATCATTGAAAATGCTCGTTCTCTGTAGAATTTTTCAAGAATCAATAAGAAATTTTATACAGTGATATTCCTGTAAAAGTAGGCTTAGGGATTTGCTATGTCTACTTTTACATGATAAAAAGTTTCCTGAAAGACGCCTAATTTTATGCAACCAAAGTAACTACATACAACAAATGAGGATCTGCCTGTCATATTAATTAATTTGAATATTATCGCTTTGACTTCCCTATTCTAATTTCGGTACGTGTGCGATGTATTCAACTAAAGAAAAAGTTGATATTTCCAATTGGTACAGTGTCGATGACAGTTAAAGGAGCTTAAGCGATTTATTTTCTGTGAAGCTAAAGCAACAATACAATATTCAAATTAATAATTAATATGACAGCCAGATCTTTATTTGTTTCAAGAAGTTATTTTGGTTGCTTAAAATTAGGCGTCTTTCAGGAGACTTTTTATCATGTAAAAGTAGACAGGAAATTCCTATAGGAAATCCCTATGTCTACTTCTACATGAATATACTGTATAAAATTGAGTCTCTAAAGCTACTTTAAAATGTAAAGGAAAAAATCTGAAGAATTTCTTAGAGATCACGGAAGGACCTCTGGATAAGCTCTGAACAATCCCTGAAACAAAATATTTGAACGATAGCTAAAAACTCAAAAAAAATTTTGTGAAGAATGTTTGAAGCGAGTCTCTACAGAATCTTTAGTGGTTGAGACAGAAGATTTCAGAGAAAACATTTAACCATTATTTTAAAGATTTCTGGAGAATCTTTAAAAATAATACTGGAAAAGCATTTAAGCACTTGAATTGTTTGTAAATGCCCATGGATTCATGGAGAATTTGTGTTGTTTTTGTATCCATGGTAACTAATCTGTCTTATTAATCTATGTTTCTTACTGAGTTCATAATTAATTCTTTGTAAAATTCTGAACTAAGCATATGACAACTGTATTGATTGGTAAGGTTTATTACTCATTCAAAATTACTTGTGGTAGTCGTACGTATCACAATAAAATCTTTATAATTATGCTTGTGGTGTCTGATTTTGATGGATGTAGTAAGTACGCATAGTAATTTTAATATCATTTACATTCCTAACAAACCAATAAAACGTACTATTGAATTTTGGTACAATAAAGTCCTAGTGTATGACACATGCCTACAGTGGTTAGATATGAATCATCATAACTGTTTCAGTCAACGTGCTTTTGTCATTGTTGTGTTAATAACTAATTATTTAGGGTAATCTACCAATAATGCAGAATAATTTATTGCACGTCCAAAAACCCAAATCCTACAAGAAGCAGCAACATCTATTTTACATGAAACCCGGTTTCGACGAAAGTAGGTACTTACACCTTTTAGTCGATTTTGGCTAAGTTCTATTAATTCTAATATTATTTAATAAAAAGTCTATGGATCCGTGTGAATGATGACACCGTACTTTCCTTCTTAAATTCATACTTCATACGAGTATACAATAAGGATCAGGATCTTTTCAAATTTAGTCTATTGCAGAAATGAAAGTAGCGAAATAACAGGAAGCATGAGATAATCCTCTCTAAAAGGGTGGCTTGGTGTTTCCTAGGAAAATGAGAGTTTTAGGACTGACATGGTCTTTCCCAGAAAGAAGGTACACCGCAAATTTCTGCGAAAATTAAAGAATGGTAGGTACCTACCTACATAGGATTAGCATATTGTCGAAGAGTCATTTACACGACGATCTGGGGTTTCACTTGTGTGGGACACTTCCCGTTTCTACGAAAACTTGATTTAGTTACCAATCGTATTATCCGACGCTTGAGGAACTTAGGGACGAATACAATACATTGTAAAATGCAAACGCACGCTTTATAAGAAGTACAGCTCCTTTTTATTTCATTATAAAATCATTAAAATCAAAGTTTTAAAACACAAACTCTTCAAATTACAGTATCTACTCTTCTAGTACTGAAAGATCGACAAATTATACACTGTGTTGTCCATGTTTCGATGTTCACTAATGGTATCTCGTTAAAAGAAAAGAACATCGATTACCTTAATAATGTTTGCATAATTTTGAGGTGATTTCAAATATTACTTTAAATTTAATCTCACTTTTTTGCAATATTGCCATCTATTAAAAAACAAAAACTTACATCAAATTTTTTTAATTACTTATAATTTTTTAGTGCATTTCTGTACTTTTTGTACTTTCTTGGATAAATGACTTAAATTTGAATTGATGCATTTTTTGCTGCGAATTTTTTTATACAAAGAAATAGACGACTTTGTACATTGTGCGGAAAAGTGTTTAGGATCGAAAATGCTTTTAGAACATTAAATTAGGGTCACAATCAAAACAATGTGGGAAAAGTAAGTATACGGGATTTAACATGGCAACATTAACTTACCAAGGTCCAAAATTTTTAAAACGGAGAGTTTCCACCCTCTATATACTATGCTAATGCACACATTTTTGTGTAGCTATATATTTTGATCTTTGTTTTTGAAATTGTCATGCAATCGATGCATCAGGCGTATGGAAAATACCGTTAACCTTTGTTGTTTTCAAATCTCAATTTATGTTATGTTTATGGTTACATGGTCTTAACCAAGTTAAAATTATAAATTTTGGTAATTCGTTTAAATATGTGGAAGTTATCGAATTGTTTGATGCATGTACTGACTTGTTGTTTGTAGACTAACATTTTCGCTGTGAATGAACAATGAGGTGGTTACGGGGGTGGCAAATAACTGTAACCACATTAGTTACGACATCTAATGCTGGGGCTGACCTCGACTCTCAACTGTAGGCTTGAATTCCCTGGACGAGAGGCAAGTTACCTGTCCCGGGGGCGAGATCCTGCCACCAAAAGCTCTTAGATTTAGAATCTATGTGCGATTCATGAATTATCATATCGTTGTTAATGTTGAATTTGTCCTCCAAGGCCATGTAATTTTCCATCAGAAGGCTTCTATTGCACCCAAGATGAACCACCTGTTGTACAGCTACCTTCTTTTGATACCTGCTTGTACTCTAACCCGTTCTTTGTCTTGCAACTTGCTTTTAACCTGCAATTTAAGCATTTTAAGTTATTTAAGTTTTTGGAAATGAAAGAATAAAATAATGGTAAATGAACTGAAATCCAAACGTAACCTAAGATCCCGAGAACGAAATACCGCAGAGTCTTAGGGTTTTCAACATTAGGTTCGTATTATTGAGTTATTCATGCATCGATGAATAATTAAAATGCCTTCATCCTTCATAGTACGCCCACAAAATGTGTTAAGAGACGGAATGGTTTTCCATTAAAAGGTCTAACAACAAGTTATTCTTGTGTCACTTAGCCTGAAAGCTACTGATATATCTCGCACAGACGCAATTCTTTTTTCAGTTCTGCAACCAATTTATTACAATTGAACTATAACTGTGGATTCTTCTCCTTTACATGCAATGAAACTTTTTCGGCAAAACCTTCGATTGTATTTTTTTTCCTTTTTCGATTTCTTGAATATAATATTTCTGTCTGCCTCTATCACATGGAGAGAGCGCATGCGCACTCTCTGTACGTGTGAAAGAGAAGGACGCAGATGACGTACGATTTTCTTGAGAGGAAATAAAATTATAAAATGCTCCATTTTCGTTTTTTCTCGTTCGAGTTCTTTCGCTTTCCTCCTTTTGCGTTTTCACTGTGTTCCTGTAGGTATATAAACTGTACCTACTCTGTATATATGTGTGTAAATGCGTGTTGCTAAGTGTTCGAGGTTCGTTAATTTTGTTTGCTCCGACGAGCTAAAATAATTTTGAGTAAAAGACGCGAAAGTGAAACATTTATATTAGGTTTAATATCAAACTTTCCAAGAAATTCGTGGAATGGTTTCAGTTTGCCATATAAAGCAGTAATAATTAAACATCAAATGGACAGGGCATTGGAGCGAATTTTCTAGAGCGATATCAAGGCGCCGTTAAACGATTCATCACCGGTGATAAGGAATGAAAGCGGATTTCTTTCTGTGAAATATGATGAACCGAGCTTTTCGTTTTCTATATAATCAAATTGAATTATGTTCAGTTTTAGTCTTACCATCGATGCCAAAGTGATTAATAGAAAATCCGGGCTCGTGTGTTATACATTTACGTGTTATAAATGTTGAGTACCAATAAGTGATAAATGATAATTGATTATAATTGATGCATCCGTATATCAAACGTATCTGAAACATGACCTATAATTATTACCGATTTGTAACTCCGTGAGGATTCCTCTGTATAGCTTGCAGATTTGCAATGCCCTCTGTTGGTCTCTACCCTTGACTAGTCTAGTCTCGATGCCTCATTGGGTGCGCACAAATCAAGTGGCTCGCTGCGCATATGCCTCTATCACAGGTTAGGTACTTACCTAAGTTGTGCCTCGGTGCTCATGGTCTGCAGCACGGCATACGAGGCACAACCCACAGCTTCGGCTTGTCTCGTTCGCGCTCGTGCTCAGATGTGTACTCGCTTTTAAGAACACAAATTGTAATGAAGGATTAAACTCACTCATCAACACACCGCTCCTTTCTATTCATATCTATTCGTACGTAGTGAGTACCTACTAATTACTCAGATTTTTCAAACAAAAGATGATATCTAAACAGTTTTATAACACAGACACAATTCACACCAGAAATCGATTAGGTCAAACTTTGAAATAACAGTGTTTATATGAGATGTAAGTGAGTCGAATTCGTTTCTCATAAAAATTATGAATTATTTGCAGTAGAAATCTGGTCTGTCATCTTTGTTGTTCAAGCAAACCCAAACAATAATATATGATATTCCATTTTATTTATATCCTTTCAATACATTTTGAAAAATATATTTATAATGGAATGATTTTTAATGTATTTATGGCGTAACAGAGATCCCATTTCAGGACATGGTGGCGTTGTGTTGCAAAATCACACTGTGCACATTTTAAATATTTGGAAGTTTTGTGAGTTAACATATGCCCACTTAACTTTTGCTTTGTAGTTCGTTGTATAATCACACTGTACACATTTTAAATCATTTGAAAATTTGTGGTAGAATAATATGTTGAAGATTTTTTGCAAAATTACAATTCACTTGAAATATTTTGAAGTATTGCATGTTTTTAAGCGGCAAGTGTTTATTGATCATTATTACACACTAAGCGATTTATAGTTAATCGAAATCGCGAATAACCTATACCTGTCACTTTTTAATTTTATAGTTTTTAATTTGACGGGTGGGTAAGATTGAAAACATTGGATTTGACGATTGTTATTTTTAGTTTTGTAATAATTTTTTGTTTATATTGTTTTCGTGCTTTTTTTTTTAATAGTTATTCTGCGATTCGGGTCGGAGACGAATCCAATCAAACATCATGCAAATCGGTCCAGCCGTTTTTGAGTTATAAGTGATGTAACATACACGACTTTGTTTTATATATATAGATTAGGTAATTGTATTTAGGTCATGAAAAAATTTTATTTCCTTTTGATACACCTTTACACTTGTTTTCAATTTCAACAATGGAAATCGTTTTTGGTTTTTTAATCTGAAGGTTATTCGAATACGGCTCGTATAATGTCCATAATATTTTGAATGACACTGCCAATAAATAAGATAGGAATTTCAAACATTACAGAAATTGCGCAGAAGACCGAAATAGAACATAAACACTAGTTTAGGTATCGAAGCGATTAACCTTTTAAAGTATAAATAATTAATTTGAAAAAATGGTAATCTGGTTTGAATTTATACGACACGTGTTAAGTTTGCTCACTGTATCGACAATTCCAAATCATTTCTGTATAAACGCGCAACTTTCTATGCATCGCATGTGAAAGTAAAAATAAATCCAACACATAAAAGGAAACCCTCTTTTTTAATGCTCAGAATGTCTTTAAAATTAAATAACATGGTGTAATCGTTGCTTGGAGAAAGTTGTAAGAAACCAAATCCCGGTGATCGTTAGCGAGTGCAAGGAACTTGAAAAGTCTTTTCATGGACTATCTTCTTATTAATTACGTTTATCTAGATCATTGCCAACAATGACAAACTAATCTGTTAGAACAAGCGACACCGCAAATTGGTGAAATTGAAGACATTGTTTATAAACGACATAACAATGTGATGCGTTTCTTATCAACAGGTAAATTGTACTGGCCCGTTAACTTTCACTGAATGCTTTGGTAGGAAACTAATCTCACGCATGTTACTCAACTAATTAAGAGATTTAACGCCGAACCGGTTCCTGGTATTGATTGAAGGGATAGGCCGAGACGATGCACAATTTTTTGATTTATAAATACCTACTCGTAACAGATATGGTGCTCAAAATCTCGATTAGTGTCGCTGTATATTTTTCTTGTATTTGGATCACTTTAACAAAAAAGCTTGAACAGTTTTTGACTTTTGACCCTTTTTTATCGATTGTAAAAATATAAATCGATGGCCACAAACTAAACTGAAATGATGCTTGGGTGATGAGCAACATTTCAATACAAACGCTAAATTTGTTGTGGTCTGCAAAATTTTGAATGTTGTTGAGGTACACACACTTTTATGGTTACAGACGTCTCAACCCCCTCACCTTCATTCAAAAGGAAATTCCATTACGGCCACAAACAGCAATAAACAAAAATTAACCGTAAATTTAAGGGCATAGGCTCGGGGATAGATAGGTAATAATCCACGCAAAACGTAAGAGCAATAATTAGTTAACAAAGTTGCTCATCTTGGGACCGAATCTAACGCTGAAACCTGAAGAGATTGTAGAAACAATAACAAAAAACCCAAAAACTACAAAGCATCGCAAAAACTCAATGCAAAAAATCGGGAGGTTTTGCAGGATTGAATTGCACACATTTTTGCAAAATGAAGAATTTCAATTTTCTGAAACATCCTATAAACTCAAATACAATTGAAGAAGTCAAAGATCGGAATTCCAAGAATCCGAAAGAATTCGAAGAAAATTTAAAATTCCATGAATCTAAAGAATCTTGAAGAACATGTAGATTTGAAGAAAGTAAGGAATTTGATGATTCCCGAGGCATTAAAGTATGCGAAGAATATTTAAAAATAAACTGTAAAATATAAGAATCCGATATATTTGAAGAGTTTGTAAAAACAAAAAAAAAGGCACCATTTTAGGCGTTGGAAGAACCCAAGGCAAAAAATATGAGGGTTTTTAAAGATTTCCTTTCACAGTATTTGAAATGTTTGAATATTTTAAAAGTGAAGTACAATAAATATTGAAGAATTCAAAAGTCGAAGAACTCGAAGAAAATATATGGAAAATTGGAAGGATTTGAAGAAATGGAATAAGGAACATCGCACCCTTCTGCAAAATTGGAATAATTTAAAGAAAATGAAGCATCCAAGTAGTTTTAAAGATCTGAAGAACCTCGTCGATATAAACGAATTAATGAATGTGAAAAAGTGCAATAATTCGAACAACGGGAGAATCTTTCAAAGAGTTTAAACGCCCCCAACCTCCGGTTAAAAAATCGTTTTAATAATCCCTAAGGTATTCTATAGATTTTAAAAATATTTACCAGAAAGGTAACGATTCTTTATCGGACGCAATTTGCGAGAGCATTCTGGACATTTTGAGATAAGGCTAGTTAATTTTTCGTCGTCCATGTTGGCTTCCCTTGAACATAAAGCCGTCGACTGAAGAATGCGCGCCGTTGCGGCCCCATTTTAAACGGAGAGGAACGGTAAGCCAACTTTTACCAAACTATTTCTGCCTAACACCATATCCGATCTCAAACCACATTCAACCTTTCAACCCCAAACACGTTTCCCCCCACCTTATATAAGATTGGTTTTCAATTTCTTACGCATATCTCCCTTCCCTTTTCTTGCCACCGCAACCTTAGTTTGGGCTTCGTCCATACAAAAAATGTGAGTTATACTATACCAGTATACAGTCTTGCTACAGTCAATTTCTGGCAATACATCTAACCTATATCGTTTTTTGGAAATAAGTGTACTGAAGATTATCATAGGAACCAAGAATTAACAAACTAGCGTCTAATTTTAACGATAATAAGTAGGTATGCCTGACACGAAGACATACAGATGTGTAAAAGCAAGCGACATTGTTTTTATTGTTGTCAGCTTTGTTGTTAGATCAACATTATTGTTGTTTTGGTTAAATTTAATATAGGTATATTGAGGAAATCTAAGCTTTAATTTTAGATTTAAGGTGTTTATTTTTTTGTCAAGTGTGTTTAGAACCCAGTTAATTTAGAGTCTTTTGTATATAATTTGGACAAACCGAGTGAAGTATAAATTTTGTAGATAAAGCGCACTTTTTTTAACCGAAATAGCTTTTGTTTTGACACCATCAATGGATATATTTCTTGCAGAGGTCTCAATCGCCCTTTGTGAGTACCCTCTTCCGCCAACCCGTTCGTGAGGTGTAAGGGAATATATCCGTTCACGATAAGAGGCCGAGGGGGAGGGCCTTCTCTGTCCGTCCGTCCGTCCGAGGCCTTAACTACTCCTACAGTGTTCAAGATATTTAGTTCATTTTTTTCATATAGTAGCTTTATAGCTCTGGCAGCTGAAACAAAAAAAATTTTGACGATCACTGTGGTGGGCATCAATGTCATCTTTCTTATTTATATATATAGTTTTTTTTTAATTTTAACCACAGATGCTTCTTTTTGAATTTTAAAATTTTAAACATAGATTCTTTTAGTAAAGGTCAACGTATTGCATATTTTAAACATGAGGTGTGCGCATGCGCAGACTGAGCAATGCTAAGTTGAGAATATTTATGCCTCAACCTATCTTCCTTTGCACACATAAATAAACCGTTATATGGCCTTTTGCGAAGTACGGATCAATTCATGGAAAATGCGTTTACTCGCCCTAAGGCGAAAATCATTTTTTTATATTTCTGATTTAATCTAATTTAAAATTATCTACAAGATAAAAAATATTCATTTTTATTATTTCGTTGATAAAAATAATTCACCTTTTTTTTATTACTGATACTCGCTTTTAACATGATTTTAATTATTTTAAAGATGGGAGCCTCGTAAAAAAAATTGTCGTTTGGCCGCCATATTGAATTTCATCCCGAAAAACAAAAAAATGGTTAAACTAACTTACCTATTTGAAAAATATTGTTATTTTAAACTTTTAGGTTTAAATTAAAGACCTGTAAATATTTAGAACATATATTGCAGAAATTGGATTATTATACAGGGTGATTAAAAAATATAACATTTAGCTACGCACTTAAAAGAAACAAAATATTAATATTTATTCATCACCCGTGTCGCTGTCTTCCACTGCTGAATCATTGACAATGAATGGTTCATCGGCTTCTCGTTCTTCTACCTCTTCGTTATTTTGGTGTTGAAGAATCATTTGGGCAACCCTGGGTAATGCAGGTTCTGTATACATAACAGGCCGCAATCTGGTCTCTTCTGACTTCCACCCAAAGCATATTCGAAACGGCCTGCAGGATTTTCACGAAAATTCGTAAAATCGTTGAGTACGTCGACGACATGAAGATAAGTAAAAACGAAGCAAATCGTTCGACCGGTTTTCCCCCCGCGCCACCCCCCTTTTCGTGTTTTTCCCCATAAAACCCCCTCCGGAGGACCAAAGGTAAGTGTCGCGCGGAAGCCGCCGCGGCCCGGGGGGTACCGAGGACGGCCGCGTCGAATCGCGTACGGTGAAATTTTTTATCGCCCTCCGGCGGGGGGGCTGCCGTAAGACGTGAAAAAAAACGCGAAAAAACACCTTTTCGGACCTGGAGGAGAAGTTATTCGACCTACGGGCTCGGTACTTTCGGAATCCGTAGCCGTTAGGGGTGCCCACTTTTACAATTTTTTTCGATCCGCCTCGACCACCGAGGGAGGTGGGAGCGGGACGCGAACTTTGCCCCGGAGGTCGTTTTTCGACCCGAGCGGACGAAGGAGAAGAGTTACGAAAAAACTTCACGTTGCGCGCCGCTGGCCGACCTCGTCGCGCGAAAGAATAGTGCTGCGGGCGAGGCGCGCGACGCGAAGCGGAGCGCCTGTGAATTTTTTTATAAAAAGTTCGCTTTTTGGGGGTAAAACAGTTTTTCCCCCGGGAAAAATAGGAAACCGAGTCGAGCGACGGCGGAGGTGTCGAAACGGGCGCGGGACGTCGAGACGCTTCCGACGCGCCGTCGCTCGAACTCGCACCCTGCCCCCGCCCTCCCCCGCTACGTGGAGGTAAAGTCCGTGGGTCGCAGCGGGGGAACGAGGGCCGGATCGAGTTGCGGTTTTCCGTCTCGGACTCGCGGTTCGAGGGCGCTTCCGAGGTGTCGGGTCGGGGTTCGATCGCGGACCGTCGAGGCACGTGGAGGGGACGAGGAGGAGGGAGTTACCTTTTTTGGGCACTTTTTCGCCAATCGTTCGCAAACGTGACCGTAAAATTTTTTTAAATTCTTAAATCTCGAGAGCGTCCGACGACACGCCCTCTCGTAATTTTTTCGTGAAGCCCTAATTTTTAGGAGGGGGGCGGCGGGGGGGTCGAATAAAGAAAAAATGCGTTTCGCGAAATTTAATATGACGAACTGGTCGCGGGACAGACCTGAAATAATTAGAATAATTACAATAAACTAAATTAGGTAAATAAAATCACAGGGAAGTACTTGCAAGCAAGTAGTCTAAAGGGTTTCGTAGGTCAATATGGTTAATTATACTTATTGGAACCGTTTAAAATCATTTGGATTGTATATCGGTTTATTATTGGAAGTAATTACTGATATTGACTCAACAACCTGACAAAACAAATTTCCAGTCTAAGTATTTCTGGTGTTCGTTGGTACAACTTAATATGGCGGCCGAACGACAATATTTTGGAAATGGCTCCCGTCGTAAATTTAATCTTTAATACCTAATGAACTAATTACAACAATAAAAAAAAGGTCCACTATCAAAAACGCACGGTATGTGATGTATCGACTGGACTATTGATAAAATAAAATAATTATTTTTATCATAATGATAATTTTAAATCATTTCATGTCAAAATTGTATATCTCGGGTTTTTGAACATGAGAATAAAGAATTAAAACTGCATTCTCAAGCCCAGAACAAAACTGAAACACAATACTCGTATATGCAGCCATGATAATGTTCATAACTTCCAAAAATTGGAAGCAAAGACTAGCTGGACCAATGTTAACTCTTTTAAAGGAACGTTGCACTATTACTTGGCTCGGTTTGTCCGACGTCGCCTTTTTCTTCACCTTCGCGTTAATCGTTATTCAAACTATTCTTTCCGTTTTTTCAGACATGAGGACGCAATGTTCTAGATTCTATTCTGTATTTTCAGAATTCCAAGAGGGAGTCGTTTTACATGCTTTTATATACGGGGGGTCAATTTTAAAACTTGTAGTCGGCCATATTTTCCAAACGAAAGAAGATATTCAAAGTCGCGAAAAACCGTTTCGGGGGTATCGAGGGGAACCAGAATGACGTTATGAGTGACAACCCCCCAGCCCCCCCCCCCAATCTTCAAAATGGCAACCCCATACTTGTGACACGTCGTTGGAAAGCTACTGAAAAATGCTTTCCAGTGGTACCAATAAAGTCAATATTCATTAAAGACATTAACAAAAAATTAATAATGAACAAAAAGAAAGCTAAATGTTGACATTGAGGGATTTATGGCAAATTGGCCAAGAACTTCAACCTGAGCTGCTTCATTAAGCAATCTTGGTTGCTTTCTTTTTTTAATGATAACAGATCCCGTTTCTTCGAATTTAGCGACCAAATCTTGAACATAGGCATGGCTTAATTTTTATTTTTTTTTTTGTTAATTATTAAATTTTTGTTAAATTGTCTTAATGAATATTGACTTTATTGGTACCACTGGAAAGCAGTAGCTTTCCAACGATGTGTCACAAGTATGGGGTTGCCATTTAGGATTTTTGAAGAGGGGGGCTGGGGGTTAAGGGAGTGGGGGGTTGTCACTTATAACGTCATTCTGGTTCTCCCTCGATACCCCCGAAACGGTTTTTCACGATTTTCAATATCTTTAGTTTGGAAAATATGGCCGACTGCAAGTTTTAAAATTGACACCCTGTATTTCTTCACAAATACTTGAATTGATGATCAATCAAATAATATGGTCATAAGTACCCAAATTATACAAAATCTGTTTAGATTTATTTCACATTTTGGAGCTAGGCCATTTGAAATGCCGCTTACGTTCACAATAAAAAAAAACTACATTCATTCAGAGATGAATGCTAAGAATTGGTGAAATACGTCATGACGTGAATTTAAAATTACTCGTTTTATAATTCGGAGATTCCCCGTGCCGTGCCGCGTATACGGTCCTTGACGTCACAATCGAACTCTTCGTCATAGCAAAACTCACGCAAATACATGGAAGCTGTCGTTACGTCACAGCGCAAAATGAGTGTAAATTGTAAAAAAATTAGTTCCTATAAGATTGTCTGGTTTTAACATTGGAGTGGTCATTGGCCTGTGGCATATCGAGGCCGCACGCATGTCGTTACATACTACTAAAGTGAAGTCACTTTATCGTAATATTTTTCAATTCACACAATCACACAGTATTTTAAAGCGCCACTGACTTGGGTGTTTATACGAGCGTGTTTCATCAATTGAATTTTGAAAGAGTTCATGTTTATAAACCTGGTGCATACGTTAAATCAAACAGTTCGAAAAGGTGCGAAATATGCATAATGAAATCAGAACGACATGCGACTTGCGACATTTTAGTACCGCTTTGCAAATATTTGTTTTCTAAACTTTCCAGTCTTTTC
This sequence comes from Photinus pyralis, assembly GCF_008802855.1. NCBI lineage: Eukaryota > Metazoa > Arthropoda > Insecta > Coleoptera > Lampyridae > Photinus > Photinus pyralis. The sequence continues at coordinate 10,318,582 of NW_022170511.1, forward strand.
CAATTCAAAACATTCAATCTATTATTTATAGCCGTCACACGTGGACCTTTCTCGTGATTGCATACCACAAACTGCTAGTTTTCAGTAGACTTAATTAGAGAAAAATATTTTGAACAACATACTTAACTACCAAAACGGTACCATTAATTTGAAATACCTTACATCTAGATCTATCACACAATCGAAGGCATTTATTCAAATTAGTCTACCCATATGATGAATTACTTACTGCCTATATGGGACAGGGTTGGAATACGATTAAATGCATACGTCTTGATATACATTTTAACTGTATTACAATCCCAGTATTGTTTTGGGGAGTGTAGGTGGTTCGACCGAAATTTGGCACATATACATATTATGTATATATATATAATCAAAACCTGTTTACCTTTGGTGTCCAGGAATACATATTATGTACATTTGGGAAACACAGTCTATGTGTTGAAACACAAAACCGCCGATCAGATTTTGCGTACGATTTTAAAAGCGTTTTCCCATGTACACCACAAAAATGGTTTTTCAAAAAAATCCTATTACTGTGTCGTTGTCGTATTTATCTCGAAAACGGAGTGTAGGAAGAGGGTACTAACAAAGGGAAATTGATAAATATGATGAGTTCAAAGCTTTTAGTGTGAATATCTCGAAAACGGCGTGTCGGAAGAGTGTACTTATAAATGATACATGTTTGCTACTAAGGTGCTCAGGCCGTCTTGTAGATGAACCTTATTAATAGTGGGCACATCATCCAGAGATCCATGGGTGCGGAAAATTATGGTGAGAGATAGCAGAACATTTCGTATGTCCTCGAGTGGCCAACTGTGCACTTGTTATACTCGTATGACGGCTTTAAAAGGAATAGGGATTTTGGAATTGGAGACGCCGCATGTTCTGGTCCTCCGTAGAAGTAAAACATACTAATCCAAGTTTCAGAACTGCGTAAAAAAAAGCGGGAGAGCGGTGTGAGCATTGGATTTGACCCAGTCTCAATAGGTACATATAGCAAACATGTGGAATATAACTGTGCAAAGTTTGAACCGAATCGGAATCGGTCCAAGCGTTTTCCAGTTATCCTGGTCACAGACAGACACACACCATCGACTCTTCCTTATCATCAGCGATCAACAATTTTTTAAAGAGAACATAATATATATTTTAAGATTTTTCGTGAGATACCATTCAAGAATGAACCTTTTTTTTACATCTGATAATGATTAAACTAGTTAAATTATAAAATTAATTAACACAACCAGTTTCCCTAATTTACGTTTTTCTCTTAAATTTGATTATGTAATATAATTAGTTTTTAATGCTGCTTTATCCAAAAAGTGTGCTCTTTAATAAAATGTATAGTAGTTGCCATTAAAAAAAATATGTAAATTGGTAGTGCACTGTTTCATAATTTAGGATACCACAAAAACCTTGACCTCCAGACAAAATGTTCACCCTGTATACTAAATATTAATAATACAAAATTAAATAACTGTTCATGCAGCTAAATGCAATAAAAACAGTCTATGAACTAAAGGACGTCAATATGTGGTGTTCCATGAAAAAAACTGAGATATACCCATATGTTTATTTTAATATTTTCCACTGGCTCTTGTATAGTTCATTATGCAAAAAATGTTCAATTAAATCATGGGTTAGTCAGGTAGTGTATAGAGATAGAAATATGCAAGCATACCACAAACTGAGTGCGGAATGGAAGATTTGTCCGATAGTTATTCTCGCACCGCACGATTTGGGCGTTGTACGCGGGCGTACCCTCCTGTTGAAACCAACAGTTTTCAACTTTGGTTTTTTGTTTTTTTTTGTGTGTGGTACATCGTTGTATTCGTAATAAAAAATTCTATTAAATACAGTATGTACTATTTTTACGGGCCGTATAAAAAAATAAGGTAAGTAAGGAAGTAAAGTTTTCTGATTTTCTTTACAAAATGATAATAACTCTCTAACCCTCTTCGTATCTTCTATGGTTTCAGAGATCCCCACAAATGACAAATTGACAAATGTTAAGCAATGACAAATAAAACTTAATGATCTTCAATTATTATTTCAATATTGAAAACTCGTTTTAAAATTGAAGAAGAAATTGACACGTGAAATTTAAGCTTTAATTAAGATTTAATTATGAGTTGCGGTTGACAAGAAAAATGATGTAAAACCGTAATTTTGGGACTTTTAGGGAACATTTGGTTTATTGGAAAGGTTTGTTTTGAATCCCTCTACCGCTTTTTCGCACATCATAATTACTTTTGAGGTTAATTATTTCAGGCATAAATAAGGAACAAGCAAATAAAGTAGGAAAGGTCGTGCAGTTTAAGGAAAATATCAACGTGATAGCCGATTGCGTCGCCTGACCTCATTCCAAAAGGGCATTGCTGGACTAGCGAATTTGGAACTTTCATTCCGGCTATTTAGATAAGTATAATTAACTTGAATGGGTTACAGATAACTGCCGATTAAGTGGAGATTACATACGTTAGGTGCGCTCTTAAAAAATTCCAATTCTAACATCGGTCCCATATTTTTCCGATGTCGGGGAAAGGCATAATTAATTAGTTTGTTTGAACGTATCGAAGGTATAAGCGTGCGAGATGGGAATTTCAGTTTGTCCCTACTCAAATGGACTATGAATTTGGATCTTTTTACTTTTGCATCTTCGGAAACTAGGTTTTGTAAGTACCGAAATTTTAAGCTTTGCGGTAAATTTACTTTTGCAACCATACCGTATTTAAATCATCAGCTTTTGATTTTGGTGTTTTAACCGCCAGCCACATTTTTTTGCATCCGTACCGTTTCAATTTCGCTTTTGCATTAAGTTACCGCACCATGGAATTGGATTTTAGCGATTTCTATCTATCTACCTATTGTAGGTAGGTAATGGTGCCAGTATATTTATAGGTTTGTATATATCACTTTCAAGGAACGTAATTATGGACCGAATTCGCCCAAACTTTAAGGGTTGGTGTAACTCATAAATATCTCGGTCAAGTTCGTGAATCAGTCAATTCTGCCATATTGGAACAACATGGTGGAAAAAAGTGTACCTACACCTGATCGGCCGAGCCGAAAGGGATTTTTTCTACGGCTCCGTTAATTGCGAGGTATGCTTTTTTGGTTCTAGTGTCTAGTTCGTCGCACTAAATATAATTGAACTTTCAGTAAATAAACTATTACCTGCATTATATTCGTAAAGCATTTTGTTCATATCCGAATATCCCATCGAAAAGTCCATTTCCCTTTAGCTGGGAATTTTGTTCTGAGGCTTGACCACTAGGCTAGGGCATCAAGCTAAATCGGCTGTATAATAATCTCACGCGTTCCAGTATTTTAAAATGGCGATTTCCTACATACTAAAATAAATGTAGACGCCCCCCACCTTTCCCCCACCGGTGGAAGGATGTACATCACATAACGTTTTGTTTTTCTACCATTTAATCTTTAAATTCAATAGGCCTCTACGACGCTCTAGTGAATCCCCATTTAGCATTGGGCCCCACTGTTAATAGAAAAAACAAGTATACATTGTGCACAAATCTTGTGCAGATAAAGCGCATTATTAGAATCATTGATCTCGAAAAAGAGTCGCAAGGGAAAGTTATAGTTTGTACAAACCAATTCATTTCGATGAGACCTTTCATTAGAATACCATGAAGGGTAGAACATGTGTTTACCCCCCCTCCTCCTCCCACACATTTCCTAGTTTAACTTATGGGGCCCCTTCACGTGCATTCCCGGAACGACGCGCCATCGGTTTTGGAACGAAGCGTGGACCGCCAACTTCTGGCGCGTTGTGCAGTGAATAAACTACACGTTCGCGCCATTTCATTCATTCTAGAGTGGTACTGTCGACAAGATGAACAAGGTAAAAAAAAAATTGCAGCTGTAATTCTTCACAAATATGATGGATAACGTAAATGAAGAGCCCAAGAAGAGGAGGAAGAGGTCCAAGCCATGGTATTTGAAGAGACAGAAATTTGGCGATTTGATTTTATTACAAGAAATTAATAATACCAATCCAGAGGATTACCACAATTAATGTTACACCGCACAGCACACACAAACAAACCTACAGGACTTTTGCTAATGTAGTCTATCCTTTTTCCTCTCCAATGTTTAACAGCGCATCCTCTTCAGTAGTTCAAAACGGTAGAAGTAGGCCCGGACGCACGGACGGACAAAACGCAATCAATAGCACATTTTTTTTAATTCTTAAAAAATGCGCTAAAAATCTGATGGATTGTCTTCTGGATCGTTCCATCTTAATTTCACCACTTTACTGACTATTATTATATTAGTTTGGGTATGTTGAGTAATAATCCTTCCAAATTAACTGATGAAGAATTTATATCTTCGCCGTATAAAACACACACAAATGCGGTGAAGTAAGTGTAGGTTTGAAAGTTGACCTGGCGACTGTCGAGTGGTCCTTCTATGCTTCCGCAAGAAACAGTAAGACCACAGGAAAAGGAAATGCTATTTGTACAAGGAAACATAAGTCGACATTTTCATAATTGCATTATTGAGATTCTCGTGTCATATTTTGACTTTTGGAAGGTGTCATGGCTATACGGTTTCGGAGTTACAGCAATGTCGTTGCTGAAAGGAGAAATGATAATTGTCTTTATGACCAAGACATGAACGAGTTGTTGTTCTTGAATTTTTGGGTTGTCAAAATGATTATTAATGAACCAATGTCGTTAGAAAAACGACCTTGATACCTCAAAAGGTAGTATGATTCTATTTCCGCATTAATTTATTTGAGACACAATCGTATAATATAGCATATTTCTGTTTCGCACCACAGTCCTAAAAAAACTGCACTTCGTCTTCGTCTGCACGAGTCATGTGTGCAATTTTTATTTGTCATGACGGATATCAAATGCAGATGGTGTAGTGTGTCTATTTATAGTACTCAATACTGAGTGTTGTAAGTTGAATGAAATAATTATTGTCTCTTTTTAATAAATTGCTTTCCAACCTAACTGAACTGTTATAATGAGCTTCAAATGGACTACATTGCAATGAAATTTTCCAAATTAGGTCTTAGCACAAGATGATTTTTTCTGGTAACGTTCTTCAATAACACATCGAAAGTCACCTTGATCACTTTTTATTTACTAAATTGATTTCAATTGCTTTTTAAGTCTACAAACTCGAATGGAAAATATTACTCCAAAAATGCACAACGCAAATTTACATCTGCCGACTTTGGCGAGAAAGAATTAATTAAACTAGTTTGAAAATGTAATGCATTCGCAGGGAAACAAGGAGAACTGGTCAGTCAGTAGTTTTGAAAAATACTACCCGCGTATGACGCAAACATTCGAAAACACTCGACGTCATTTCCTATACATAATATTGTATCTTTCAAAAAATGTTCCCTGCTTACAGTTGGTTAGGCTCGATGTAGAAATTATCAACTTTTTGTAATTCTATAGAAAGTGTGTATTCATGCGACACCCTTGCAAAAAACTACTAAAATGTGAAACTAATTTTGCAAAATCAAGTGAAAACCAAATCGAAAATTTCTCTTTTTTGGAAACCGTCGGAGAATTAGAATGTGAGACTCTAACCAAATTGAATGTAAAGAAACCGAAATCGTTTATGGTTAAAAGCTTTTGAAAAGAAAATTGGTAACGGCATTAAATGGTAATAATATACGAGTGGCGCCAATCGCAGCGAAGCGGCTCACTTTTGTATGTAATCTGCTACTAAATATTGCACATTACGAATGTTCCACTTTCAAACTGAAGAAAGTTGGCTGAATAGGGAAAGTGAACTTGTATCATAATTTGTTTGCAGTGTGTTGGTTAACGTAAACTATTTGACGTTCAACTTCGCTACCGTGAAGGCAAATTGAAAAGTGAAAACATTTTTTGTTGTTTATGTTTACATTGATTATTATAACAATTATTTAAAAAAAAAACTTGCTTTAATTACACGATGTGATTTATGGGTGTTTGTTGTAATTGAAATTACGTATTGAAATCGTACTGTACTGTTTTGTTTTATAAAGTAATTTCATTGAATTAATGACAACTTCTATAGACTTAAGAAACAAGCAATTACGCTTGTTATTTAAATTGAATATACCTGTGTAGTAGTTATATTTAAATTAATACGTAGTATGCCACCCTTTCTTCTATAATTGCTTACAGAATATTAACTAATGCGCTTATGTAAGTTATATTTGGCCTCGATATTGGCAAACTTGACACCTGCTATTGCTTCTAAATGTTTGGTAATGGAACGATCCGCATTAATGGATGTGTTGTACGCGTTTTTTATGCATTTTCAAACATAAAAATTACCCTTATACTTCAGGCTCAGGGCGTGGCGTGGGGAGATCACCTCGAAGAAAACCTAGTTCCAAGGATTCAGGTATATATTATTTTTGCCCGGAATATCATTTTATTTGTTGACAATCGTTTCGGAGAGATTCAGTAAATTTTATTCCATCGTTGACTAAATGGGCAGTTTTAATTAGACGTTTGATTTGCTGAGTTTTGAATCAATTTTAATCAATTACTTTGGATATCAAGTAATATTTTTATTTGTTACTCAGTTGTAAACGTTGATTAACAAGACAAAACGCAAACGGGTAAACGTCATGTTTAAACGCTACTGACTTGTAAAACTGACAGCAGACTTGTAAAACTGACAGCAGACCTGTAAAAATTTTACAAGTTAGTAATCTAGTAATTTCATTGGCCAGAATTAATGCGAAGTCTCTGTTACATGGATAACATGATATTTTAGACATTTCTTCAAGATCAATTTAAGAACTAATTATTTACGTTTACAAATGAGTAACAAATAAAATATTGTACATTATACGCCAGGTAATAGTTTTTACTGGCTCTAGGAGATGACAGGCTCGCCTAATGGCTCGCCAGTCAACTTCTCCTATCGCCAGTAAAAACTCACTTATCTGGCTAATAATGTAAAATACTATTGTATTAGTGCAAAACGTTATTCAATTTTAAAGTCATTTTACTTGTCGTTAAAGGGAAATATACTCGTATTGCTCAGTTTGATTGTTACTTTCCTTGCATTTTCCTAGTTTTTATACAGGGAAAGTTAAGTTTAATAAACTGGTGGCGCTCACCAAATGGTAAGTTGTAAAGAAGTACCGAAGATTGCATGCCTAAAACGACTCAACCGCTGCGGAAGTTCTCAAGCCCTTAAATTATACAACCCTAAACTAGCTGACCGTTTATGCGGCGGGTTTGAACCAAAACAGCGCCAGCCTAACCAACTGTTATATGTGCTCTGGGACCGAGAGAAATGGAGAGCAACAATTTTTCAGTTTTATCTGAAGCTCAACACCAGCTGTTCAAAAAACAACAACCAGGTGAAAAAATCGATATCAATCTGCCACCTACAAAAAATTAGATCTAAGACCGGGACGCTTAAGCGCTACCAATCGGCTACACAAGCCAGATGCTTTTTTTGCATTAGAACCCGAAGGTTGTAGTGTAGACAGGACGCATTCTCGGCACAAGGGAGACACCTTGCTCCGATTACACTGCGCCTTACAGCGAAAAGCATCTTGCGAAGGGGCACACTTTCGGTTCCTCGAAAACCTTCCCAAATCTGAAAGGGCAATTGTATGGATTCCCGGACCCATAGAGGAACCGGAAGAGATAGTTAAACGCGTAGGTAAGCACAACCCGTGCGTTACCACCAGGGAGTGGAAAGTAGCGAACGGAAGAAGGCCTTTAAATGACAACAGTTAGTTGCCCTGATGGACCACACTTCCTGTGAAAAGTTGGGGGAGGTCTGTGGGCATCACCCATATTTGTGTTTCTCAGGGTCATCTTCAAAGCCATTCGGAAACCGAAGGGCTGTGAGAATTACAAGGAATCTGCCAAGGAGAGGCAATGGAAGTGGAGTAAACAAAGTCTCCATAACGTGGAATAACCGGTCTTGCCACGTATGAAGAAATTCACATAGTGAACAAGTGGCAGAACCTCATCGGATTTTATGCAAATGCTGAGGGAGCAGTGAGCAACAAAAGAGGTAAATCCAATTTACAAACAGCCAATAAGAGTAATGTTCCAACCTTCACTGGCTTTAGAAGGAAGGAATTGATCATAATTAAGCATGAGACCTTTTTATCTGAATCGTTCAAGGGTTCGAATAAACACACGATTTACATGAACTAACAGACAAAATTAATGAAATCTTAAACTACTGAATACCCCACCAGAATAATTAAATAATTTGAGAAGAAAACTTGACTAACATTAATATCCCGGGATTAATTCAGACGTCTGGATCAAACGTCAACGTCCACATTTGATTATATTGCAGTATGTACGTATGTGCGTTGGCAATTTTCTGAGGTAACGACTGGAGGGATTTTATTAACATTTTTGATATGTATATGTATACGGAAACGAAAAATAACGAGCCAGATTTTTTTCTGTGTACAACTTACAAAAATGTTGCTAGGTTTTATTACACAAAACTGAGAAAAAAGGGTCAAATTTAAAAAACAAAAATATTTTTTCGGCAAAACGGTTATTACATTAGGTATAACCATTGAATAAATTTTATTCAATGGTATAACGGATGTTAAATTGTCACATTTTTTTAATATATGAGTTTTTAGAGCCGTGACGCCATACAACTGTTTTTTCAAATAGTAATCCATACTTTTTAATCTTTTTATTAACAAGCGATCTTGAAGAAAACTGAAACGAGCTTAAAGAATCGGGAGAATACTAAAAACCAAAAAAAAAACAAAAAATCGGTTACGCCTTATACCTAAAGGATTTGAAGAACCCAAGGCGAGGAATTGGAGGATTTTGTTGTATGTTTACTTTATAAATAATTTGAAGTATTCCAAACAATCAAAAAATAGTCTGAACTTGAACAATTAAGTTTTTTATTCTAATGAATGCTTGCAAATTGCGTCGTTTTTCCCCAGGTAAGTATTTGAATACAATTTGTATAAAAAAACAATCAACAAAACTGTTTAATGGAATCTTTAAAATACCCTGGCCACGAGGAAAAAATTGACAATCGAAGAAAACAAAGCTAAAGAAAATCAAAACTAAACAGGATACTCGTCTCGAAAAATAATTATAATAACGTTGGGTTATATCCATATCAAGTATAAATAGAACTTGAAAATAGATAGACAAATAAAGTACGCAACATTAATTTAAAAACCCGTTTCGTGAAGGACGTCTTTCTTCTACTCATCCATTTTCTTTCGTTGCGGTTGTCAAAAGCAAATACTTTTTCTCCCCTGTTGGTGGTTATAATTTTTTGGGTCACGTTTGAATATGAGAAGGATCGTTAAATCGTGATTGAAAATCATTTGATCAGATAATAATTAATTATTCTAGCCGGTTTCTCGGCGTTAAAAAATTGGATCTTAATTGTTCTAAAAGGTTGCGATAATTGTATGGTCCTTCCTGGTCTGCTTCTGTCATTTTGTTAAAATGAAGTGACGAGATGAATACTTTTGATGTTACACTTTCCTTTCCAGGAAATTCTGGACTGACACCTAACAAACCACAAATATTCGATGTTACAATGAAAACCACAATTAGTAATGGGTAATGTAGAGAATGACAATGACTGTATACCGCTACTTTTAATTCGTGGTGTTTTTTTAGAAGTAGGAGAAACAATTCATTCACAACAGTAGCATTACCCACTAATTATTACAAAGATAAATTATTTCGATGTACACAACCAGGAAGATCGCCTTCGAAGGCTTTCTCTTTCAAATTATTTCCATGCGTCCCGAAATTAATTGCAATCTGTAACTATTAATTATCATAGCGTTAATTTATATTGATTTTACTTGCGGAAGTTTCCGCATTTACATTGTTAGCGGATTTTTCAATGCCGTATATGCTCAAGGATATTTGGATCATCACGCTATTAATTTATGGTCTCGTAAACTTCCTTCTGTATTTATTAATTTTTGCTATAGAACTCCTTATAAATCAAGCGGTCACCGAGGACACTTCCGGTCCCGGAAGTAGCACAAACTCAAGGATCCCAGTGACGATACGTCCGTAAGGAATAACGAGTCAATCTAAAATTGCAGAGCTGATGAGCCTAATGAAATACGCATTGAAGATCCTTGTCATACATCCAATTAATATTATTAATGGGTTACGGCTCTTTTAGTTTCAAACTAGAAGGTTAAATTATATGAAATTTGGACTGCCCGATTAATCTTTTTATTTCATTTCGATCATCGTTCCACCAAATCCATAGTCGTGTTTTTCAAGGTTTTGGATGTTATTCGAGTGTTTCATTTCAAACGATCTTTGCCCATGAAGTGAATTCATTTATTATTTAATTTATCAATGCCTTTCGTGGGAGAAGAAAGTACATAGTCCGAAACTTGGATCAAAATTTCATAGTCAATTCTTTTAATCTGTCAAGTTCTAAAATTAGAGCTCGACTGATTAGGCTCAAGAGTGATTGCGAACTGCATATATTCGTCCACTTTAAGAGGTGACCACGAGGGCACTTGGAGTATATCTTCTCAAATATTTAAGACGAATACTATACTGCGAATTGGAGTGGTGAGTATGTGAATTTTAATGTTAAAACAGAAAAAAACAATATACGTGCGCGGCATGAGATATTAATTCTAATAATCATCGGATCAATATGGTGGATGGAGGGGGGAAAACCAATAGAAGTAGAAGTTTGCTACCCTGTAGAATAAATAACAGCAACAATCGAATAACAAGAGCCACCTTCACACGCGAGAAAGTTGCAGAATGAAAAATTAGAGCTAGCATGACAGAAGAACCAATGAAAAATCCCTTAGCCTTGGGAAATCCCAAGACCATGCGACGATACATGACCGAGGAGAGGGAGAGGAGGTAACACGCCCTGAGGGAAAGGAGGCGCAAAGTGAGTTACTTCTACTACAAACTATAGAAATTTTCCTAACAAAACAAACGTCTATTCAAAACAATACAATCCAAAATGTTTCATTTGGCATTTGGCGCCACTAAACGTGTTTTTTTTGTTTCATTTTGTTCTGTTCTGTCTGCAATAGGCCAAGAATTGCAGTAGAATTGTTTCGTTCAAATTATCAAAAACGATCCCCATGGAATAAAATTTCATCGAAATCGCAACCCCGATTTTTCAGGAAATGTCCGTTTTTTGTTATTTTTATAAGAGTAATTTTTTCTGCCGGGCCAATAGTTTACGGAAAAACGGAAAAACGAAAACCATCAAACTCTTAAGACCTGTGTGCCACAGGCGCTTGGCTTGCTCTCCAGGATAGTAGCATACTAACGATTACAAAACCACCCCATAACAATTCTGCATCCGTCCATTATGTAGTCATTATTTTTTCACTAGCGTAACATACACAAAGGCTAATTTTTCTGTAACCCTGAGTAGCAATTACAGGAGTAAAAATGAAATAGATTACTAGCGTTACAACATTGCCATTCCCCATTCACCATTATTGTAAACTGTAAATGTTTACAAAACGGCACAAAGAACATCTGAAAAAATCAATTACACGACGGAATGCCAAATGGGTACTGTACAATGAAAAAACTAAAACTTCACAGGCAATTTTATAGTTTGTTATCCACGCGATAGTCAATTAAGTTTAATGAGATGCAATCAAAGGGCAGTGTGTTATAAAAACAAACTAATTACTATAAATAAAAGATAGGTAATTATTCTATCTATCTATTAAAGTCGTCAATATTTATTTGAATATAAAGTAACATTGCCATCGTCATTTTCTCACACTGATTGTTATTTCATAATTAACGATTAAGTACAGTTAATTATTTTTTAGCGTCTTAGTTTATTTTTTCTTATCGTTAAAGCAAATAATTAGGTTGAAAGTAGGAAATCCTGATTTATGTGCGAGCGAAAGTGATTTATTGACATATGAAAATCCGTGGGACTCTTCATGTCGCCTGATTACGTACCTATTGGGTGCGTTTCAATTACAATAACTAATAATTGGTGTTATATCATAATTCTCTATGATTGTTGTATGTTTCTATATAAACGCAATGAGTTTTCAACAGATTACCTGAACTGAAGGGGGGGGGGATAATGAATTCTATACATTAAATACGGTCTGTACATACCTCATAGGTGTAATACTGGTACAGACATTTTTTTAAAATCTCGTCCATTACTGGATAGGGTACTTGCATATTTGAGTAAACTTGATACTTTCAGTAAAAATAATATAAGGTTATCATAAAGTAAGGTATACATATATTTCAGATGCCTTGTATAATAAATAACTATTTTTAAAATAAAAAAAATAGACCTTTCAAATGACACGTAGGTATAGTAATGTACTAGAATGAACGATTTTGTAAAATTGAGGTTTTGAAGTTGTACCTACTCCTGATATGATTGCAAATAAACATTAGTGAACTTATTAAATAGTTAAAAGTAAAACCTTTACAAAGAAGAAGAACAGGCAAAGTGTTCAAGCAAAACAAAAATATTCTGTACTTTCATCTAATGTTTTATTATTTGAAAATCCTTATTTTTCCAACTTTACAAAGAGTATTCACACGCGAAAGGGATGTACAGTTAGTAGTCACTATAATCGCGTAAACTGAAGGAGAGAGTTGATTAGATGATGATAAAATTAGAATTGATACGGCGGTAATGTTAACGCACGCGTTTGTGGCCGATTGATTGAAGACTAATAGAAAATAGAAAGTATTTCTCTGAGTGACCTTGATGTGGGATTTCCCTGGCAAAAAATCGCGACCTTAGTGAATGGGATTTTCCGGTTATGTAACTCAGGAGTCACCTTGTTTTGTAGTGCAAGGTCATGGCTTGGGATATATACGGCAAAACGGAACCGGTCGCGTGATCGACGCAAAAGAAAAAGTTCCACCTTATCGTGAAATGCTTGATAGACAGAAAGATTTTTTTTATTAACTACAAACTAGATATAGTCTTTTTGCGTACGATTTTTCGCAGTGAGTGAATACCTGAATTCTTGAAAACAGATGCCCGAACTATTGCTTCATCATTTAGTTCGTCATCGATGCCGCTTTTTTAGAAAAAGTTCTTATTCTGCATTTTGAAATATTTAAATTCACGCTATTTATGCAATTCGTCAGTTAGAGTTATAAGAATTTTCAATCTTGGTGATTTGGTAAGTTCTCAAATAGTACGAAAAAAAGACCATCATCCAATTTCTAATTAATTAAGAAATCTTTCTGCCTATCAAGCATTTTACGAGTATGTCAAACTGATTTTTTTATCATTGATCACTTGATCGAGTTTTCTTGGCGGAGAAATCCCAATACATGACCTTACAGAACCCCAGGCTACCACTCTGGTCCAGGTCCTGTTACAAACAGGTAAACAGGCGTTATCAATGTACCCTTAACAGTGTTATTCAATTAATTTTTTTATGAAATGAAAGGTTATTTTATTCTCCGTGCAACAGTATTAGGTTGCCTTAGTGGCATCAATCAACTTCGGGAAATTCCAAAGAATTTATTACACACATTTTGATCAACACTTGAAATAAACCTTGGATATAAAAAAAACAATCTGACGTGAGCACTCTATCCGAGTCGCACACGATTAATTTATTTACAATCACAAATATTTATTCCGACATTAACCTGAGAATTAAAACAAAATTCCTGAAAGAAAGAAAAGCTTAACGTTTGTTTTAACAAATTACCTCGCACGCAGTCGTTGGACAAATAAAATAAGAAAACGTTAAAATTGATTAAAGTTTCACTTTTTAAATAATCTAAATCAGCGGTCGGCAACCCGGGGCTCGCGAGGCGTCTTGTTGCGTTCCGCGAGATTCTCGCTCCAACATAATTTTCATAAACATTTAGTTTTAATTGATTTACATTACATTATATACGATAAGTTAGGAGTGGTACTTTTAGCGCATGTTTGCAAATTTATTTGAAAAAGGATAGTTCACTTTGGTCGGCTGGTTGACTGGCTGTCAGCAAATGCGGAGCTGTAGAAAAACGACGAGAGTACATGTACCTACCGGGGCCGTGTATTTAACTTTAGGGAGGAGGGTACAAGCCTCGGGAGTTTTTTCTCATCTTCTTCTACAGTGTCGTCAGAAAGATCCTTGTAAACGCGCACAGTTAAACCGTCAAACGCAAATTGCGGGTGAACGGCACGTCGGGAGTGGATACCAAAAAAGGGAAGGTGTTAGCCTTCGACAAGATCTTATTGACGGTGGAGTCAAAACAAAAAAAAATGCGCTGAAGTCCCTTCGATCTCACTCGAGGACTTTGATAATTTTTTAAATTTTAAATTAAAATACTCAAGTGCGCCCCGCACTAATCTCCGCGTAAAATATTTGGCCCTTCTACAACAAATGGTTGCCGACCCCTGATTTAAATAATTTGGTCGTGAGTGGTTTGCGATATTCAGGCGCACTTAGCTCCACACACAAACACACGCCCACAGCTTCAGGAAACTTCACTTGTTCTTTAATAAACTGGACCCAATGACTCGAACAAGCCGCTTTCTGAATACGGAAAAACCGTTATGAAAAAAAACTTCCCACAAACTTTTACAATTTCACTGGACGACAACTTAATTCTTTTATAAGACTGCTTAACTTCTTCTACACACTTTACTTCGATACCGACACACTGCGTCTTCCACAAAATTAATAGGACTAACCGCCCTTAACTTAGCGTAAAAAACGCTCTTTTTACCGTCGCGAAAGTAACAACCGCAGCAGCCACATACAACAAATATAAATAAACAATTTATTATACAAGCAATATCTACAGTTTAAATAAAAAATATACAATTTACAAACAAATCTAAAAGGGACAACAAATACGGAAATACCAATTCAAATGAAACACAACAATTCTGTTTTTTACATATTGATGAAATTATCGCACTTTTTTAAATGAAAAATCGTATGGAAAGTAGTACTTTTTTTCACGATTTTTACTATGCGTTTCCATGTACTTTAGTCCTGTCTATGAACAATAGCATCCACTTTTGAGTGACAGTAAACCGCGAATGTCAATCAAATTATCAATTGTGGGTTATTATGGATCACTATGCAAAAAAATTTCGTGTACAGCACGTGTTGAAAGTGTTTTTTTTGCATGAATTTGCTTGATTAACTCGGGCTTCGCCCTCATTGTATACTTATAAGGCTCGTATACACGGAATCTTGCTACAACAAAGTTTTTTTAACATAACCACCACTACTAAAGCATTGGAAGATTTTCTTGTTTAGTGTCTCTCCGTCAAAACTCGTCCATCATTTCCGGAGGCACAGTTACCTACATAGGTACTAACGTTTGTCGAATTTTTCGACCACTATGTGATAGCTTCTTGAAGTACTCATCGTGTCATTAAACAATTAATCATTATTTTTCCTCCTCGATCGAAAACAAATTAAGTCATTTCCTTGGTTGAGGTGAATCGTGGTTTACCGCAGATACTTCAGTATGATAAGACGAATGAACCTTCTGGGGTGATTCACACCACTTACTATGGATGCCATTGCCATTATTTTGATTTGTTATAAATATTGAAATAAATTTAAATTGTATCGTTATAGAAAATGGATGTAATGCTTTACATGCATTCAACACAACCATTGACTTCGGCACTGACCTCTGTATTCCTTATTCACAGCATATGACACCAATCAATAAAAATGCGTTGGTAATATCTCAATACGGGATTAGTAGATATGTAACAGTCATGTGATAAATTCTCACGTAGACGCCCCAGATTATATAAAAATAAATATTATTTTCCGGTACAAATTTTCTATTTATCTGGAGCTACGATAATATATGCACTATTATCCGTTTCCTCCTTGAAATATATCAACACAAAGGGAAACAACGCAAAACTCTGTGAGCTGTGATGTCGGAGGTTAGCGAACCAATTTACAAATTAGGTTAGCACTTTCCAATATCTTTTTGCGTACCATCCGCAAAGTAAACTATTTTATGCAAAAAGAGTCGGTATTTTCCAATGAATTATTTAGATATTCTGCTGTAAAGGAAAAAACTGTTTAAATATTTATAATGCGGTAAAGTTGCCGGGTGACCTCTAACAAGCAAGAAACTACGAATACAATAATTACAATGTCGCCATAAATAGTACATTTTTGCTCGTCTAAGTGACGAAAACTCCCCTCAACAATACTGATCATTTAAAACACGCAGAATGCCGGAAAAATTATTTCCCTATTTTCTAAATGAACCTTGAACGTCAATTTAATTAAAACCTCTAAGCTGCGTATTTAAATCGGTAAAAAGAGTATTTTTAGTCCAATTACAATCGTGTTTACGTGTACGGGTCAACGTTGATTTTAATTCAACATATTACGTTGTGATGCAGATAAATAACAACCGATACACTAATTGTCGTGGCCGAAGATTTTTTTGTAAATACTTGTATGCTAATTCGAATTATTTTAATTTTATAAATTTTTCCTTTGAAGTTGAAGGACTAACGACAAAGTTTTAAATAATGCATGGATGGGGCCGGATTTGTATAAGAATGCAAAAAATGTCAACAATTCAGGAGCAAGTGCGGCCGTATTGTAGGTACCCATCATTTTTTGGAGTACATATAACGATTTTTTTTATTGTTATTGTGCGACCTTTCCAACATTAGTTATTTATATTTAAATTTTGATTGTCGAAATTTTCCGTGACTACCGCGCAGCATTTTGCTCATTATTCAATTTACGTAAAATTGGAACTGTGCCGATTAAAGATGTGTCAGTGACCCCAATCGAATATCACGGCTTGCAGTTCAGGTCGCCCGAAAAATACTTTCAATAATCGCGTAAACATAATTTTTTACAGTCGTTTCTCAATTAAAGTTATCGGCCAAGTCAAATAAGCTATAAAACCAACACAGGAGCGATTGTGAACTGTACCCAGCGAAGTTTATCTAACGATAAGCCATGTACAAAAAATATATTTAAAACGGTACTAGATTTAGCGCAAAATAACGATAATTGTAAAAAATATTTATACTTTGGCGGTTGCGGACAATAAACAATTTGTACATCTTTTAGTATTTGTTACGTTACGTAAGAAATCGTCAAAACAAAAATTACAGTTATTTTCTTGTTTGTCATTATTTTCATACCCGTAATTACGTACCTACATTTTTAATTTATTTATGTACAATCGAAACGAAAGTACTGCTCCATCCAAAGTAAAAACGTATATGTATACTTCCTCTTCCTCAACATGTGTTGTTATTACGTCAAAACTATTTTCCAAAATGTTTCGAAAATTCAGCTACTTATATGTTGGATTTTAGAAACAATCGTGGTTTCGGATAAAAACTATTCCATGCAACAACAACAATTGATTAGAAATTAGATGAATTAAATTCCCAACAAACTCGAAAATACTACCAAAAATGGTGCTAAACTGGTGGCACTCGGAACGTCTAAACATCTTTGAAATGTTTATAAATCATAGTTAAAATTTTCACCAAAAAGGTTTTGGAGGACAGTTTTTTTACAGCGCCGCCTAGCTAAAATATTATGGTTTTAGTGTAGATGTGGCAAAAAAAACCTAATGAAACTGTAAATTACTAATCTTTCGCAAATTTTTCTACCTATCAATAAGCAAATGTTTTTAAACTGAAAAGCTTCCATATAGCTGTTTGCCTTCCTATCCAGAACTGTTAGTACGATAACTTGAGATATAAAAGACATTTTGTAATTAATTTTCTTTTCAGCAATCGATAGCTTAGCCTTTATTAAAGTTGGCCATTATTAACGAGCTCCTAGCGAGTTTATAATTTTGCGGTGTCTGTTCGTCTGTCCGTCCGTTAGCACGATATCTCGATAACGAATTACGATAAAATTTACTAGATGGATTCTTTGTCAAATTTGTAGATCAGAGTTCGTGAATGGGCAATGTAGCCCAAAAAATAAGGAAGGCCCTTTTCACATCTCCGCTCCGTAAGTTATGAACCGAATTGCATTCAATATGCATAGGTATAGCTTTAGCCATATACAACGCAATTCCAAAAATTGAGCCTAATCGATCAGCACAGCACAGTGCCCTTTTCGCATCTCGACCATTTATGAACCGAATTGCAAACTTTTTTTATTTATGAAGGTATTTAAATGAAATTTGATACATAGCCACTTGGAATAAAAGCAAATTTGACGCCAGTTTCAAAATTTGGTTTTGCTCGTGCGCAGTGCCAACTTTCTTATTTATGCAGGGATATAAATGAAATTTGATGCATAGCCACTTGGAATAAAACCAAATTTAACGCCAGTTTCAAAATTTCGTTTTGCGCATACGCAGTACCAACTTTCTTATTTATGGAAGCAATTAAATGAATTTCATACTTTACACTTTAAATAAAAGCAAAACTAACATCAGGTTTAAAATTTGGTCTTGCACATGCTATAGCCATACCCAGGAGCTCGTTTTCTTTATTTGTTTAGTTTACTAATGCACCACTTTCAGTTGAAATACATTGCCCAAAAGACCTTTTTGTGAGAACATTCTTTCATAAGATTCTTCCATAAGAGAGTAGTACTAGTGGTTCTAAATTGATTTTAGAGTTACACTGTAAATTTCTTACACAATCTCCTCTCACAAATTGAAGTCGTTTTCGATTTTATTTGCCAATTTAAATGGAACTCAAACGCGATTCCGAAGAGCTAAATTTGCATTTTTAAATTATCCAAATCTCAGATTTTAAAATTTTCAAAAGTAGAATCTTACAAATGTTTAGCACTTCTTCGCACCCGTCAAGCTTTTGCTGTTTCTTCCCACATCCTTGACAACCTTTTTGCATTTGATGCTCTATCTTTTGATCTCGTTCCTACTCGGGATGTTCCTTTCGCGCCTGATTTCGCAGTGTCTTCACGTTTTCATTCTTTTTCTTTATTGCTGCCTTCCTTTACGCCTCTCATCGCCTTTTTAAAACTCCTTCCTTTCTGCCTTTTTCTTCACATATGTATCCGTCACCCCTTCATCTAATCTCTTACGCGGTGTTTATTATTGTTCCCAAGTCCCCTCCAATTTTTCCAAGCTTCTTTCCCCCAAATGATTTCTTTTCAGCTCGTTAACACTTATCCTTTTACCGCCTATTTAATCGAAGCTCTTTTCCTTCACTCCTCCTTCTTTCCATCATCGATATGTCCTTGTCACACTTTCTCCACACATGATTGACTCCCCTTATTGTCTTCCACACGACTACTTTACGCCTTCTTTATGCTTTTTCTTCGTGTATTTTTCTCCCTCCTCCTTAACTCTTTTTTTCATGTCTCCTTCCTTTACGCTTGCCTTCTTAAGGAATATTCTCTCTTTACTTCTCCACGACCCTTTCACTCCCCATTCACCCTCTTTCGTAACGTCCGGCTTTCGTAAAGATTTTTCACCTCTTTTTAGCGCATTTTTAAGAAGTAAAAAATCTGAAATTGTTTGAGTTTTGTCCGTCCGTCGATCTGTCCGTCTATGCGTCGGTTCGCCCGTTCAGACCTGGACCTACTTCTGCGGTTTTGAACTACTCCGGGAATGGTCCTAGAATCTTGGATTTTTTTACAATATGTAGCCTATATCTTAAAGGTGTGCCAGACGGTCATCAAATTTCGGAGGGGGGGGGGGCTTAAATTATTTCCTTTTAATGTAAAACGTGCATAACTTTTACAGGCCACATTAGAATTTGCATGCAATGAATTGGTTTGTAGAAACTATAACTTTCCTGAGCGGGTCCTTTCTGAGATCAGTAGGTGGTCGTGGGGAGAGAGGAGGGAGTAGAAATAATTTTATCTTTCATGGTATTGTGGGAGATTGAGGGGAGAGGGGGAATCCTTTATAGGACTCTAATGAAAGGTCTCAATGAAACGAATTAATTTCTACCAATCATAGCATCCTCTTCGACTCCTTAGCGATCGGATATAAATAATTCGTTATATCTCAAGAAGAGATTGTGGGAGGATGGAACTCACAAAGGGCGATAGAGACATTTGGAAGAAATTATATTGATGATGTCAAAACTTTATGACCGAATATCTCGAAAACGCTTTGTCGAAGGAAAGTATACCCACAAAGGCAAAATGAATTGTTTGTACGAGACATATCTATTGGTGAAGCCAAGCATGCTACTCCCTTATAACGCAACCATTTACTAAGCTATTTCGGTTTAAAAAAATGCGCTTTATCTGCACAAGAGTTGTGCACATTTTATACTTGTTAATTGTTATTCGATATTCTTTTTCTCCTTAACCTACCAGGTTACTCCATCGCCATGTCGCACCTCTTCGCTTTTACACGTCGTTTCATCACTTCTCATTTTTCGTTCGTTTATCTTTCACGTCTCTTTCAAGCTTCCTCCTCACCCCTACACCTCCAGACATTTTCTTTATTTTTCCTTATTCCACACCTTATTTTGTTCCCCTTCAAATCCGCTACAATCTCTCTTCACACCTTCTGCTTAATGCTTTTCGAATATCTTGATAACGATGTGTCGGAAGAGGGTACTCGTTAGGGCAATATGGGAAGTTGGAAAGCGCGTACTCAAACACATAAGAGAATCCATTAGTTGCATCCATATGTTTTGTGGTTACTGAGAAGAAAATTCAACACAAAACGGACATTAATTTTCGCGCTTTTGTACACGTAACTCTCAAGAGAAAATACTTACCCACTTTTCTTTGATTCTTCAATTATACTTTTGTTTCTTCAGAGCATCCGAGTTCTTCAATTTTTTTATTTTTTCAAACTCTTCCAAATCTTTCAGTTCTTTGCCTTGGGTCCTTTAAACGCTTGGAATTCTTAAGACTAATCAGATCCATCATAGATTCTTTCTTCGCTTTTTTTGAATTCTTACTATTCTTTAAATTCTTGGGATTAGATTTGAACACTTAGAATTCATCCGATTCGTTACTTTCTCCAAATTGTTCCGACTCTTCGAACAGTTTGAGATCCATCGTATTGTTAGGACTTCTATTTCATTGAATTATTCGGACTCTTCAAACTTTTTAAATCTATGTGAGGTTTAATGATTTGTGCACAATTTCTTTGCAGGATGAAGAAAATCGTCGACCCTCCCATGATATTTTGATCTGTAGTACCCATCAGTAACCAAATATGAAAATCATATGTCAAATCACTGCAGTGTTGCCAATGGGTTTGCGCTTTGCGCCGTTCTCCCCACTCTGACAAGTCAAATTTCTCAAAATTCCCCACAAAATGTAATTTCCCACACATGTCTTCAATTCCCCACATTTTGGGGAATTCCCCTCAATTTGGCAACCCTAGCAAATCATTCTCAATAGGCCGTTTGCCCTTTAACATTTACGTGAGTGTCAAAAGGAAGAAGCTTCTTATTTTCAGCTCTAGGCGAGGTTCTAGATTTTCTTCTATCGTTTCTGTTAGTTTGCGGAATTGATGGATTTGTTCGAAATATTTTCGTTCCTCAGATGTTTTCTGAAACGTTTGATCCGAAGATGGCTACAGAATTTTAGTACATTGGAGTACCAATAGTATCAGACCATTTTTTGAGCCCCGATTTTTTTAATCGCAAATTGAACATGGCAAAGACTGTTTACCATGGTTTATTGATCATACGTTTATTCCAAGGAATGATTTTAATTAGGCATTACCCCCGACATTACCCATTCCATAAATAAAAAAAACTTCCGGAAGCAAACATGCACGGCTTTTAGCGCATTTTCCCCAGGAGAACAGACATAATTTGGCAATTTAGGAAAATGCGTGTGACATTTGACCATCGCATCATTTGGCACTTGGTTTTCCTTTCGATTTTGAATGAGATGTTTCATGTTAATATATAATACTGTTCGATCTGTAACTAGAGGTGTCTATAGATTAATTACAATTCTAATTATTGCGTCAAGAACATAAATTCTTTTAGTGGCATAGATAATTAATACTAAATCAGGCGATCAGTCTAAAGTATTCAAAAATAATCGTAATCGAGGAAACGTATTTACGTTCGATAAAGATTATTAATTATTATTAAGCAAATCTGCGACCACTTCGAGTAAACATCAGCGATTAAATGCAAAATAATTTCGAAAGGAGACCATTTCGTTGTAATCTAATCATGTAATTACGTTTCCCAAGTAAAAATTCCGATCGTCATAATAATATTCAAAACAAGTCACGCCGGTTTGACCCTCGATATTACGTCCATTCGTACCCTGCAAAAGTGGTGCAAGAAGGATGTATCTTTCTCGATATCCTTGAAATGGCAAATCTTCCAATTTATATCCCGCGCTATTATTTCGCCCATTCTCATAAATTAAACATTTTCGGTTCTAGGAAAAAGTTTGACGTTACCAAAACCTGTTCATTTACAGTTTTCGGAATATTGTTGCAGTTTAGCACTGATCACATGTAATTATTGTACGGATTTTTTTAGATTATTTAACATGTCACACTTCGCCGATACGAATGCATTGAATAATGTGTTTAAGACGCCGACGTTTTTCTCAATATTGAATGATGTAAACAAGGTTATCAGAAACTAAAGGTGATTTGCAATTATTCTGTTTATGACTGAGCAGATTGTATTTCAATATTCATATTATTGATCGATGATTTTTTGTGCCTATTGGTGGTTCATTGATATTTAGTGAACACTCCTTTAACCTTTAATATTTAATTTACGCTCATATGTTTTATTTATTACATAATTTAAGGGAATTTTTGATATTTTTTAGAAAAATATTTATTTTGCAGAATATTCCTTTCCAGAGGTCAGTATATAGTTTTGGCAAAATACAAGAAAAATCAATACAAAATTGTATCAGTACGAGTAAAAACTAGTTGAACTTCAAATAGTTTTCGGTAATTCCGAAAAACGGACAGCGCAAGCTTTAATTGCAAGCGGGTAGTTTCAACATAAACAAAATGTTAGTACATATTTTAATTTGTCGTTTCAATTATTGTTGGCATAAGTTTAACTTTGAAGTGTGCTTTTCGCTCATGTGAAGTTCCTGATAAGTAGCGAAAAATCAATGCAAAAGATTTCGTCTAGGGTTCTGCTTCTGAAAAAACCCCCAACATTTACTAATGAACAGTTGCATAACTTGTGTAGGGTTATCAGGAACTGTGGCCAGAACCACAAAATTCTTCCAAAAAACGGTATTTTTTATGGAAATGTTTAAGAAAACGTGTAAAATACAAAATATCACAACTCTTTATTATATTATACGTAGATTGTATTCCTTCAACCTGAAACCTGAACTTTTATTTTCACTTTGTGAGTGCGCTGTTTCAATACTCTGTTCACCAAAATGCATTATATTTCCGTTACTAGTGTTACAATGAAGTGGAATGTAGTACAGTTAGATGGTCCCCAGTGAGATCTATTACTTTCCCTTTATGAGTTCCGACTGCCAGCACTCTGTTCTTGAGATATTTAAATTTGAAGTTTTGACTCCTTCAACAGATGCGTTTTGTCAAGATCTTCCCTTCTTTTTGTCAGTACCCACTTCCAGCACCCTCTTCTAGAGATATTGGCATTTGAAGCCCGACTCTATCGGTACATGCAGTGCTTTATAATGTCCATTTCATTTGATTTGCAGGACATAATATCAAAAATTTAAAAAAAATAAAAATAAAAATTAAAATGAAAAGAGAGGTTACAATGAAGAGTCATGAAACTAAAGAAGAATGCATGACGAATGCGGTAATCAAAGTGGTGGAGAAGGAGATGAGGTAGGTATAGGAGAGGGAAAAAAACAAAGGAACACTTGAAATGTATGAAAAGATAGAAGAAAGGAGGAAGTATTAGCGGTCAAATACGTCACAGAAAGGAAAGAAAGACCGACGACTGTATAATGAATTAAGAGGAGAAACTAAAAGGGAGCAAATGAATGCAAGGAGGTGGAATGAGGCCGCCTTTATTCCTGATCACCCTATACATGTTATTCATTACCAGATTTTGGTATAAATGTATATAGGAAATATTGGGAGTTTTTGAGAACCTTTGAAGAGGTCTTTTGCATTGTTTTTCGCTTGTTTATCAGAAACTTTAGAACTATTGATAATCTTTTCAGATTTGGGCCATCTTAAAAAACGTCAATGGCAAGCTTTTACTTGCAAGTTGATAGTTTCAATAATTGACACAGGTTTAAGCCCGTTCATTCGTTACTTCATCCAGTGTAAAAGGCATAACGGCCACAATGGAAGAAAATCAAATATTTTTCCAACACATCAGTTGATATGGTTTGTTCGTGCTTTTCTAAAAAGCTTATACCGAATACCATCGTTACTCAGAATAAGTTTCTAAAAATAGGTATAAATTTTGTAATTGTCTGATAAGCAAATAGGTTAATGCCACATAATCTATTGAAACTTTTTAAACTTGATTAAGATAAACCCAATCGCCAGTCTTCTATGACAGATAAGTTGTTATGTAAAACCTGAAGAAACAATCATAAAATCAGGTGTAATTGGGGTTGTGCAATAATGTGCATCAATTTTAAGTTCCAAAAATATTGTGTTATCACCACCTCGAATTTGTACATAAATCATGTAGGTATTCTGCGACGATCACAGGAATTGTTTTTTAAAAGACCTCAATGAAGAAGAAGCGATAAACGCTATCAATTATTATTTGTACCACTTCGGATAAACATGGTCGATTAAATGAAGCAAAAAAATTATTTTGAAAGAAGATCTATTCGTAGTAATCTAATCATTTTGCGTTGCTCAAGTAAAAATTTGCTCGTCATAACATGCAAAACAAGTTATGTTATTTGACCTGCGACATCGCGTTAATATTTTAGGTGCATGTGTATGTAATGAACCTTTTGGTGGTGCCTAGAGCATCGATAATACACGTTGCAAGTACTTTTCCTAAGTTATTCAGATAACTAAAGCGGTCACTTACGAATGATTTTTACTTTTTGAGCTTTTCTCTGTCAAGTTGATGTTAAGAGCACTTTTTGTTTAGATTTTTTGTCATCCATCCGAACTTCTCCTCCAGTGTTACCTTTACAATAAAAAGATTATTATGAATGTTTTTTGTAGTGCTTTAAATTTGTTATTTCTATACGAAATAAGTTACAGTAGGTGCATTTACCTTGGATTTTTCCTACATTTTCTCTCCAGAATGTCTTATTTCCTCAGAATGTTCTCTTACCCCCTCAAAATTACCGTATATGTCTTTAATTTCCTTATCAACCCATCACCATTCCCAAAAGTACAAAAAATGAACTTATTTCAACTGCCACTTATTCAAGTCCGGCGATCCATTAATCTAAAAAGGTGGATGTGTGGGTGCGGTCTAGTTTTTGAAAAACGGAAAGTAACGTTGCCTTTATCGAAGAGGTGGTCGCAAGGGTCAACTTAGGTAACCTATGTTTTTTGTATGGAATAAATCTTGCATGCCATTTTAAAGCACGGTCCTTCTGAGCCTTCGTTTTCAAAATGTGGATGTTCATCTTACGCTCTCGCTGATTTTTACATTTGTCTATTTAGTACAAAGTAGTTCATGGTATGCGAGGACGAACTGAGTCGAATATTACATTGGAGGCGCATTGATTTATGAAAACATTTTCAGTTTTATATGACTTGTCTGTATACATAAAAATGGCTCACACTTTATTATTTCAAGTCGGATACATTGATTTCTTAAATCAGCCCAAAATTCGATACAACATACCATAAGCCTAAATATAACGGTTTTTGAATTATTTAGGTTTTTAAAATTTTTTGTAAAATATGGTTCTTCATAGAATAAATTGCTTTTTAAAAATAAAGCAAATAGACATTAAATAATATTTCTCAAAAAATCTGTACGAGGTGCTTTTTCCCAAATTGACGTCATTTCAAATTATGTCATGTTGAGCATATTTTTAAATTGAACACCCGGTATTTTTTTAGTTTTTTATGATTCTCTAGACGAGGTGCTTCAAAATGATATAGGGTTTTAACACTCTGAAGTTCTCAAATTTCAAGATATTTTAGTTTTAATGTGATTCAATCAAAACATTGAGAAATGCGTATGTAAAAAATAACATAACTTGAAATGACGTCATTCGTTTAAATTTAAACGATCCTTTCCGCCCTTTGTGAGTACCTCCGATAAACCGTTTTCGAGACATTAGACAGCGCTAATGGATCTAATTCTTCTACACGTCCCAATCGCCTTTGTGTATACCCTCCTCAGACAATCCGCTTATGAGAGGAGAGGAATTATTGGATCGAAAGGAGATATACAGACAATACAAAATTAGTAAGGAATTATATCCGATCACGATAAGGAGTCGAGGAGACGTTGAGACTTTTAATTAGAGTACCTGCCATGAAAGGTGTAAAACCAATTTCTGTCGGTCGGTCTTAAACGGATTTGCTTAAATTTTGATCTCGATTTTGATACAATGGAGTCACTTTTGATTTATTGAAAATAATCTTATACCTACCTGAAAAATAAGGGACACAATATCATAATTTCCCAAAATACACCGTAACAAAAATTCGCCACAGTATAATTGGCCTTCGAAAAATTGCTTTTCTGATTTGCCACCGGATCATCTCCAGAAAATTCTCCCTCGGAAAATTTCAACCAGAACAATTTGACGCGCTAAATTCGCTCGCTGAAAATTTGTCCAATGTAAAGTCGTATTGTAGCATACTTCGTCGTATTCTTCTGAAAGTGATATTTATGCAAATTTCCCAGAAAGAAGACTCAATTTGCTTCAATGTAAAATGTATATAGTAAAATAAGAGAGAATTACAATATATCTTTCAATCCAAAAATTGCAGACTATACTCTAACCAACAATCATTTTTTTTTTAATTCTAGTGCACATGAACTCCAGTTTGAACCATTTCCACTAGTGTAACAAAGTGGTAGCTACACATTGTAAATTTTGCGCATTTTTAACTGAACCCACTGGAAAATACCCATAATCTCCAAATTGTTTGCTTGTTACCCGGAACACGAAATCACTGACCGAACATTTCTATCAATACTTGCTCAATGGGAAAATAATTACTGAAAAATGAATTAACTATGCAAAAAGAGAAAACCTAAGGGTAACTTCAAATCGACATGAGAGGGACCAGAAAATTTTAGGGAAGCTTAATGGGAACGGGAAGATGAATAAGAACTTGATTAGAACAATTTGAGAGCGGCTTATGAGGACAGTGAAACAAGGTTAGCGGGAATATGAAGGAGAACTTGAGAATCATTGAAGAGGAACTTGAGGGGGCCTATGAGAAGTATTGAAGGAAATATTAAGGAAAATTCCGGAAAAGCTTAAAAAATCATCATCAAAATCGTATTTTTTCTGAAAAAATCAAAAGAACTACTTATGTTTTGTCATTTAAATCGGATTTATTGAATTAAATTCGAATTTCTTTCTCAGATCGACAAATAATTGTTTTAAATAATTTATGGAACAGGAAAACAATGACGTAAATAAAAATACACATTTCAAATAAAAGGTAATAAAAAATAACACCAAAAGAGGTCCGTTAGTTAACGTTGAAAAACTTAAACACAAAAATGCTAGAAACGTGAAATTTGTATGAAATCAGATTTTTCAGACCTTTCTTTAGGTTCCTCTGATACATTCTTTCCGATTCTAAAAATCCTCAGATCTTTTCGAATTAATTCGAATGTTCAAATTCTTTATATTTTTTATGATTCTTCGGATTCTTCCACTTTTTCGAATATTATTCCAATTTTTCATATTTTCATTATTGGATTGTTAACTTTCTTTAAATTCTTGGAATGCTTGGTTTTCAAATTATTCAATTTCCTTGGATTCATCCGATTCTGTTCCTTCAAATTCGTTCGTTTAATTTTCAAGTACGCTGCCGATCAAATTTTTAAATTTCTTCAAGATGAAAGTTTTTTCTGGATGCGCGGAATTCAACCAAGATTTTTTAGATTCATCCGCTCCTTCGAATTCTTCCTATTCTTTAAATTGAAATTCTTCAGCGCCTTTAAAGAAAGGCAAGTCACTTTAGTTAACTATAATCATGTTGACAATTTTTATTTGGCGAGAAGGTGCGATTATTCGATTATTGTAATAACTTCTTGAGAACAACTGGTAATACTTAGTGATATTTCTCGAACTCCTCAAAAAAGTTCACTTTTGCTCCCCCCCCCCGGTATTTTGGAAATTTTCCCTGAATGAAATGCCGAACTCTAAAAAATTAATATCCCTATTGAATATAGACGGTATTGCCTTTATAATGCATTGCAATTCTTAAATTTTTATTGTGGGATTTATTATTGTACTTCAATCATATCAATTTGATGAATGATGATGCACAAATTTCGATGGGGTGATCGCTGGAGAAATCTTGGAAATACCAGGGAAAATGTTTCGCTACAAAATCCGACACTTTGTTCTTGAAATCAAGGTGATTCACGTAAGTTTACTGTTTTCATTAATTAATAGGTGTCATTATTTGTGGTACTTCGTACTCGTAGATGAAAGTTGGAGGTTACGTAAATAATATAAAATTATGTACATGGAAAAGGTAGTAGTACTCTTTGAAGGTTACTACCTAATCATAATGGGTAAATTCTCTATGAATAACGCATTTCATTTGCACTTTTCAATAACAATAGAGTTCATTGAAGGCCCTTCGATTTACAAATAACTTTATCAGTCATTGTTAACCTGGTAAGAAGTCTTATCGAAGATTATACAATCATCGATTTTACTATTTACCGTTTCACTATGTAATGATTACTACGCGTAGACTGTAGAGTACCTCTATATTTAGTGCACACACAACACTTTTATTAAGAGAGGCACATTGTTAAACCAACGACAAATATGACTCCTTAATCTTGAGAGGTGATGATATCGGAATATTCCACTGTGTATGCAACAGTTGGTCCTTTTGATAACTTATCTCAAAGTTATCACCGTTTCAGGCGCTACCACGTCTCGAAACTCCGTTCACTTTAAATTCCCGGAATTTTGTTAATTTGCTTATCTCATAACTGTAGCGCGAAATCAGCACCCGTTCA
The DNA here is from genome assembly GCF_008802855.1 of Photinus pyralis. NCBI lineage: Eukaryota > Metazoa > Arthropoda > Insecta > Coleoptera > Lampyridae > Photinus > Photinus pyralis. The sequence continues at coordinate 10,347,574 of NW_022170511.1, forward strand.
ATTGAAGGGACGCCATTATGTCGGCGCCGCGACGGTTGCCCTCCATTGGTCGACACCGCCGTCCAATTGCTATCTAAACTGGGAAGTGCCCGTCGGCCAATGCTCTTTAGATATTAAAACTCATTATAATGTTTACCCTCCGAGTTATCGCGAAGTTAATTAAAAAAAAATAGTATCGTCACTGTATACTTTTGACTGATAGGCGCATTTTTAATACTGACCCTAATTTTGTTACACGGAAATTTCTCAAACTATTTTGATCGTAAACGTGAACTTTGCATTCAACCCAAAAAACCAAATCGGGAAGTTACGAAAAAGCATCCAGTATCAAAACATTTCTATTTCTGTAACTTATTAAGCAATTAAAATTTAATATTGACTTAGGTAGTCCTTTATACACAACACGATAGTATTTGAATCAGTTTTGTTTACACAATTTTACTATTTACGCAACGTTAGGATTTTCTTGTGCCATAATATTTAATATTTTATCCAAGAAGATATGCTTGTTTTATGCAGAGCTAAGCAACCGATAAGTATTTACGCATAGAATTTTTATGTTGCGCTCTTATCTCCAGGTCATCGTCTAAGTTTGCTACCTTCAGTATTTTCCAACTTGGACAATGTGAGAAGTAGCTAGATCGTAAAACAAACATTTTTTACAGAGACAATTGCGGGTAAGAGATTCAGATTACTTGATCCTTTAATATGTTAATAATTTCACATACAGAGTGATCATACATGACTGAACAGATTTGGCATCAAAACTAAACCTAATCCTACCGTTTGGTCCTTTTATTTACACCTTCACCTGCCAGTTTGTAACGAATATTTACAACGTAGGTAAACTATTTTTTTTTTGTTAGATTGGGATGTTACATCTTTTTAGATATTCTGTAACTTCGACATTATCTGCATATTTTGCAGTTTCCTTGAAAAGTGCGTAAAACAAAAAGAGGAAAAACCTAATCAATCTCATTGGTTCTTTGAAATGGCTCAAACGAACGAGAGCGAGTGAATTTTTCCGCGGGCGAAGTCCCGAGGGTTGAAAGGAGTGGAATAAAAAATGAACCACTTTTGTGTCTACACTTTTTTCACATAACCTTAAGCAAACATGTGTCATGACAAAAAAAAGAATAGAAGGAAAATGAAAAATTTATTTTTTTTTATCGTATCGAGCTGCGCAAAATTTTCGTAAAGACTTATCTAATATTTTAATAAAAAATATACTATTCCGCTAGAAAAATTTTGAGAAAAACGCAAAAAAAATGAAAAACAGTTTCTCGATATATGTACACGTTTTTTGACTTGATAAATAGCTTTTTTTTATAACTAAATCAACGTGTTGAATTCGCGCTAGTAAAGATTTTTCGAAATCTGTCTTCTCTCTTCTGTTTATTGTTATTAAAATATTTTCTTTTGATTTCTTATGCTCAACTACTTTAATTAAAACATCTTTATTATTTCTTTTTTTTGCATTTTTACCGCAATAAAAGCAATTAGCAAGTTTTCCTTCACTAACTCTTCTTCCTGCTTGTTATACAGCTCATCCGATTGCGGTGGGCCTGTTGAACGATGAGTTACAGGAAAATTGAATTATCCAGGTGTTATATCCCAATTAATTTCTTGATTCGGCCGATACAACTATCGGTTATTTATCATATCAAAAACGTGTATATTGAAAAACCGTTTTGTTTAGTTGTTGGCGATTTTCTAGAAATTTGTCTATGGAAATGATATTATTTTATTTTTGATTATTAAAATATGTCTTCACCTTTAAAATTTTGCTACGCAGCGCAGCTCTGTACGATGAAAAAAAAAAGATTTTTCATTCCCCTGAAGAAAATCGTGAATATTTCGGAAACGGCTCTTTGCGGGTCCAACAAATTGTCTTTCAGAACCCTCTAGTACTTTTGCCTTTAATTGTTATGCTTATCTATCCAGAATTTCCTCATATTTCGCACATTTCCTCCCACGGGAGCTTTTCCCAGATACCTCCTTATTAATTATTATAAAGGAGAAAAAACCGCAACCGAAAGAAATGTTGTGAACGTGAATTTTGACAAAAACAACCAAAGTCGTTATTTATGTAGGTACTAAATTTAGTTGAGAAAGCGTTCAAACGTATATGAATGTTAACTAAATACTGCTAAAGAAGATTAGGAGAAGAGGTAAATTTACAATCATTAATTATTTTAAATAAATCGACCGTTTTATTCCCGCACCCATGGTCCATGGATCTCTAGAATTTAAATGTTGTACCCACAATTAATAGGGCTCATCTTCGACACAACCTAAACTGAACACCTTATATATGTAAGTACCCTCTTCGGACACTACGTTTTCCAGATATCCACACCGACGGATGCGTTTCGTTGACCTGCATCACTTTCTCTTTGTGAGATGTTCATATTCTGCCCCTCCCCTCCTCCCCAACATGTTTGACATAAGAAATTTTGTTGAAAAGAAGTGACATTAAAATTTCAGAAAGATCCTACCGCCAAAAGTAAGTTATGCGCATGCGACAACTCACCCGACTTTTGACATGGAGCTTTCCCCTAAAAGTTGATGTTTTTAAGAAGGAATATGAGCTCAAAATCAATAGGGTACATCTATGAGACGCTGTAAACAATATCCAGTAATAAACCGTAAGTTACCAACGTTTAAGTGTCCAACGTGCTGAGCCGATTATTACTGTAGCCAATATTTTAGAAATCCCGATAGAAATTGAGGCACCATAAAAATTCGTAATAGCCGATAAGAAACAAAAGCAGATGTGACGCATTCTCCTCGGGAAATATGACGTGTTTGATCGATAATATTCTAGAATATTCGGGAGCGTTCGAGAAATATGGGCGTTTGCTATACAGGGTGGTGACTTGAACAGTTTTTCATTTTTAAATGTTTACCGTTTCTGAATTTATAAAATAGGAAACAATAGTATGTTCGTCAAGTCACCACTCCGTATAAGCAAATCGATTTGTGCTTCAGTCAATTCTAACATCGTTGGTAAGTGAAGTATTAAGCTCCCTCTCGTGTTATGTTATAAATTGTAAGTGATAAACAATAATTACAGTTATAAATTAATCAATTTCAAGACTGTTATAGTTTTCTTGTTAATTAGTTGTAAATAATCACGTAATTAAATTTACGTTACATGACATAGGAGTAGATAGCTTTGCAAAGAATGTAGGAACTTCTGAAAGAGACCTAAAAAGCTCCAGAAAAGACCCAGAAAACTCTAGAAAATCAATTAGAGTCTCTGAAAGGCCCTATAGGGCTCTAAAAATCGTCTGTAAATCCTCGTCTGAGTGGCTTCCTGTGTTTTTCAGAGGAACAAGTTGGCGGGAAGCACCAAACAATGTTCTGAGTAGGAAGTATCTTAACCGCCCTAGAAAACGCCTAAAGAAATTGGCCTACACACTTCTGAAAAGACGCCTTTCTTTTTTGTATAAAAGAGTAGAAGAGCGATACAAGTTACAGATCTTTCTGAGAATTTACAGAACTATCTAGAAATTTGTGTTCATGGTGTCCATCGACGAGTGTGGTCGATTATTATAATATAAGATGTTAATGCGAATAGATTTCTGAAAAGTTGTACACGTGAACTTTTATTTGAGTTCTTTTTAGCTATGGTGTCAAATGTAGAGAGGTGTTAGTTAATTTGCTAAAGCAATATCAAGGTCGATGCAATGTGAGAAAGAGGCGGCAAATTTCGTCACAGTCTATCACACTTCCACTACTATAGTGGAGTCTTATGGTGTTTCCTTACCCAAAATCACGAACGCTCGCCTTAAACTCAAAACGTAGGGAAAACCGAAAGAGGTACCAAGAAATTTATAGAAAATAAATTGTAGAAGACTAAATTTCCTATAAAAAACTTTCTCACAACTGAAATCATGCATTAAAAAGATTCACCGATTTAAATGCTTATTATTTATAAACGGTTTAAGATAAACATTTACATATACTCTCCAAGGTTTGGAATTTAGTCCCCTACGATTTATTTTTTATCTCTTTCGATTTTTCCACGGTTTTGAATCAAAGGAGCACTAGTGTAGGTAATAGACCGCGCCCAAGCTTACACAAGCAAACTGGATTCACTTTGTGCTTAATAGGTATACTATAAATTTCGTGGTTGTTTCTTGAATGTTCTGTTATATCGCAACCAACTGGTAATTAAAAATAATTAAAATTGTTAGAATAACTACCTGAATTTTTCGTTTTTTTCCGTTCCAACCAAGATCGTGTATACGGGCTGTTCGTGAATAAGTGCGACAAACTTCAGGGGGTGATTCTGTATGAACAGAAAAACAAAATAATTACAGTTTGCTATATAGCTTTTGTCCCCAAATGCTACGTTTTCCTAGATACGAGGTGTTAAAGTTTTCCTCCTATGCAAAATGATGAACATAATATTCTTAATTGCCTGTCAACAATTGCACAACCAACCAAGTTTTATGTGCATTTCGATCTGTTTCGGAGCAATCCAAGCAATAAATACATGGTCAGTTTTTAAGAAAAACTATTTTTTCATGCAGTTTGTCGCATTTATTCACACCCTGTATAAATAACTGTATAATATACTATTGGCAAGTAATTTGGCCGGGATCTTTAAAGTGACAATACATTATGTCGAACACATGCCGCGCACAGTTTTTTGGTGTAGTAAATTACAATTAAACATAACTACTTAAGATAATCCTGCAGAATTTTTTTGCATGGAAGTGGTTAGTAGTAAAATTACACTCTCTGGTGTATATTATTAAACATTTAAAGGTCGTATTATCGCCATTATTCCTTTTTTGCCATTATTATTAAACATTAAACGACTGTACGCACAAGAAACAGTAGGTAACCGTAATGAAAGAGAACGGACACATGTCAGTTTACAGCATACGCTTCATAATGAAAAATTGGTAGGTTTTTTGTCTTTTACTAAGCCGTTTTATATTGACGTAATTGCAAAATATATAATTGCTCAGACTAAACCCCATTAAATCCAATTAATTTAGGTAAACAATTTAAATATAAAAGGAGTTTCATTTTAACATTTTGGTGGTAATTAAAGAAAATGTCTCGCTTATTAAGGATTATAAGGATATGAAACTTCCCATGGTAATAATAATTAAGATCTATGTACGATATAGGTTACGAGTATCGTACGAAACCATGAATTTCAAAAACCCCAAATCTTGTGCGAGCACCAGAACCGAAACACCCAACTACTTACGTTAAAACCACTTTCAGTCTTGTAAATGGTACAAATTCGAGCACATTACGCCAAGGTCTTTTTTCTCCAGTACTACAGGTTAATGAAGTCCGGCTTAAAATCGAGTTTGATCTTCTATGACTGCGTGCGATTTTTTTTACAATTCCATTAACCTTTACGAAATTATTTTAAATACAATACAATGTTACCTACTTAAAAATTAAAATTTTTAATTCCGCTTGGCATATTTTTTTGTTTATGGATGGGTGCATTTAAATGGGAATGAAAATTGAATAAAAAAATATGCAGCACCTTAGAGATCGTATTAAAACAGAACAGACAATGATGAAATCGTGTTAATTAGACAAATTTGAACAGGTGGTGCACCACGGCCGAGGTAGCTCAATTCTCTGCATACGAAGTAAATTACACATCCCTAACAGTTTGTCGCAGTTCAACTACTCTATACGCTAAAGTTCTTTTTAAATCACTATGGACCTACAAAGCAAATTTTCCATAATTTTAGTTGAACAAGTTAACAAAAACGCTACAATCACATGGCTGTTTCGGAAGTCGCCCCAAAACCAAATATTTTGAGTTTTATTAGTACTTATACAGGGCGAACTTGTCTGGAACACTGGATATATGTTCAAAAAGATTTTTTTAAAGAAAAACTTTTGTTGGTATCCAAAATTATAAAAAGTTTTTTACCAATTTACGTACTTTAAATTTTCGGTCAGTGGCGTACTACTGCATAGTGAAGGGGGACGTATTTTTTTAAAGGCAACTAGTATTTTTCGTTATTAGAGTGCACTTTTGGGATATAGCTACATTTTTTAAGTATTTTTGATGCAATAATTTGCTTTGACATAAATAACAAAAGAATAACGCTTTTTTTCAACGCAAACTAGTAAAATTATAAAATTAATTAACACAACTATTTTTCTTAATTTGAGTTTTAACTTGATTTGATTATTAAAGTTTTTTATGCTGCTATATCCAAAAAAGTGTACCTTTAATAATATGTAATAAAAAACAGTGGTTAACATTTAAAAAATCTGCCCTCCTTGACCATGCATAAGAACGCCACTGATCACAAACAATTACGTAGATTGGTAGCAAATTCTTATAATTTTGGATACAAAAAAGTTTCTTTAAAAATTGGTCATCAACAGGAGACGTAAGAATCATGTTTACGATTTTTCAGATTTTTGGAATATTCCGGAGCCATTGCTTCTGATGTTTGATTGTTTAAATTCTTTACTGAGATATTGTTTCTTTGAATTCTTCAGATCCTTCATTTTCTTGAAGTCTTTGGATTACTACCATAAAGGATTTTCTTGAAGTACTCTCTGGATATCTTTCTTTAAATCACTGAATTTCCCATAGGAATAAATCAAAAGACCGTAGATTTTCTAAAAAAAACGTTCTTTATCGATCAGAAACCTTTTTGAAAATATTTTTAGGTAGCGCCTTAGATTCCAAAAATCTTAGAGGTAAATATCTTCCTAGAAATTATATTACAAACTTTTCCGCAAATTGATTCTAGTAAATTTTCTTAGAAATCTTTTATGTATGGATTGCTTCGAAGTCCAGACTTCCAGGTTTAAAATTCAAAATACAAGATATAGTAACATACCTTCCACAATTCATGTCCAGTATTCAGTATAGGTACAGGAACCACAATCAAACATTCATGGCTTGAGTCCTCGTCTTCAGCAGAGGATCCAGAATTTGTAAGAGCTAAGAAGTACTGGAGAAGATCGGTTAGGCTCTCGTAATAGCGAAAAGAACCTCAAGAATATATGAAATATTACGGAATGCGGACGTTTTCTTTCGTTTCAGCACCTATACCGATGGTTACCCTGTGTTGCGTGTACAAATGAAGCTTCTGAGGACTTCTATGGAATGCTGGTTTGTTTTTGTATAAGGGGATGTTGAAAGAATATCGGCACTAATGATTAATGTGTTTATTGATTAAAAATGCAAATAAAGTAAATTGATTCTAAATCTTGCTTTGGTAATCGATACGGTACATGTACTAGACATTGGAATAATTACGAAAGAAATATGATTGGAAGGACTTACTTGATGTTTCGAAGTAAGTGTAATCAAACAAAGGCGATAGACGATGGCAGCTGGCGTTGCCTTTTTCGGTAGCGAAAACGAAGATTCATGGCTGATTAAACAACAAATGCGATAATTCTGCTTTGGCGAAGGCGATGCCATCAACGAAAGCTTTCAGAATGTTGTATAAATAAGTTCGACGAAAATGGCATGCTGCTGCTTAACAGACACGCTCATTATTGTTGATGTTGTACGACGACATCTTGTATTCTGCTTCGATTGTTGTTCGACGAATGCACATATGCTGGCTTAATTCTAACTTCTACGGCTCATGCGCCGCACAAGTGAGAATATATACAGGGACAGGTGAAATAGTTATATACAGGACGTGCTAAGGATAATTTCTTTAAATAATTAAAAGAACGAATTCTAGTTTGGGTACACAACACCCTGACCACTATATGTTAAATTTGATTTATCTGCAATGGGGTTTTCATGAACTTACAGTGAGGCGGTGCGTATCGAAAGCTCAGCCATGGTACAAGCAGAATCCACTCCACCCATTCAAAAAGGATCCTCCATGCAGTTCACATTTGAGAATGCCGTCGTTAATGTCATCCCCCAGGTTGCCTGATAAGGCTAGGTATCCCATAGTAGTGGGGCGGTGCGTCTTGGTGGCTTTCACCTGTTAACGTTATAGGTACCGAGTGCTGTCCACCATATACGTCGAAAATAGTGTTGATAAGATCCTGAATGGTTACACCTATTCTAGGGCTGCTCACCTAATTTTGACTGCTAATAAAGGTTCAGTTCAGGCACAAAGGACAATCTGTAATGACCATGACCATGGACATTTTCCAAATTTATAGTGCGAAATTTAAAACTGCTCTGGATAAAATAGAATCAAATGGGCCAACCTCAAACTCTAGGTGAAGTATTTTCGAATGATTACGGTAATGTAGCAATTCATCCAAGTGGAAAGGATGGGGGATTGCTCGGGGGATTGGGAGCTCCACCTCACCACAGTTGGAAAATGTTATACTTTTTCCATTCAGACTTGACTTTTCGCGTGAAATGAGTATTTTCCTCGATATTGGGGTCGAAAATTGGCCAAACCTTAAAATTTCAATTTTTTAGAAAAAATTGTCAATATTTGGAGAGCTGTACAAGTTCTGGTATGAAATTGTAACACTTTTAGTCTATTTTAAAAACATGTTCGAATGCGATATGTCTGGCATATGAATGCTTTTCCTGTAGCGTCACTTACTATGGTTAAAATAATACTAATTAAATTGAAAAAAAATTATTGGATATTGATTGGTGCGAATCAACAAAGCCTTGAAGATAGTTCCAGTGTAAAAAGCACTGTTTTTAAGAATCGATGCATTATCGTACTGGTTAAAAAAAGTAGGTATTGCAAGTGCAACTTTTGGGAGCGTTCAACTTACGTAAATCTGATTGTGGTCAGTGGAAAAAATTGGGTAACCATCTGATGATGCAAAACGTCGGTAACAAAAGAAAGCCGCATGGAGACGTTTGACCCTCTTACACTATAAAAACAACTTTGTGGTCATCTAACGGGACGGAAAATAATTCAAATTTGGGCAAGACTTCCACTTACAAGAGAAACGCGAGCAACCTTAAAATGCCGCTTTAAATTCACGCGGAGAATCCCATAATTTAATAGAACAATTGCATTAAAATTCAAACCGCTTTTTTTATGTAAGAAAGTAACACCTGACGTTACATATTATATGTCGCGAAGACATTACCATCAAAATAATAATATTCATTCTTGCTAGGAGTGAATTGAAATTAAAAATTCAAATCTGGAAACGCTACAGAGGTTTATTTCGGAGTGTATTTGGAATTAGTTCTCACCATAAACCTTATCCGTGACATGTTTATATTTTTGACTGTGACAAGAGTATATTTTTTTCAGCCATATTTTGACACGCTTTTTTAGCTGCGGTAAGTGGATCGGTATGTTCATAAGTAAGTAAAATGCCGACGAAAATTATTTCGAGTTCGTTCTCTTCATAATTTAATTATATTATAATCACATTTTGAAGCGGGTTTACGCCATAGTTTGTCAACAGTTTTACAAATTCAGAAGCTAATAAAAACGTAACTGAAATTTTGATGCGAAAATTTGAACAAAAGGTTGTAACTATGAAAAACTTATCGCAGAGTTATCCCACTGTAATTAATTATGCGCCATTTATATGCTTGTCTACGATTTTACAATTTTCAAGATTAACTTTGGTTTCGTTAGACCTCTCCAAACCAAAATTTGCCAGGAAAAAACTTTTCCCACCCTCATCTAAAGCGTTGCCATTTTGGGACAGGACTTTTTTGATTTAGTTTCTCTTTTGGGAGTGTGTCTGTGTTAATCGTGGTAACCAGACCAATTATTTCTTCCCAAATAAAACAAAGGTCCAAAATTAAGTATTGCTTGCTTTCAACTCCAAGTAGTGCTTTGGCATCCAACACCCTCCACAGGTCTCCTCGGCCTTTAGAAATGGGGAAATTTATATTTCGAAAATCAGATGAATAACCAGGATACATATCCAATGTATCGACCCATGGAGACATACCATCGAAATGTCTTGTTTCCATAGTGTCGGTAGAATGGAACAGCACCATAAACTATGCTTTTAGTGGTATTCCTGGTGTGAAATAAGACGCACTAAAGATTAGAAACACTGTAAGACAAGTACTAAGGATCTGGTAAAGCTCATCCTTCATAGGGCTCTTGAGGAGGAAATTAGCCTAAAAAAATATTAAATCATGCGGCTAGAAACATAAGTGAAAATTGGGTGGGATACAAGGATTCTTCGTCATACTCTTGAAGCGAATCTATGTAACTGTAACTCGAGCGTGACAATTTTAGATCGCGCAACAATTGTTTGTCTACAGGGAGCTTCAAGACGATTCGTATAATCGAGGTATGCACGAAAAAAATTGTCTGGTGCGTCGTGGTACGTGGTATTGCGATCCTTGCTTGGGGACACAGCCCACACTGGCTGTGTATTTTTAAGCTACAACGTAGAGCAGTTCGACTGATAAGCAGAATGGGTTATAGAGGACTGCCAAAAGGAGTTTCCAAATCTTAAAAGTCTAACTTTTTCAAGCATCTATATTCTCGAGGCTGTTTACTATGCAAAACGTAACATTTCAAAAAATCTACGTCAATGTGAAATATATGCACATGACACCCGAAATAAAACAAGTATTCGAAATGAATTTTACAGATTATGCAAATCCCAAGATGGTATCCAGTACCGATCGAATTTCTTTTTCAACTGTTTGCCATCAAACATACAACTACCATTCTGTGCTTTTAAGTCTTATGTAAAAAACCTGCTAGTCATGAACGCTTTTTATACATTTGAAAATTATGTTATTTATTGTGAAAGTAATCTGTGATATTTTTGTATTTGTATAGTTTGTATTTTTTATGTGCTGGTCTATACCTATTCAAGTATCTATGACAAGTGTAAGTGAAGCATCACATGAGCACAATAAAATATTATTATTATTATTATTACGAAAGTTGAAGTTTTTCACCAGGTTTCAAGTGAAAACTGTGCCGCAAGTTCAACAAAATTTATCGCTGGGTGCATTTTATATATGTTAGTCACCATTACGAGTTAACTAATATGAAGTGGCGTACTTAAGAAAAGAAGGGAATTTCTTCGTGTAAGTAGCCGGAAATATTGCGAAGCGTTACCGTATTAAAATACGTGGGCGAACGTTCGTCTCGGTGCATTATTGTGCTAACGCTTAAATAAATTATTACCACGAAAGCGTTTGGGTCCAAGGTGCAAAACATTTCATGGTGGAAGGATACGATTTCGGTCCAAGCTATGGAAGTCAAAGCGATGGTGTGCGGAGGGCCAGTGTTCGACCTCGAATTTTGAAGGGGCCTCTGGAGCTTTCGGGACGGCAGTTGAGATGGAGGAACTTGTTGGGGCTGTAAATATTTTTTTCAAATATTTTTGTTCTCATTTGTATTTTGAGTTAGGTAGATTTATATTTTGTATTTTCTAAAAACAAAAAACCATTCACGATTGTTTCTAGAGGTGCAAGACCACGTTCTTAGGTGGGACAGAACCAACCTCGCCCGGCCGCCTTCTCGCTGCGGGCGTGCAGAAGATAGCAAATTGTCGAAACTATTCGTTTTTCGCAACGCTTTTTCTTTATCAAACAAGCAGCATGGGGGACGGCTAAGGTTTTCTAATACCAGTGACCAGAAACACTTCATTTGATGCTTAAAACATTATCAAAGTTCTTGTGTGAGATTGAAGAGTCTTCAGCGCATTTTTGTGTGGCAGATCACTATTCTATAACCCAGTTTTGACTCCGCCATTAGATGTGCGTTTACAAGATCTTCCCGATGACACCAATTTAAAAACACTCGAACCAAAGTTGTAGAAGATGATATGAAAAAACTGAAAAATCTCCAGGTTAGTACACCACGCTCGGGGATGGCGCCCAGACGTCGCCAATGTAGCTCCATTCCTAAAGTTGTTTATTACACGGCCCCGGTGGATACATGTACACTCCTCGTCTTTTTACAAGCGTTCTTCTACGGGACCGCATTTGCTGCCAGCCGGCCAACCAACCAAAGTCAGATTAAAAGCTACCTTTTTACAAATAAATTTGCAAAAATGCGTTAAAAAATCACATCCGACAAGGTTTAGTATTTCAACAAGTGAAGAAAAGGGAGAAATGACATTGGAAATATATCTGACAGGTCAGTTATTAGGGGTATTCACCAAATCACCAGCTTGTGCAGTTTTACGTAACTTCCTATTAATTTATACGTTGCAAAAATACGGTCATCGATCGATAACTAATGAAAATCATACATTTTTCAAATTTGTATTTTTATAAGGGCTCGTGAGCACCATTATTAGTTAAGAGAGTAATAAATAGAACCTATTTTCAATAGCGCCATTCAGATAAGATATGTATTACAATGTAAATACATGTACTAAATAGGCAAGAAAATATGCCCCAAATAAGCATAAAAAAGTGCCCCTCTTATCCTTTGTTTTCGTCTATATCATATCACTACTAAGGTTATCGTATGTTACGCGCTGACGTAAACACAAACTGAAATCGAAACCGCAGCCTACGTGATCTGCTGGATTTAAAGAGTATAATATCACTTTACGCAACGTTGCCACTTTCACTAAAATGCGCTCGCTAGACTAGACCAAGACTAGAAATGCGCCGTCTGTTTAAAAAGTGACAACATGAAACTTCTTCTACGCTCGAACGCTCAACTTTTTATAATAAGCGTTACTTTCTCTCTCTCTGGCTGAATTCAGTTTTTACTTTCCGATTGGATTCAGTTGCATTGTTAAAAGTGAAATTAAATACTTACTGCCCGACTATGACAAATTTGATTATATTTGTACGCGGCCAATCTCGTTTCGCAAATACTGAAACGAGAAGTTAAACCATACTGCTGAAGTTGTAGCTGAAGCAGATTAATTCCACTTATAAATCTGTTTATAATTACTTTCTCTCTGTCTTACTCGTATTTACGGAAGAACCTCCATCTCTCCCACCAACACCACCACGACTTCACGGTGTTGCCAACCTGTTGCATTGGCCATTCCTTAATCACGGCGCGTAGTTGTCATTTACTTGGGAAAAGTCGGTTTTACACTGCAAAACTCGTTTTGATTACAGATAACGTTTATCATAAATCGGCAAAAAAGTTCGTTGCTTATCTTGTTTGCTAAAATGATTCCTTGGAAAAAATTCGGGTAGTAAATACGGTTCAAGGCGGCGGTTATCAAGAACGAAATTCATCTCGTGAAGATCATGAATTATAAGCGTCAATGATAAAAAGGAAACAAAACAAACCTTTGATCGCTTAAATAATCCCATATTAGTTAAGCTGTACGATTTCCAGCGTAAATCTGTCTTTGCTTTGCCTCTCGGTTGTTTTCCTACAATTTATGGCTGGTAAAGTCAAGGAATTACTGTTCGGTATTGAATAAGATTGAACCAAATCTCGGTTTGGTCGACTGTAAACACTTGTAGATGCGTTGAGTTAAAGGAAATAAGTTTTAGGCGTCTTCGCGGTTGAAATGAATGCGTTCGCATGTGACTTGGGATTATATTTTTTTGTTTACATTACTATACTTACTATCGCACACTTGTGGCCATACCGTAATTTTAAGTTGTCTTTTTGGGTTTGCGAGATGAAAAATTTATCGTGGGGTGATCAAAAGCATTTTTATAGGGGTTGTTGGATTGATTGTGTCGCAGGTAGCGGTCACTTGCGGGATATCCATCCACGGCCGGTCCGATCCGGTTTGTAGGTTACTGGGAGAGATGCATGCAAGCAAAGAAAATTGCTTCGTGTTTTAGATAGATTTACATTTTACAAATACTTCGCTCCAGTAACCTTGCACATAAATTTCCCCACCCTTACTTAAATTAATGACGACATCGCACTACTCATATCTACAGACGGGCATGAATGTGATACTGAGCGAATCCGAAACGTGTACGTGAGAGACCCAATTAAATGACTGATAATGATAACTGTGTTAACAAGCACGCTATTGTACGGGTACGCAAACGAATGTGAATTCGTCTACAAAACGTTACATAATAGTTATTCTGTTGTAATAAAAAGTTGGGGGAATGATTGTGGGTTTAGGTAGCTGGACCCAAATTACAAAATGGGCAAGTCGAGTCAGCCCGCAAACGTCCGACCCTTTTCAAACGTATACGCCTGACCTAGAAATATTTTCCAACAAAAAAAACATGCCACTTTTTTACAACAAACGTAAAATGGGTTTCTTTTTCTGACAAGTTTATAGTAATTTAAATTTAGTGTGTAAGCCGTTTTTGTTTTCGACCTTTTTACGCCGAGGCGTGGTTTGTTTTGTTATGGTCATTTTTTAAATCGTCAGTTTCAACACTGAGAAACAAAGTTTATGATCCATAAACGAGTTTTTGGTAATGCATGGTAATATTAATTAGTTTTAATTGCCTCCTCATTTCATGTCGTTGACACATCAAATAGTAAAATAGATTTTTGGATTTGTAAATACCTAACAAGGGGAAGTCTCAGGCCGGTTTTCTGCAAACATTTCATTTGGTCCAAGGTGAGGTAAAAAGCGCGATATTCATTGCCAGATGTAATAAAATTAAATTAGCAGATCTTAGCAGTGACGTCACTTCATTTTAGGGGCGCGTCTTCAAAAATATTGGGGCACCTTTTCCAATGACAACCATCTACAAAAATATAAATGAAAGTTCACTAGATATACACCCCAGAAGATTGGGATTCTTTAACAAAGATAGCACCCTCATATCGATCTTCTGACGTTAGTCGACTGACCTTTTACAAAAACTTAATGGTTAGGTTAGGGCTAGCTACAGAAATTGCTTGTGAAGGCTTCAAGAATTGATTAATTTTAACCAATTCATTAACGATCCTCGAGATCGATAATTTTGTATTGCTGTCTGTCCGTCTTTGAAAATTGATACACATGTTCTTCAGGATATAAGAAAGGTCGCTATCGGGCTATGGGCCAAAAAGTTACAGCCCAAAAACTGCCCAAACCTCCAAAAAAGGAGTTCTTTTATAATTCTTGTTACAAAAAACATATGAATGTACCGTTTTCTGTCTTAGTAAATATCCCTTAAACCTCAGGTAACTATGCAGATTAAAAAAATTGCGTATGCGCAACCCAACTTTTTTATTTGCGCAATCCAGATTTTTTTATCTGTTAAGATATTTAAATGAAATTTTGTACATTGGCACCTCAAATAAAAGTAAAACTGATGTCGGTAAAAAAAATTGTTTTGCGCATGCGCATTTTCAAATTTTTTATTTGTTTAGATATTTAAATGAAATTTTGTATATACGGACCTCGAATAAAAGTAAAACTAATGCCGATTCAAAAATTTGGTTTAGCTGATCTGGTGGGACAGAACCAATCCCTTAAGTTGTGTTGTAAAAATGGTGTATGTGCGAAGATCTGGAGGATCGTTCGGTATTCAAATTCAGTTGTATCGGATTTTTTCTTCGCTGTTCAGCGTTTTCTCTTAGATGTCCCACTTTGGTATATTCGTCCACTCCGAGATGTTTGATTTCAATATTTCAAATACCGGTGGCGTAGGTATATAAAAACAAACACCGCTGAAGATGCATTAAAAGGTTATTGTAAATACAATGCATCTTACAACAGTGCCACAATTCTTACCTATATCAATAATTTTTAAACAATGTTAGTCTGTATATGTAAAAAATAGTGTCTTCATTTAACTTTGCTATTTTTGCACTTTTTGAAGTTCATACAGGCCCATTGTAAAATTTAGTCTCACTTTGTTTTCTGCGTTTAGTCCAATTTATTTTGTTCGAACTTTAATTGTCAAGTTGTGTGTAATATTTGTGCCATAACAAAAGGTAATGCACTTAATTTTAATTGTAATTCTTCGTTTTATTGTGAACTGTATTACCTTCACGTACTTGTAACTAGCGGCAGGTAACCCATGAATTTGTTTGTTATTTGCTTGTTTCACTTTAAATGTTATTCTTATTTTCATTTGTTTAAGTCAGTGGTCAGTTGTTAATGTTATTTCGATGTTTAAAATCGTTTAGTTTGATTAGTAATTCTTTGTGTAGGAATCTGCGTTTTTTGCCGTGCAGAGGTACGTGCTGCAATGTTACCGTATCCGGGACCTTCAGATACTTTCTGGAGAAGGTCCCGCTAATTAACAAAGTATTTTATGTACTTTATGTAAGAGACTTTGGAATGTTATTTTTCACAAATGGGAAAGGAGTGGAGTAGCTTTTAAATCTATTTGAGCTGGATACTTTTGAGCATATCAAATTTTCTATTAGATTAGTCAAATTTAAAGTATTCAAATTCATGAGTTACTTCCTCGGATTGTTAATTTTTCTATATTGTAGATATTCCCCCTTTTATAAATCCGCCGCCTGAGACTTTAACTACTGGTTATCGCCGGCTTGAAGTTCGGCATCACTGTCCATGTGCTGTGTTGCGAGCGAGGTCTTCATCGGTGGGAAGATGTGGAAGTCGCTTGGCGCTAGGTCCGAGCTGTATGGAGAGTGATCCTTTCTCCCATCCAAAATCATCCAACAGCTGTCCAGTACGGTTGACTGTGTACAGGCGGGCATTTTTGTCGTCGAACAACAAAGCTCCCACCTCTTCCCAGCGATGAAGACCTGGCTCGCAACGCAGCGGTTCGATAGGGACGCTGAACTTCATTTCAGCGTTACCCAGTGCAGGCGGCGGATTTATAAAAGTTGCAATCAAAACACTATTGTGCCACGCTATGATAAGTGGCTCAATTTGAAAGGCGCTTGTGTTGATAAATAGCCCAAGAGTGTAGCCCCCAAATGTATACAATAATAGATTTTCTTTACAAGTTTAAAATTGTTTATTTCAAAACGTCTGCTATTTTCTGGACAATCCTCGTATTTAGAAATAAACACAAATAAATTTGTTTATTTTACTTGAATTTGTATTTCCGTACGGGCTTTTACTTTTAGAAATGTTGTGAGTTGCATAGTTTTCGTTTTAATTTTATCTCTTTGTTCAATTGTTCATATTGTAGATACGTGTTAGAATTGAAACACATATGGTCAAGTCTGTGTACTTTAATAAAATGATTTTATTTTATCGTTTGTAATGAAAGGTGAGTTTCCAGTAGAATTGTCGCATTTTAATAATGAGTTCTGCGCACCAACTAGCCCCTTCATTACACATGTGATGAAAAAGAATGATTCAGGATTTTAGGGAAACTTATGTTGAGGGATACTGAGGGGAACAATTTGAGGACGGTTTATGAGGAGAGAAGCTTAGTGCGCAATGCGCCTATCAAGGGAACTTGAGAATCATTATAGAGGAATTTGAGGGTAATTGAAGGAAAAGTTGAAAACAATATGAAGGCAAACTCGGCGAAAGCTTGAAAAGAATTTGAGAAGAACAATGAATTTGATGGAAACGTGATGTTTTCAAAATCGTGATTTCCAAAAAAATCAAAAGAATCAGATTTTGTTACTGAAATCCATTTTGAAAAAATTAAATCGAATTTTTTTTCTCATATCAGTGTGTTCATTTCAAAAGTATCCATGCTTAACACCCGATGTGATTATTGCTTTAATTGGAAACACATCGATTTACATATCGAAGGGGTTCTCAAAAATGGTGCCTAGAGAATTTTAGGTTTTATCCCTTCGCCTCCCACCCCCTATTTTGTGGTACATCATTTAAAAGGGTATAAAATTCTTCTTTATTCTTTATTTGTCGTTATTTTTGAGTGGGCGGGGTTTCAGCCAACGCTGCTCTACCAACCCAACACACTATACATTTACAAATATCCATTCCCACATCCGGATTCGAACCAGGGACCCTTAGCACTACAGTCCAGTTTCAACTGAACTGTGTCACACGGGCCGGCTGGGGAGGGAGGGGGGGGCGAAGCGATGCAATCTAAAATTCTCTAAGTATACCACTTTTGAACTTCCCCCTCGATATCCAAATCGACGTGTTTCCACTCAAAGCAATAATCCAGTTAGGTCAAGAGTTATTGGTGGATACTTTTAAATGAACACACTGTATAGTCTCAGTTAATTGTATTTATTTTTAAGATGGCGAATGGAATAGGAAAACAATGACAAATAAAAAACGCACATTTGAAATAGATGTAATACCAAAGGTTCTCGTAATAATTATAACTGCAGCTGCAGATGTCGTCTGTATAGATTAATGTAGGCAGTAGCGGATTTAAATTTTTTGCGCCCCTAGGCACACCGAAAGATATGCGCCCCAAAATAATCTTTAAATTGCAATAAATTTTAAAATAAAAATCAAATTATAACCTGAAATTTTGAAAACTAATATGAAAAGAAACTATCTACCAATTCCAATTTACTTCATAAATTTTAATTAAACATTTTTTTCATTTGTAAGTTGTTAGAGGACTAAAACTTAAAATATTACCTAAAATAAATATAGTTCAAAAAAATGCCGGCCTCTAAAGCTGCCGCCCCTAGGCACGTGCCTATTGTGCCTATATGTAAATCCGCCACTGAATGTGGGGAAATAATAAGAAAATATCTCTGCAAGACAAGGTGTCTCAAATAAAATATGCATCCTCTACTGAAAAAATGTGACGAAAAAGATAGCTCTAACGTGAAATTTGTATTAAAAGGAGCCTTCAAAGTTTTGTTAAAACTGTTGAGTGTTTTCTTCTAGAAGCAGCTTAGGTAGGTACTAAGATTTTTGCTGAAAAACTGGAAGTAATACTAGAACAATTTGATTTTGGTCAAATAGCAAACTTCTTGTTATTTTGGAATGCCACTTTACTGTAACATAATACGGTAATTCTATGCTTTTGCATAATATCACTACCTAGCTTGCATTAAAATCAACACTAGGGTGTAAGTTTAGACAAGATAAAAAAAGTTTTAAAATTTCCCATGCACGATTTTGATAAGTTCTGCCGATTCAGTTATAAGTGAGACGTCAGATTGTATAATCAATAGTTAACCAAGATTATTAAAGGTCAATTACCTGGTATAGAAAGTATATTAATTATGTTTCATTTGTATGTATTAATAACAATTGCATAGTTAAGGAAATTTCAGTCATTCAAAGGAAAGGAGTTAATTGCTGTAAACGCATTCGAGTGGGGGGAGTTTAGAAAAGAGTACGTAGGCGCTTTTATTTGTCGATTTTCTTAGCTAATAAGTGCCGCGTTGCAAAATTTTCCACCTTATTGTTTAAATTTCCTCCGTATTCATGTATCGCCTAATTGTCGAAGTTAAATAATGATCTTGTGACGCGGCTAATTACAAACGGCGCTTATCACAAGCTACATAAGTGCTAACCTCCGTAAACAAAGATGGCCTTCAATTTTCAACAGTGTAATAATAAAGTATATTATTATAGTTGAAGACAACCGCAATAAAACAACTGTTCCTCTTCATCAATAATCTACTAACTCAGTCACCTAACAACCTCTTTTTTTTTTGTTTGGGTAAGTTCCAGAAGACTGCTTCACAACGTACAACAACAACACGTCACAGAAGAAAAAAAATCGCACAAAACCCGTTGTGTAGTGTTTTCGCTTATAGCAAATCTCCCATCGCGGAGCGTTTTATTTCTGAATAACAATCGTGACTACACGTGATTAAAATTGGCCTTGGCCTTTAAAATTATAGTGAGCTAAGAATTCACAACAAGGTGATCAATGGAATAAATAAATTACATTTTTAATATTAATAGTTTTTTATCAATCCACAGCGTTTGACTTTCAACATTACTTCATCTAAAACAATAAATTTTAATTTAATACAGCGTTTATGAATAAATCAAACATCGTAATCGTTAAAGGATCGGCCTTTCTTGTTGTGGCTACTTGGAAATAATTAACTTGGTATTGTTCTTACCATTCAGGCTATTTATATACAGCAATCCCACTTTTGACTGCATTAATTATACTGCTTAATTAATCGCTATAGTTTATTGGCACCGATGTAATTCCCTTATCGATAAATGATTTTAGAACAGCTTCAGCAACTTTTAATTATTATAACCGGAAAACGCGTACCGGCTAAGGCATGCGTGGCTTGCAATTGAATTAATGAGGGAGACACATTGAAAGCATTTTTATTGTGCCCATTTTCGAAACCATCGGCAATCGAGGCAATAAAAACAGCTGGCCATTCCAGTGTCGATTATAAAAAGAAGCTTGAATTAAGACACTAATAAGTCGAGGTTCACTTTCAAAACAGGCAGAAATTGTAGAAAATTCGAACGGATTACAGGAACTCTCTTGAAATTCCCATAATGATGGGAAAACGTCACGGTAAGGAAAAAACGAAGGCCAAACCTATTCTCTGTAAAAGCAAGCGTCGTTCCCATGAAGCGTTTTTTATTTCCGAAATAACGTAGAACGTCTAATTAGTAATCCAGTTTTTTGTTTACTTTCGAAATAATTCACAAGCATTAATTATACAAAAAATTAAGTTTTTTTACAGTAAAATAACAATAACAATCTCTCCTTTTCTCCTTTTTTTTATTTACATTTATTCGTGAATACTGATTGGATGTCACAGCACAGAATATATAACGGGCGATCAAAAATGAGTTGCTGTCGAGTCGCCTATGGAAGTTCAAGTTAAATACAATGCGATCAAAAATGATTGGCTGTCTAGTTGCCTTTGGAATTTTTGTTTACATGTGAAATCATATTTAACTTGAACTTCCAAAGGCGACTCGACAGCCAATCATTTTCGATCGCCCGATACGATTTCCCATGTAAACAAATGTGACTCGACAGCAACTCATTTTTGATCGCACAGTAGTATAGGCGTATAGCCTAGCGTACCTACTCTATATTCTGTGGTCACAGGGTTGACGTGGTTTGTTGGTGCAGTACATGCATTCTAGGCTTCCTCCATAACGATTATGAGCGGTTAGAAGCAGAGTGGCAGTGAGTGAGACCTGCATGTGCGAGGGAAGAAGAGCAACGGCAACGTGTGTAGGCACCTGAGCTGAGGACCTCATTCTGCGGCACTCATTTGAAGGTTGCGTCGCATTGTTTCAGGAGATGAATCGTGGTGCCTTCATTTTGATCCGGAGGGACGACAAGCGAGCATGGAATGGAAACAATCGTCGTCCGCATGTGAAAGCCGCAGTGGGTGGCGGAAGAAAAATCCCGTTGATCTTTTTTATTCGATTGCCGTGGACTGCTGCTGCCTGACTTCTTACCGCAAGGGTGAGAGGTAGTCTAGACACTCTGAAGCTGAAAATCAAGAACAAATGGCCGGACCTTTTTACATCCTTGTGCATGACAATGCTCGTACGACTGGGGCGCAACTGAGGACCTTCAAGTGGGATATTCTCCAGCATCCGCAATACAGCCCGCACATGTCGCAGTGCCATTTCCACGTTTATAGACCTATAAACAGACGCAGAGGTGGAGGATCTCTGATTGGATAGCCCGAGGAGATTCTGGAAGCGTGGCACTTTTGGTCTTGTTCAGCAGTGGGATGAATGTTCTAGAAATGGAAGTGTACCTACCAGTAAAGGGGAATTTGCCGCGGGTCGTGTTTCATTTGACTGCGCCTAGATAGTGATAATTATAATGTGTGGCAACGCCACCACGTGCATAATACCTTCGATGAAAAAATCATAAGACAACCTTTACAACGATCGAGGCACCGTTGTCGCTAATTGCGATGTAAAAATTCGATCAGCTGACAGTGACACACCCTACCTCTACCTAAATCTGTGGAATTAAAATTTCAGAAAGATTGCACCACCAATAAGAACATAAGAAGGTTACTTCTGCACATACGTGCACGCACCCAGGAGTAGACGTTTGTCGTAAGAAATCGACCTTTTACTCTTCTTCTTCATTGTTTTAGGGCCTGTTACTTCATCCGTCTGCATCGGTTTCAAGGCTGTCACTCAATCTCTTTCTGGGGCGGGCTACGCTTCTGTACACGTGATTTGTCACGGGCAATTTGTACAATTCTTCTATCCTCCATCCTGTTGACATATGTTCCTTCCATTCTTTCTCTTCTGCATCCAACTGTAAATGTCTTCTACGGTCATTTATTTGTGTATTATATTTTCGCTTCTCTCTCTGTTCAGCAGCATTTTCCCAGCTATACTGCGAAGCACCTTCATTTCTGTGGTCTTTAGGAGTCTTTTGGTTTTGGATGTTTCGCGCCTAGATTCTGCCGTATGCGTCATGATATAGGTCTCATAACATATCTCATTTCTTGTTTTTGCTTCAATTCCTATGCTTTTGTTGCGGAATATTGTGTTGTTGAGGCATCTCGCTACTTTTGTTGCTCTTGTGACTTGCTTTTAATAAATGGAGTAAATGTCGAGATGTATCCTGAGTGTCAACGAATCTATTTGACAAGCCATAATTTCTAGAGTATTAGGAATATCAAGATATTGATTGGGTACAGGTAAATAGTACGTGAAGAGGAGAGTTTTCGCATATTTTTCTCTTTACGCTCACTTCTTCTGTTTCACTAGAAATTGTTCAGGTTTTGAATTTTTAAATGGAACCCCTGTATATTTTTACATTTTTGGATAAACATAATAAATTAGTATCGTTAGATTAGTCAAAAAATCCTTTTTTCGGAAAGTGTTTGTCAAAAAAGGGTTGCAGTTTGAAAATGCATACTAGACACGAAAATGTAATTTTGATTTCTGTCTCTCATATTGGCCACCAAAATTTTGTGATTGTAATTTTCTGAGATCACCTAACTTCTTCAGATTAGTTTGGGTCCGATCATGGCCACTTACATACAATAAAAAATCAAGTAGGCTTTTGAAAAGGTCACATCCTGATTGAGAATTGTCTCAGAAATCCCAAAATATAAAAATATACAGGGTGTTCCATTATAAACGATTAATAAGCGAGTTCCCACACCACATGGCGATACTTAGGTTAAAAGGGTAAAACGCACATGTATAACCTGAGAGCACAGACGAATCCTGTCCAAACTAATCATCTCGGAATTTTCAAATTATGAATTCAATCGCCACAGAGATGGATATATTCGGAAGAATGCATCAATTAGAATCCCATGCCATACCCTACGCTTTCAGCTATTTTTGTTTTAAATCGATGTGAACTTCGATCTGCCTTACGAAAAATAGTGTATTAACATACAGCTTACCATTTCACGTCTAGTTATCGAGAGGATTTACAAAACTACTGGGTAGAGTTCAGGACGAACTGGAAAGGTTTCGTCAATAAGATCACCCCCGGATTCGTAGCGGTAATATCGTGGAGATTTGCAAAGAACCGTTTGGCGGATCCCACTTTCTTGTTTCGCGCAAATCTACGAAATCGAGAGAGCTGCCAATATTGCAATGTGGATAAAGCAGGTGCCTGGCATATTATGGTGGAGTGTCCACAGGTCAAGGATATTTGGTTTTTAGCTTTAGCAATGAGCAGTGAAATTGTGTCTACTCACGCCCTTCCCACCATCGAAATTTTAGCAGCCTGCGGAATACAAGGTACCTACAACGGACACTATCAACTTAGCTAACTTTATCTTGAACTACACAAGATTTTTTATATATCGAAATTCGGTAAACCAGATGAGAAATAACAGCGTAACACCAAATCTCAGCAGCTCATACAAAAAGTCACTGAAAGGCCATGTTTTACTGTCTTACTAATGGCACACGGGGAAAAAGTCACTCCAAAAATTTGAAGAACAGTGGTGTATTAACAAGGTGATATGCTATATAGACGAACATGAAACGTTAAGGTGGGGCAATAACCTGTAAAAAAAAGGGCCTTGATTTGTAGAGGGATGTAAACTATCAGTTATGAGTAACGAAGTGTAAATATTGTACAGATTTAATAAATATAATAATAATAATAACAAGTGTATAAAAAAGTTTTTAAAGCACGCACAACGAGTTTAATGGCACGACGCGAAGCGGAGTGTCTTTAACGTTGCAGTGCTTTAAAGGCCAATTATACACGTGTATCTTATAGTATTTTTATTATACCTGCAGTATAATCAGTGGCGGACTGGCCCGGGGGGGGGGGG